>NW_022060272.1:1292392-1892392 GCF_007364275.1 Archocentrus centrarchus | reverse complement strand
TTGTTGATACATGCCTCTTGTCCAATTTACTTAATGTCAACATGTTTTAAAGAACAGTAATTATTCACTGCAAGTTGTGCCTCAAAACATTTTAAAAACGTTTCACCTTTTATCCAAGAGGCTTCTTCAGTTCTAATACCAAAAGGTGGGGCAATCCCAGGTAATTAAACCGTAGTGAGGGTTGTCCCATTTGGAGTTGGTCATTGGCCCACTATGAATCATTTGCATCATCACCAGGTCGCTGAGTTTTAAACTTGTCTGAGATTTTTAGTAGATGCATCTATGGTATGAATTTGGAAATCCTAAGTGACATTGTTAGTGAGTTATTGCATTCACAAAGTTGAAAGTTGAGAGGTAATGAGAAATATATGCTAAAACAGGGTTTCTGTGGGGTAGTAAAAGGTAGTAAATTAAATGAGCTCAAATTAAGGCTATTAAAAGGTAACAAACAGAATTTGACTTAGTAAATTTTTCATCACCCCTTCAATATATTTTGACTTTTCCATTGATGCAGACTTTTTGTTTTAAGTTTGTTTAACTATAAAATCTGTATAGAAATATACCTACTCAGCAGGACCTGAGCTGACGTTGATAGACTCGATTGGTTCCGCTGTCCGATCTGCTGTGCGCATGCGCAGAGTCATTTTGCGCAGAGTCATGGGAAACACAACTTTGGCTCGATGACCCGGCATTCAAAGACTGGCTTAAGCCAGTCATGGGGAAAGATCGAGAGGCGTTTTGTAAAGTGTGCAGAAAAAATATCAATTTGACCTGTAACGGTGTGACGGCGATCAAATCACACCGATCATCCACCATTCACCAGCAGATTTGCGCGCGTGGGGAGCAGATCCCTATTTTGTTTTTTGGTGCTACACAAAGCACTGCAACTGCAACCTCAAGGTCAGCTATGAGCACAAGTATTGCCGTCACACCTCAGCATCAAACCAGTATTCAAATATTCTATTGGAAAAATCACTGGCTTGTGAAACTTGAATTTCATTGCATTTTGTTTATATTCTTAAAAAAACAAATTTCCTGAGTCTTTTTGAAATGTATTTGGAACATTAATGTGTATGAGGTCTTAGTCAAGACAAAGCCACAGTTACACCTTCAAGTAAGTGGGATAAAGTTTTGTCTTTGGTGAGAGATGGGCTATCATCTTACATGGCTTAGTGCTGTGAATCCACCACTACCCCAAAAAAGGCTGCTGCTCGATTTCGTGCTGCTAGTAAAAATATTGTAGAGGTAGTAAAAATAGGTAGTTAAAGGTAGTAAATTGAAGTCTAGGATTCCTGTATTAACCCTGTAAAAACATATGAAATATTAAACAGCATTTACAGTATGCGGTCTTGAGTATTTATTTGTCACATTTATGTCATAATTGACAAGTAAAATATCCAGTTAACCCTGTATTCTTGTGCAACCCTGTTACTTTAATTTTAACTAAAATAATCATAAATGGTTTTCTTTGGTCAAGCAATATAGTATCATTGCATAAAGTGTAATGACCCATTGGTCCACTCTGTCATGCTTTGCCTGTGCTAGGCATCAAATAGACACTCATGCTTAAGTTGCAGTACCAACATTCTTATTCTCTCCAGAGCATACCTCCACCTCTGCAGGCTCTTTCACTTGCTCCCTACTCTCAAGATCACAATGTCTTCCACAAACATCAAAGTCCATGGAGACTTCAGTCTTACCTCATTTATCAACCTATTATCATTGAAAACAAGAAGGGGCTCAGAGCTGATCACTGATGTAATCCCACCCCCACTTTGAACTCATCTTTCACTCCTTTCACACACCTCACCACTGTCTCGCTATCCTCATGCATGTCCTGCACCACCCTCACATACTTCTCTGTCACCCCTGAGTTTCTCATGCAGTGCCACTCTTGGCATCCAATCATATGCTTTCCTCCAGATTAATAAAAATACAGTTCTTTTTGCCTTCTCTAAATTTCTCCATCAACATTCTCAAAGCAAACATCACATCTGCAGTTCTCTTTCTTGGAACAAAGCGTGCTGCTGCTCACTGATCATCACCTCTCTTTTTAACTCATCTTCAACAGCTCTTTCATATGGTCATGGTCAACTTATTCCCTTGCAGTTGTTACAGCTCTGCACATCACCCTTCTTTTTGAAAATAAGTACCAGTACACTTATTCCCCATTCCTCAAGCATCCCCTCACACTGCATGATTGTGTTAAACAGTCAAATCCAAAAAATCCACTGTCCTCTATCCTAGGCATGTCCATACCTCCACAGGTATGTCATCTGGACCAAATGCCTTTACACTCTTCATCCTCTTCATAACTGCCCTTACTTCCTCCTTCCTAATCCTCTCTACTTCCTGATTCACTAACTTTCCTCCATTCATCCTCCTTGCGCTCTCATTTTATTCATTCATGAAATTCTCAAAGTACTCCTTTCATCATATCTACATTCTTTTTACTCGTTAATATAGTTCCATCTTCACCCTTAATCTCCATAGTCTGTCTTTGCCACTCCCTTTGGTGTACACCTAGCCTCCCAGTACTGAATATGTCACTTTTTCTTTGCTGACCTTTTTCTTTGAATACTTTACTGTCTTTCGTCATTTCACCACCAAGTCTCCTTTGTCCTCTTTCTTCCCGACCAGAGGATACACCAAATATCTTTTTGGCAGTCCCCCTCACCACTACAACTGTACTTTCCCTGTGATCTGGCAACTCTTCCCTACCATCCAGAGCCTGTGTCAAATCCTTCCTGAACTCTGTACAATATTCTTCTTTGTCCTCTTCCATCATTTAATCCTTGCCTCGGCCTGCACTCACTTTCTCTTCTTGATGTCTAAAGTTATCCTACAGATTACCATATGGAGCTGCAAGGTGTAAAGCTACACCTTTCACTCTCCTATCTTGCAGTCTCCAATCTCTTTCAGGTCATAAAGAAATTATAAATTAAAAGGTCTCTTTGTTTAAAAAAAATTGAAACCTAGATTGTCTTCCAATTTTAGAATGACCCTTATAATGGGTTTCTTGTTCTTCCACACACAAACTAATGGCACCAAGGTGGTCTCATTACGGCTTGCCTGCTATCATGAGAAACTTGGGCCAATATATAGAGAGGCTGGGAGTAGTTCACAACCCTACTTCCAAAATTCTTCTTTAAAAGAAAAAAGATTAGAAGCCAGATTATGTAAATATACATGGAAATTTTGCTGTTTAACTGATTAAATCTGTAAATCTGCAGTGACTGTGACATCCACAAGTCTATTATTTGCTTAAATGGGCCAAAAAGAAAAAGAGAATCTTTCATTTTCTTTTTGTTGTCACTGCTACTCAGGGATTAATCTGCTGCCAGACAAGATAATCATACTATGCTAATATGCAGAAGAGAATACCTGGGAGAAATGTTTACCAGTGATTACTGTACACCTGCTACTACCTATGAGTGTATACACATAAACATAGCTAAGATGCTTGGCAATGCATATGCACACTTTTGCATTCATAAACAGAAACATCTGGACAAAGATAAAGTGTATTTGCAAGAAGCAGAGGCAAACAAGGAACATTAACAGCATAAAGTCTCACAAACTGCATGAAGCATAAGACTGTGTCTGGCTCATTAATACAACTGTGAACAGAGATTCTGTGCTCATGGCAAATAGGCCAGTATGCCAGAGCTGACTGCACTGAGAAACTCACACTAGCTCTGGCACCCATAGTCAAACAGCAAGCTAATTACAAGATAAAATAAATTATGATTAATTATTATAGCACTCCTTTATGCCCACAGCCTCTTGCTGAGCTCCCCACATAGCAGCATAAACTAATTAAATCTAATCAAAGCCAGCATCAGGGATGTGTGCTTTTCCATTCAGCATTTGTTTGTTTTGTTTTGTTTTTTCCCTGGAAGCCATGGTGCTTGGAGCATCTTCAAAAGCAGGACTCACTTTCTGTTAATTAATCTGCAATGAACATTGTGAAGATATTAAATAAGTAATTGAAAATGCAAAATGCTCTAACATTTTTTGAGGATTTTGTTCTATGTCTGGGCAGTAGCTATAGTAGCTATGGTTGGGAAGTACCTCAATCAGTTTCCAGCCTGGCTTCTTGGTGGAAAGGGATAAAGTTGATTCCATTTTTAGAAAAAATTGAAAACACCAAGTTGAATTTGATTGCAAAATTGCAGATTTACATCTAGTGTACTTGTACTGTTTGTGTATCTGTCCAACTATTTTTGAAGAAAACAGAACAATATTTTGTATGTGCAATGTAAATTTTCTGTAATAAAAATGTCTGCATGTAAAAATGAACAATGTCAATAGTGGTGACTTGAGAAACCATGGAAATGCATTGACCTTATCAGAGAGAGCTGGACTTAAAGTAGCACTATAGTACACTGCTCAAAAAAATAAAGGGAACACTTAAACAACACAATATAACTCCAAGTAAATCAAACTTCTGTGAAATCAAACTTCCACTTAGGAAGCAACACTGATTGACAATCAATTTCACATGCTGTTGTGCAAATGGAATAGACAACAGGTGGAAATTATTGGCAATTAGCAAGACACACTCAATAAAGGAGTGGTTCTGCAGGTGGGGACCACAGACCACTTCTCAGTACCTATGCTTTCTGGCTGATGTTTTGTCACTTTTGAATGTTGGTGGTGCTTTCACACCCGTGGTAGCATGAGATGGACTCTACAACCCACACAAGTGGCTCAGGTAGTGCAGCTCATCCAGGATGGCACATCAATGCAAGCTGTGGCAAGAAGGTTTGCTGTGTCTGTCAGCATAGTGTCCAGAGGCTGGAGGTGCTACCAGGAGACAGGCCAGTACACCAGGAGACGTGGAGGAGGCCGTAGGAGGGCAACAACCCAGCAGCAGGACCGCTACCTCCGCCTTTGTGCAAGGAGGAACAGGTGGAGCACTGCCAGAGCCCTGCTAAATGACCTCCAACAGGCCACAAATGTGCATGTGTCTGCACAAATGGTTAGAAACCGACTCTGGAGGATGATATGAGGGCCCGACGTCCACAGATGGGGGTTGTGCTCACGGCCCAACACCGTGCAGGTGTTGCCAGAGAACACCATTTGCCAGAGAACACCACGATTGGCAAATTCGCCACTGGCGCCCTGTGGTCTTCACAAATGAAAGCAAGTTCACACTGAGCACATGTGACAGACGTGACAGAGTCTGGAGACGCTGTGGAGAGCGATCTGCTGCCTGCAACATCCTTCAGCATGACCGGTTTGGCAGTGGGTCAGTAATGGTGTAGGGTGGCATTTCTTTGGAGGGCCGCACAGCCCTCCATGTGCTCGCCAGAGGTAGCATGACTGCCATTAGGTACCGAGATGAGATCCTCAGACCCCTTGTGAGACCATATGCTGGTGCAGTTGGCCCTGGGTTCCTCCTAATGCAGGACAATGCTAGACCTCGTGTGGCTGGAGTGTGTCAGCAGTTCCTGCAAGATGAAGGCATTGAAGCTATGGACTGGCCCGCCCGTTCCCCAGACCTGAATCCTATTGAGCACATCTGGGACATCATGTCTCGCTCCATCCACCAACGTCACGTTGCACCACAGACTGTCCAGGAGTTGGCGGATGCTTCAGTCCAGTTCTGGAAGGAGATCCCTCAGCAGACCATCCGCTACCTCATCAGGAGCATGCCCAGGCGTTGTAAGGAGGTCATACAGGCACGTGGAGGCCACACACAATACTGAGCCTCATTTTGACTTGTTTTAAGGACATTACATCAAAGTTGGATCAGCCTGTAGTGTGTTTTTCCACTTTTATTTTGTTCGATTGGTTAATAAATATGATTTCCATTGATGATTTTTGTGTGATTTTGTTATCAGCACTTTCAACTTTGTACAGAACAAAGTATTCAATGAGAATATTTCATTCATTCAGATCTAGGATGTGTTATTTGAGTGTTCCCTTTATTTTTTTGAGCAGTGTATGTTTCAGCATCTGCATTGGTGCAATTATCTGCTGTCAGTCATGAAATCAACTGAAAGAAAAATTGTAAAGTAGCAGTGAATTTGTGTTTGATCTCTAGTTGACAAAACTATCCAGTGTATCTTTAGTGGACCTATGTGAAGTTATGTCACTGTGTAAAACATTGTAAAAAAAAAAAAAAAAAAAAAAAAAATTACAATTAAAATATCTCTGACCACTTGAAACACCAATTCAAACTGATGTTCTGAATTACTCTTGAAGTGTATCTATGTATATTAGCTATGCCTTGTATGCTCACCATGAATTCAATCAGTGCTTATTTGTCTTACTGATTCCTCTGCACTTCAATGTGATATTGTAGGTGCCTTTGGTAGCCTCCCTCTGTGAACTTGGCACTTGGTACTCTGAAAAACCCATCTGAAGCCCACTGGGAGGTCTGCAGCAGCCAGTGAAAGCCTCAGGTGCAAAGCTGGTCAGCGGCAGGCTGAGAGAGATGAGGACATGTGTTGTGTTCCTGGCAGCTCTGCTGCTCCCCAGCATCCAAGCAAGTAAGTAACTGCAATTTTTGACTCTGCGTGTACTGTATGTGCGTGTGTGTATGTGTGTGTGTGTGAGAGTGTGTTGGTACATGTGTTTGTGATGAAGACTCTTGACATGAAATACAAATGCAACAAATGGCATTAATACATCAGTCAGTAACAGCCTATCAAAACAAAAAGACTTTAGCCAAATGCAAAAAAACAGCCAGAGAAAATTTCTCAATACTGACCTTCAGATCAAAAGCAAAGAAGAATGTAAATAAGATAACACTTAATTCTTAAGACAAACTAGATTCTGACACCACTTATAATTCAGAACGTGCATAGTGAAGTTGTGTTATGCTGCCCTCAATTCGTCCTTTTCTGAATGAAGTTGAACACAGGTATGGTCAGGTACACTATGGAAAAAAATATTTGCCCCTCCTCCCGATTTTTTATTTTTTGCACATTTTTCACACATAATGTTTTCGATCATCAAACAAATTTGAATATTAAACAAAGATGACCCAAGTAAATATAAAATGCAATTTCTAAATAATGATTTCATTAATTAAGACAAAAAAAAAAAAAAATAAATAACTACCCAGCCCTACCTCTCCCTTTGTGAAAAAGTAATTGCCCATTAAACCTAATAACTGGTAGTGACACCCCTGAGGGCAAGAACTGCAATCAAGCATTTGTGATAACTGGCACTGAGTCTTTCACGTCCTTATGGAGGAATTGTGGCCCTCTCTTCTTTGTAGAATTGTTTTAATTTAGCTACATTGGAGGATTTTTGACCATGAATGGCCTGTTTAAGGTCATGCCAAAGTATCTCAATTGGATCTCAGTACAAACTTTGACTTGGTCAAAGTAACCTTTATCCTTGCTTAATCTCATTGCTTCTTGGCACTATCCCAAGGATGCTGGAGAATCTGTAATTTTTTTTCTCATCCTTTAAGTTTCTCATCCTTTGATCACAGATCATGTGTAGCTTGTCCTCCACCTGTTTTCTTCTTTTTCATACAGTCTGTTAGTCTTTCTTATTCTTCATATCAACTTTGATGTCCAACTCATTTTTTAAAACAAGAACAAAATAGGCTGTGTACATGTTTCATGAAACTTGGGGTAATTTTGTGTAAGCATTTGTTTTATGTCCAGGGTAAGAACATTTCAGTGAATGAGGTCCATTGACCTTCAGGTCGTGCATTGGGTGTGAGCTATTGTTCTGTAAGCTGTTCAGTTTCTTTAGCATGCTCACTCCAGCCATCTGCTAAACAGAGTCCAGTTCGGTCCCAATTGTGGAGTTTGCCCTCTTTATGAGTTTGTCCAGTCTGTTCCTGTCTGTAGAGCAAACCCCTCCCCCCAGCACACCACACCAAAGAATAGTGCACTAGCCACCATATTCTGGTAGAAGGTGAGCAGGAGAGGTCTGCAGATTTTAACTTTCTCTGGAAGTATAATTTCCTTTGCCCTTTCTTGCACACTCCTCCGTGTAGCTGGACCAGTCCAGCTTGTCATCCAACTGCATGCCCACGTACCTGTAGCTGGACACAACCTCTAACTCCATGCCTTGAATAGTGACTGGAGCCAGTGTGGATCTCTTCCTCATAAAGTCAATTACATCTCCTTGATTTTACTAGTACTTAGCTGAAGGCAGTTGAGGTTGCAAGAATTTCTGAAGAAAGTACTGAGAAGAGTAAAGGGGACTGGATGGTTTATTGTGGAGCCTCTGTATTAGTCAGCAGCATATCAAAGACACAGTTCCTCAGGTGAACATATTGTGCCTACAGGTTAAATAGTCTATGCTCCAGGCAACCAGCGCTGATTCTACCAGCATCAGCAGCTGGATTGTGTTGAAGGCACTTGTGAGAACATGATTCTTAAAGTTGCATCCGAAGAGTCCAGGTGCCAATGCGTCCTGTGCAGCATGTAGATAAGGGTGTCTTCTACTTCTATGTTTGACTGGGTCTCAGATTTGAGAGGACTATCGTCTCAAGAGCCTTCATAATGTGGGAAGTGAAGGGTACAGGCCTGTAGTCATTATTGCCAACAGTGAGTCTCTTTTTGGGGACAGGAACTGGGCGCAATGTTTCCCACAGTGCAGGGACCTTTTGCAGGTTCAGGCTGAGGTTGAAGAGGTGTGTGATGATGTAGCAGAGTTGACTGGAGCAGGTCTTGAGAATTTTGGGGCTAATTCCATCAGGACCAACTGCTTTCCCCAACTTCTGCCCAGTTCTTGTTTCACCTGAAGTGGGTGGCCCATAGTGGGTGAGAGGGATGGGATAGCCAGGCTGGACTGGGAGGGTGATTTTTGAGGAAGAGGAGGAGAGTGTGACATGATGACTATGCTGGTAGGGGTGGGAATTTGAGTCAATGCGGTATAGGGTGGGGTAAGCACCACAGGCAGCTAGCTGGCAAGAAGAGGAGGACCTGTTGAATCTACTGAAGCAGACATGCATGCCATCAGACTGATCCAGGTCTCCATCAAACAGCAGATTTCATTTATGCTTCATCCCCGTGATCTTCCTCATGTCTGACCAGATCTGTTTCATTCCATCCTGCTGCAGCTGATGTTTCAGCTTCTGCCTGTAGGCTTGTTTCCCTTCTTCAATCTTCACCCTGAGTTCCTTCTGCAGAGCCTTAACGCTGTCTCTGTCACCCTCCCTAAAAGCCCTTTTTTTCTGATTTAAGAGTCCTCATGGGCTATGGGTGACCAAAGTTGTTTGTTGGCGAGCACTGAATCTTTCTACTGGGGACAGTGATATCAGCACAGAACTTGATGTTGTCGGCAATGCAGTCTGTAAGTCCGTCGATGTCATCATCATAGGTGATAAAAACTTAATCTTATTAGCTTGTGAGTCTGCCTTGATTGTGTGCCATCTTTAAGTGCTAGGAAAAATGTGCTGAACTACAATAGTTCCCTTTTAACAAGGTATAAACAGACTGTTGTATAGTGCATCAATTAATAGTGACCATTTAGAAATGGTCAAAACTGTCTTACTATGGCATGCTACTTTTTTTTCTATTCTCCAGACATCTCTTTATTTCCTTTGTGACTTTTTCCTGGGCTGCTTTTTGTTTGAGTTGTGGCCATGAATGACTTCAGTCAAAAATCTGCAGTGAAGTGCACCCAAGCATAGCACATGTAACATCTGCTGCATATAACAGCAGACAACACCAGCTGTGAGGAGCTATGATGGATTACTGCTTGAAATACCCTGAATGCAGACACAATGTTGACCTGGAAAAGCCTTGGTGCATGATTGATAGGTACAGTATACAAGGTATACTCATGGATATGATATTCTCCTAGAAATGTTCTGTACTGTATGTAGAATGAATATAAATAATTTGCCCAAATAACATAAAACAACATCATGGTTCATTGTATTCTTGAAAATAATTTGACAAAATTCTTTTTCTTTTTAGATAAATTGAGCATATTTCTGGCAGGCCATAGAGAGTCTATATCAATCAATCAATCAATCAATCAATCAAAACTTTATTTATACAGCACTTTTCATACAATAAAGATGCAACTGAAAGTGCTGTAATACATTTCAAATAGAACAAAGCAAAATACATATGCATTGCCTTCACTACACCCTCCCATCACCGCTCTGTCCCTACACCCACATTTGGGCACCCACCCAGGCTCACTCATGTAGTCTGCGCTGTAGCAGGAAACTGAGGAAAATGCTATAAAAAGTCTCAGCAGTCCTCATGTCATCAGGTAGAATGTTCCATAAACGTGGAGTATAACAACTAAAAGATGCCACACCATGAGTTTTAATTCCAATTTTACGTACAACTAACATTTTCCTATCTGAGGACCTGAGGACTCTGGGGGCTTATCAAAAAGATAAGAAGGCCTTGAACCATTCATAGTCTCAAAAACCAATAAAAGGATCTTAAAATCAGGTCTGAAACTGACTGGAATCCAGTGCAGAGACCTTAAAATTGGTGTAATGTGGACTCATGTGCAGCCGAGTTTTGAAGTAGCTATAGTGGTGAAAAATATTTCTTTGGAAGACTAGAAAGAGGAGCATTGCAGTAATCAATCCTGCAGGTGATAAAAGCATGAATCATTGTCTCTGCATTGGCTTGAGTGAGAAATGGTTGGAGTCTTGCACTGTTCTTTAAAAGATAAAATGCAATTTTTGTAATGTTTCTAATGTGAGCTTTAATGTAAGTTCTGAATCAGATAATACCCAAGGTTTTTAACCTGCTTAAGTCATATGGGTTTAGTAGAGTCTGTTTGTTACAAAGTTTCTCTCTCTGAGCTTCTGTGCCGATGATCAAAACTTCAGATTTTGTCTTGATTGTGCTGAAGGAAGTTTGCTGGTATCTATGATTTAATACCCAAGATGCAGTTAAAAAGACCATTGACTGGCTCTGTGTCATCAGGAGACACAGCAACATAAACATGTGTATCATCAGCATAACTATGGAAGGTTATATCTCCTGATGACACTGCCAAGTGGCAACATTTAAATGCAGGGTTTGTACAGGTGCTGGAAATCCTTGGAAATGCTTGGAGTTTAATACTGTCCTTTCAAGGTTTGAAAAACACTTGAATTTTGAAGGTGCTTGAAATTGTAATTGCTTTTTTTTTTTTTTTTTTTTTTAAATAAAAAAAAAATAACAATCTGAGTAAATAGTTTGCTTATGAAACAGAGAAATAAAATGAGTTGAAAAGACTAAAAAGAAAATTTCTTTGCCTGGGCCTGGCCTGCACATTTCCATGTGACCTGTCAGTCTGTTTGTGACCCCGCCCCTCCACTGAAGACAGAGTTGCTGTTCTAATGAGTATTCACTGGAAAACTGCAAATTCCAATTATGGATAAGATGAATATGGAATTTTATATTTAGGTCAAAAGTCACTCGTCAGAAAAAACATAATCCGCGCAAATTATGTCATTCTGCAAGCGCAGAAAGATGCAGTAGTGGTCTGAGAGGCCTAGATCAGTGATTAGTGTAATCGTCACAGGCAAACTATGGGTTATTATCAATATTATCTATACTATCTCCTTTGTTGTGACTTGGCTGGGTGACATGCTGCGTAAACTTCAGAAATTTTTAAATTACTTAAAAATTCTGACAGAATAGAGTCAGACTGATTGTCAACATGCAGGATAAAGCCACCGGAAATTAAAATCATATTTAGAATGGATAAGTGAAAATAGCTCTGAAAATTCTGCAGTAAAAGAGGAACATCATTTTGGTGGTCTGTAAAGTGTATTACGTACATTGGCATAACTGTTAAAAACAAAACCATTGTATTTAAATGAAGTAAAATCTCCAAATGTAATGTTTTTAAAGCCAAGTGACTCTAAAATAGTTGCTGCTGTTTCCACACCCCTTTTTCCTTCTCTCACAGAGTATAAGAAGTTGTAATTTGTTGGTGGAGTCTCTAAAAGGACAGCAGGTCCATCAGTGCTAAGCCAAGTCTCTGTTAAAAGCATACAATCAATGCTGCTATCTAAGATCAGGTCATTAACTAAAAATGTCTTATTAGAGAGAGAAATCTAATGTTCAGTAGAGCCATATTCAGAGTTGCTGGAGTAGTTTGTGGATGGGTATATTCATGTGATGATTTACTCCATAAAGTCTATTACTGTGTTTTATAGCTGCATACTTGGTTGTGATAATAACAGGAATAGATATATTTGTTGAGATATGTCCGAGTCCAGTAACATAGGTTCTCCAGGTAGAACTACTGCAGTAGAGACTGGAACCAGGGGTACAGCAATCACTGACAAACTGTCCCTGATGATAGCTTGGGCTGCCTACGCAGGGATGGTCAGCTGAAGATGTGGAATTAGAGTGTTGAATGCAGTAAATGATGTTTAGAGTGAGCAAACGGTTTCCAGTAGTGTTTAAGTGAAGTCTGTCTACACTAAATAAATACCTCCTATTCAAGAAAAGGTTGAAATTGTCTATAAATCCCAGGCTGCGTGAGCTGCAAACAGAGGAGAAACAGGTGTTCAGGCTGAGCAGTCAGCTGAAATGCCCCACTCTGCGGCCACAGGTGGGCATGGGGCTGGAGATGAAAACACGGCCATGGAAAACCTTTATAGAACTGAAGAGTTTGATGAGGTCCTGTTTGAGAAGTTCTCACTGCTGTTTTGGAGTGTCATTGGTGCCTACATGAATGATAAGTCATAGTGCCTCTGGATGGGATGTAATTATGTCTGGGAGTGAATTAATAACGTCATGAACAGTGGCTTCAGGAAGACACACGGTGTTAGGACCCTTAATCCTCACGTTCCACACGATGGAGTGATGATGGTTGATAGCAGACCAAGATTATTGTTGTGGACACAATGAGGGGATGGGGTGCTGTTTTGGCTGAATAAAGAACGGGCAAAGTCCTGCTTCTTCGGCCAGTTTGAGTGGATGTCAGGCCAAAGTGGAAGGCTGTTCATAGACTGAGGGACAGATGGAGCTCCCCAGGACGGCGGATTTCCATTCTGCTAGCAGGGGCAATGCCAATTTGGCCTCACTGGCAACTGATTTTTATGCTCCAGATGTGAAGACAAGGGGCTGCTGGGCTGGTCCAAGACAGTGAACCTGTTGCCCAGTGGCAGGGGATAAGATGGAGACTGAGGACTGTTTGCCCCAACTGCCTTTTTTCACTTTTGTCCAATAGACATTACCTGCTGGAGTGGAGCACAGTGGTGCTTCCTGCTCTCTTGCCATCCAGAAGGGCGATCGTGGTCCCCACTCTGTTGTTGATACAGGAACAGTGGGTGGTCGAATCCACAGAATTGTTCCCTCCAACAACATAATGTCAGTAGCAGCTGGTGGTCTAACCTGATTGCTGCATACCACTGTGAGGGACTGATTCATTTGGGGATTCAAGGTGTCATTCAGGTGGATTTTAGAAGAGCTGGGGACCGAGATGTGCTTTGCCTGTGCTAGGGTGACATCAGTATATTCAGTAAGTAGCTGTGAGTTTTCATTGAGTGCTTGTGTTAGCCGGTGTAGATCCTCTTTTAAAGTAATTTGCATTTAGCTTTACTGTAGAGAATGCACTTCCCACACGGAGTCATTGTGCTTTCTGCCATGATGGAAGTCCTGTCTTCAGCTTACCCGAGTGCTACCCTATTGGCAACTCCCATTTGGGGCATGCTGTTTAGGCTGCTTCAGTCAGCATGGACTCACTCGTAAGCCACTTGGCCGCTCATCTCCACCCCAGCAAAAGTAATAAAAGCAAACAAAAAAAGACATGAGCCCCACTCTTGTGGATAAAAGGAGAGTGAAATATATTATCAGCAAACCCATCCCCTCCTCTAAAAGTAAACATACCTCCCATGAACCAGGGAATTTGTTTTTGTTCATCATCATAAAGGTCCTAACTGACTTTCAAATGGCATTGGTTCTGGCATGTAATCTAAACATATTGTATAATGTGGTGTTATGAGGTCATGATAATATATTTCTGTGAGAAAAAGTTGTCTCAACAAATTTAGCAAGCTACACAATAGCACTTCTAAAACACACACCTCACCAAGCATCCTGCCTAATTAGCCTATTCATGCAAGTACACAACAGATGTGCAAAGTGTTGGCTATAGCAAAATTAACAGTAGAAAATAAATTGAACCATGATCTTCTCCTGCAGGAATATCACCATCGGTTTATGGATTAACAACTAAAGAGATTTGATGGAAACTAACATTTGCATCAGATTGATTTTCCAGAACGGGAGAGAAAGAGCTCTGGCAGAGAGACGGTGTGAGGAGAGAACTGCTGTTTATGTTCACTGAATTGAGCAGCAGGACTGGATCATTTAGGGATGCTGAATTCAGCAACTAAAGAGTTACCACAAACTCCTTCCTCACATACAAATAATGAGATACAGTACATGCACATGTATGGCATAACATATACATACATACGAATACACAATGCATGCATGCCTGTGGACAGAAAGGACACACAAACATACTGCAGGCTTGTGTTTGTCTATATTTTATGTAGGAAAGTAGAATTCTTCATCTCTTAGGCCTGGGCCAAGCAAGACCACAACTGATTCTGGCCCTACTTTGTGTGCTTTTGTGTAATAGTGCATAAGGCATTACAGAGGTTCTTCTACTTTAAATTTAACACAAATCTCTACTTCTTCCTCCCTGCCTCTTTCTTTCTTTCTTTCTTTCTTTCTTTCTTTCTTTCTTTCTTTCTTTCTTCCTTTCTTCCTTTCTTCCTTCCTTCCTTCCTTCCTTCCTTCCTTCCTTCCTTCCTTCCTTCCTTCATGTTGGCTGCATCGTCAAATTGCTAAATGTAAATAAATTTTTATGACCTTTAAGTGTTTGTGATTTTTCATTTGGATGATCAATCAGTTAAAACCCAGGACAGAATCTGGGCTAAAAATAGCTAATAGAAAATACATTATTATCATAATACAAGTTTTTGTTCAAAAACAGTAGAACAGTAAAACAATTTTTCCCCATATACTGTCATGTCTGGATTCTTATCAGTAGAATATGAAGTATAATATGTGTTTAGGAAATTCAAGAATAAAACAAAAATTTCCCCTTCAGTGAACGTCTTTTCTGGCCATGAAAAAATATTTTGAAAATAAAAAACAATTAGTGAAAATACAACAAATAAAGTCTTAATAACTAAACAACCCCCAAAGCCTTGAGTTCAAAGAGGTTTTTGCTCAGAAACAATATCATGTTCACAGTTTTTGCTTTTGTTGCACATTGCCTGTAACTGTCCTGCCTTTGAAAAACATCCTCTCAGCTGGCACTGATGTTGAAACCACTCCCAAGTGTTTTTTTTTTTTTTGGCAAGGTTGATCAGAGAGGGAAATGCTGGTACATTGTTTTCCCACCAAAGTAGTAGATCCTGATCCTGAGAAAATGGCCTCTCTTCTGAGTACCTGTGCGTTTCAATTAGGGCACGAGTGCTAGTTGTCCAATACTGCTGAGATTCAAGGACTTGAGAGTCCCAGCTTTTGCTGCAGGTGGGGATACAACAACCCCCACAGACAAGTTTGAAGTAGTTGCAGGAGCAGTGGCAGAGCTGGAGGCAGAGGTTGAGCTTGATGCAGATGATGAAGGGGTGCTGAGGTGTAACTCGCTGACTACAATTCAGTGACAAGTTGAACTTTTACAGGCTCAACATTTGCAGAGTTGAGCAATCCCAGATTTTTAAATTGAATAATCAGGTAGGTGCTGATGGCAATAACCCTGAAATGACAATGACATTGCGCTGACAGCTCAGCAGCTAGCTTGCTGCCTCGACACTCAGAAGTTGCAATGGTTGTGAGAAGCAGTGACACCAGGAGAATCATCATCATCAATTGAAACTGAAACATGTTTTTCTCATTTGATAACCTCCTGGTTGCTTCCTCAAATGATTTTAGTGCATCGATGGAGAGAATGATGATCGACCATTCTTCTGAACCCTGAACCATCCCGTAGTTATGCTGCAATAAGCCTAGGCTGCTGATGGATTCCTGTGATGAGCCTGGTTCTGCTGGAGGTTTCTTCTTGTTAAAAGGGAGTTTTTCCTTCCCACTGTTACTAAGTGCTTGCTCATAGGGGGTCGTTTTGACTGTTGGGTTTTTCTCTAATTATTGTAGGGTCTATACTTTACAATATAAAGTGCCTTGAGGCGACTTTTTGTTGTGATTTGGTGCTATATGAATAAAATTAAACTAAATTGATTTGAATTAGCCACAAAATGATTGGTTTTATTTAAGTTGCTGTAGATTAATTTTTGGCCTGAAATCTTTGAAACGTGTTAAACATATCTCTCATAAATGATGTTACGTCATTTTGAGTGAGAAGCGACACTCCTGTCACAAGTTAGAAGCTGAAATCACTTCTTGGCAAAGTGACATTCATATATTCTTTATTAATGAGGGTAAAAACCACTGACATTGAAAATTTCTTTTTTCCCCAATAGATCTGGCCAAGAGGGATACAGAAATTGCAACAAATATAGCATTACAATTCTACACTGCCTGGCCAAAAAAAAAGTCACCACCTGGATTTAACTAAGCAAATAGGTACGAGCCTCCTATTGGATAATTACTGCATGGGCGATTATCTTTCAGCTGGCAACAAGTATTTAACCCCAACTGGTGCAATGAGTTGCTTCTCATTTCTTAAACAGCCATGTCGAAAGACACACTGCGTGGTCGTGGAAAAGATGTCAGTCTGTTTGAGAAGGGTCAAATCATTGGCATGCATCAACCAGAGAAAATCTAAGGAGATTACAGAAACTACTAAAATTGGGTTAAGAACTGTCCAATGCATTATGAAAAACTGGAAGGATAGTGGGGACCCATAGTCTTCAAGGAAGAAATGTGGCTGGAAAAAATTCCTGAATGATCGTGATCAGCGATCACTTAAACGTTTGTTGAAATTAAATTGAAGAAAAACAACAGTAGCACTCAGGGCTATGTTTAATAGTGAAAGTAGGAGCATTTCCATATGCCCAATGCCAAGGGAACTCAAGCGATTGGGACTGAACAGCTGTGTAACCTTAAGAAAACCACTAATCAGTGAGACTAACTGGGGAAAAAAGGGCTTCAGTTTGGTAGGGAGCATAAAGATTGGACTCTGGAGCAATGGAAGGTCATTTGGTCTGATGAGTCCAGATTTACCTGTTCCAGAGTGATTGGCGCATCAGGACAAGAAGAGAGGCAGGTGAAGTGATGCACCCATCATGCCTAGTGCCTACTGTACAAGTCTGTGGGGGCAGTGGTATGATCTGGGGTTGCTGCAGGTGGTCAGTTCTAGGTTCAGCAACATTATGGGCTCAAAGAATGAGGTCAGCTGACTACCTGAATATACTGAATGACCAGGTTATTCCATCAATGGATTTTTTCTTCACTGATGGCACAGGCATATTCCAAGATTCACTGGGCTCAAATTGTTAGAGTGGTTCTGGGAGCACGAGACATCATTTTCACACATGAATTGGCCACCACAGAGTCCAGACCGCAACCCCATTGAAAATCTTTGGGATGTGTTGGAGAAGGCTTTGCGCAGTGGTCAGAATCTGCTATCATCACTGCAAGATCTTCCTGAAAAATGAATGCAAGACTGGATGGAAATAAATCTTGTGACATTGCAGAAGCTTATCGAAACAATGCCACAGCGAATGCATGCCGTAATCAAAGTGACCTTTTTTTGGTGGCGACTTCTTTTTGTGGCCAGGCAGTGTATAAAGAGTAGACAAAAAGGACTGAATTGATTATAATCTAGCTACAGTAATGCAGAGTCATAAATATATTTGCAGAACAAATCATTTCTTCATTTTATAGGTGACATAAATGAGGCAGAGGAAGTAAAACTAAATGCCAGACATAAGGAACAAAAAACCCCCAAAACAGAATAGGAAGTAATAACACAGGAAAACACTTAACATGGAAACAGAAGCTTAACAAGACAGGGAATACAGGAGGGCAAGAAAACTGAAAGAAGGAAAATAACACTCACAAATTATAACCTTTAACTGAAACTAGACAGCAAAACTAATCAAACTCAAAATGCAAGATAACTATAAATACATCTCAACCTACAAAAGAAAGAAAATGAATGCTGTGGAATAATACATGAAAAGCAAACTAAGAACCAGCACAAAATGTTTAATAAAAAAACAGGACTACAAAATCCCAGATTCAAAAATATTGAGGGAAAACTTTAAGACCCTGACACATTTGGATGGGAATAAGAGCTGCTTCTTAATCTATTAAAAAAAAAAAAGCCCTCAGTAAAGCTAGGACCTTTTACTATTCATCACTGAATGAAGACAATAAGATAAGATAAGATAAGATAAAATTTTAATAATCCCACGATGGGGAAATTTGCGCATTACAGCAGCTCAATACAGAGAAAAATGAAAAGGATGAGTAAAAACAAATCAACTAAAATAGAATAAAATAAAATAAAATAGAAAAAAACTATACACATATACATAAGCACTATATACGTAAAATATATATATATATATCAATGTCAATACACACATGTACATACACATATACACACACATCAAAACACTATATACAGATATCAAAACATTATATACATTTGTAGCCGGTAACGTACACAGCATACACAGTATGAATTATATGGGTGAGTGTAATAAATAAAATGTATCTGGACTGTATGGATAAAGTGATGGCAGAGGAGGTAAAGTGTCCAAGTGACTCAAGACATTATGATGCGTTATACAGTCTAACTGCTGTTGGTATGAAAAAAACAACCCCAGGTTTCTTTTCAACACTGTAGCCAGGCTGACAAAGAGTCAGAGCTCTGTTGAGCCAACTATTTTTAGTATTCCTTTGTTTCGTCTTTAAATTTAATTAGTAATGCCTTAATGAATTTCTTCACAAGAAAAATTTTAACCATTAGATAAAAAAATGTGCATAAACACAGACCTATTATTATATACAACTCTAAAAACTACTGATATTTAACTAGACTGTTCCTCTCCGATTGATCTTTCTGAGTTTCCTTCAATAACTACTTTCCCCAAACCATCAACTGGTCTATTTAGACCCCATTCCTACAAGACTAATGAAAGAAGTCCTACCATTAATTAGTGCTTTGATCTTAAATATGAGAAATCTATCTCTATTGACAGGTGGCAGTAATAAAACTATCACTTAAAAAGCCATCACTTCCTACAACTGTTTTAGCTAATTATTATTATTATTATTATTATTATTATATTAAAACTTTCTTTCACCTTTTTTTCTGCATGTATAAGGTTTCTAAAGTTCCAAAATCCAAAGTTGAAGCTAAAGGCAGTTATAGCTTGAAATGTCTTCTTTGCAGTCCAGCATTTTCTAACATGTTTACTGGCTAGTTTGGCATGCTCATAACTGTAAGTATGTGCAGCTGGCTCTCAGTCTGCCCTTTTTATTTACTTTGCCAAAACAGCTTTTTCTAAATGCAAATCTTAAATGGCTCAGCTGTGAGCAAGGTGCTTCAGAAGTGCAGTTGTTGCCTGAAAAACAAACTCAACAGTCTTTAAACATTTTGCCCTGACAGTATAACTAATGCTACTATTATCTTTGATATTATACCTCTAGGACAGATTTATAAAGTGCTACAGTAATTTCCTAAATCATGTATGAAAATATTGTGTAATGTATAAAAGTAGCAACTTCTGCAGGAGTTTTGGTATTATCTTAGAGTGACACCTGTAGAACTATAATCTGAGATAATCTTATGTAACCAATATTCTTTTGTCACATTTCTTATTCAATGGGCCAATCAGAGTATACTGGGGCTTTCGTGAGGTGGGCATAAAAGAGACAGGAGCTTAACTGTTTTCCTCTTACAGTCCAAAGAGGACCATGTTGAGTTAAATTGTAATTTTAAAATCACTAAAAAGATTTCGTTATCCTAATAGCATAATTGCCTAAGTCATATTTTGGCATATTTTGAGATACCTACCTCTGCTAACAGTGTAGATTCATTTAGATAGATATCTCAATTTTGGTCAAAATATGACTTAGGCAATTATGCTATTAGGCTAACGATTTGAAAACAAATTAATTTTGTGTTATCTGATTAATTTCATGCTGAAACTAACAGTTTAACGGCTGACTATAATATTCAATTCAATTTCATTTTAATTATATAGCTCCAAACAGCAGTCACACAAAGGCACCAAGGTAAAGATCCTACAATAATATAGAGAAAACCCCAACAATCAGACAACACCCTATAAGCAAACACTTGGAAGAAATGCAGAGTGGTGACAAACAGAGAGAGTGAAAAAAGTAAATAAAAAAGAAACACCCAGTGCATCATGGGAAGCACTCAGCAGCCTAGACCTGTTGCACAATAACTAAGGGAGGGCTGAGGGACACCTGATCCAACCCTAACTATGAGCTTTATCAGAACAGTAAGTTTTAAGCTCAATCTTAAAAATAGAGAGGGTGTCTGTCTCCTGAATCCAAACTGGGAGCTGGTTCCACAGAAGAGGGACCTGAAATCTGAAGACCCTGCCTCTCATTCTACGTTTGTACTCTATTTGGGGTAACATGGTCCTATGAGGTCTTTAAGATAGGATGGGGCCTGATTATTATGTGAGGAGAATGATTTTAAATTCTATTCTAGATTTAACAGGGAGCCAATGAAGAGAAGTCAATATGGGAGAAATCTGCTCTCTCTTTCTAGTCCCTGTCAGTACTCTATAGTTGCAGCACTTTGGATCAGCTGAAGGCTTTTCAGGGAGCTTTTAGGACAGCCTGATAATAATGCATTACAAAAATCCAGCCTAGAAGTAATAAATGAATGAATTTGTATTTCAGCATCAGTCTGAGACTAGATGTTCGAGATATTGGACAATGTGTGTGTATGTACATATATGCATTGAAGGACATTTCTCAGTTCACCAGTTTTTACTCACAGCTATCCAAACACTTGTTTGGCGCATATCTCAAAGGACTTACTTCAGATGCTTACTCAGAAATGTGTGTGTGTGAACAGCTGGAATTATGCTGTGTGTGCTGTGAGTGTAAGCATTTTCAAGCAGAAAACTTGAGTATGTCTACTTATTCCAAATGTAGCTTATTAAGTTTAAAAAGAAGAGAGAACATGGAAGAACAGTCTAGTCCACTTTCATAATGTGGCTCTTCTGAAGTTCTGGGATTTCCTTATGTTTGTGAAACTGAAAGAATGCCAACAACAATAGTCAAAATCAGCTGTCTGTGAACTACAAACTAAAATCAGAAGCTGCATGGAAGCAGTCATTGTGTATTTTGAACATTGCTTCACATTGCAAGATTAGATCAGCCTCATCACACCACAGTGCCACTATTAAACATATAAATAATGCTGAGTTAAGTTCAAATTTGACACTATAACTCTATCTCTTTCTATTGCTCTCTGTCTCTCTCTCTCTCTCTCTCTCAAATACACACAAGCAGAAACTAATTCGGAGGTAAAACAGTATGGATGGAGGAACCATCAATCGCTTGAAAAAGGGCGACTGGACCTCTTGTCATCCAAAAGGCTTCTTCAGTTCTCAAAACCAAAAGGTGGAGAGACCCAGGTATTTAAACCCTAGTGGGTGTAGTCCCCTGGAGGTGGTTGTTACTCACTTTTGTTCATGTACATAATCACATGTGCCAAGGTGTGAAAGGGGCCATGGGTCATTACAATCAGTGGTTTTGGGTGAAATCAATTTGGGACTTTGCCCTAATGTATCAAGTGACCTATTGAGGTCACCTGAACAAAGTTGTGAATGGGGGTTGAGGCACCTGGGGAAGGGAGCTCAGGACAGCATTGTAAGCGGAGGAAAGTTGTTGATGTAATCCACCTCCTCTGTTCAATGATGGTTGGTCAGAGTGAACATAGATGGCTTCTTTTGCTCCTCTTTCAAACCATCTGTCTTCTCGGTCCAAAATGTGAACATTGGCATCCTCAAAAGAGTGACCTTTGACCTTTAGATGCAGATGTACAGCTGAATCTTTTCCTGTCGAGCTGGCTCTTCTATGTTGTGCCATTCCTTTGTAAAGAGGCTGTTTGCTTTCTCGAATGTAGAGATCCAAGCACTCTTCACTGCACTGGACAGCATATAATATGTTAGTTATCTTGTGTTTGGGTGTTTGTCCTTGGGATGGACCAGTTTTTGCCTTATTTCCCCCTTTTTTACAGACATCGCTCCTGTTTCCAGCGTTGTTCAGACTGAGTTTCCTCCGCCCTTAGCAAATTCATCCGTTTTCAGATTTGTATAAATAAACCTTGAGCATTTGATCCTGGTTGTTTGTTTGGGGGTCTATCAGGTTGAGCCATGACACCGAGTTTGAATTTATTTCCTGTGCATCTTGGCTGATTTGATGAAAGCCCAGTTGGGATAAAAACATGTTTTAAATGTACAGAATTTTCTCATATTTACAACCATATCCCTTGGTACGCACATAGTACACTCATAGAGAACTCTTATAAGTTATAAAAGTGCAAAATAGTTATAAAAGTGCAAAATATACGTTTTAAATTGTAGAAGCAAGGCAGAGGCAAACAGGAGAGACATTTTCTCTGGGTGCAGAACTGGACACACACACCACACACTAGAATAGTTACTGTAACTGTGAGTCCACAATAGGGCCATGCTTTAAAACTAGCTGACATATCACCCCTTTGTTAGTTTCAAAGAGTCATGAGGGGTACTTCACAATGTCTGACCTTTTATAGGACCATTTGCTCAGTGTCCTCAGTTATGCTGGTTATCACGATTGCTGCAGAAGCACTAAACTATTCCAAATAATTAAACTGTACTTTGATTGCAATAGCTTATCTGCGATAAAGATGTTTTAAGTTTTTTAATTACCAGCTTCATTGAATTAAAGCAAATTCTAGTGTAAGTGTATCAGTAGAATTTAGCTCAGGGGGCACAGTGTCTTTATTGGGTGGCCCTGGTTGCCCAGAGCCTGTCCATAATGCCAGCACTGCTTTACCTACAGTCAACGTTCATATCCTTGCATTAAACTGTTTCCTGATAATATCTGTAGCATTGATTTTATATATCATCATAAGACATTTGTACAGAATTTAGTATCTATTTATTAATTTCGTTGAATAAAATTAGTGTGTGTGTGTGTGTGTGTGTGTGTGTGTGTGTGTATATATATATATATATATATATATATATATATATATATATATATATATAATTAGGGATGCGCCGATCCGATATTCAGTATCGGTCCGATGCTGGCCTAAATTACTGGATCGGATATCGGAAAGAAATAAAAAAATGTAATCCGATACATTAAATAACGTTTCGCTCACATTAGCTGCATTACAGGGCTCAGTCGTCTTCTTCTTCTTGTGGGTTTGCGGTTGACCAAACCAGCTTAGAGCTGCATTACCACCACCTACTGAAATGGAGTGGGGGATCAGGAGTTAGAAAACAACCCCCTCAGATCCTCCGTCGCTGCGACAGATTCCCTTTGACACTGAGCGATCATCGCTGACATGTTTTTCTGCCTCCACCGCTCTCTGCCTTGTTTGTGTGTTGTGCTCGCTGTGCTGAGAATCAGCTGTTATTTTTTTTCTCTACTTCAGCCCCCGGACATACTGCTAGCGAGCGCAGCTATTAGCATTGGTGACTGTCCGGTACCGGAAGGACCCCTTCACTGTCAAAATATTTTTGACACTTTAGTCCCCGATTTGTGACTAAATATAGACCTGCAGTAGAAACGTATTTAGGAGAATGCTTGTAAATATAAAGCATTACAAGATTGCGCTCACGCAGCCCCCAGTTTTTCACGTGAACACTGATGATGCAACAGCAGCAGTCAGCTGATTTACATGCAGTCTGTCTGCACAAGCGGAAAGAGGCGGAGCTGGCGAGCTCAGATGGAGCAGAAGGAAATGTTTTTCTAGTGTCCAAAAGAAGCCTTTTCGTCCCTGTAACCTCCATAAACCTTTACTGGGAAACAGCTGGAGATCCTTCATCAACCACCTGATCAGTGAGTGAAGAAACGAGAACTTTGTAGCTGCTCCATCCACCCTGTTTGTTTCACACAGGGAAAAACTGCAGTACAGAAGTTAAAATATGCAGATGAACTGTTAATATGAAAAAAAGTATTCTTATCCAGTTACTTGGGTAATCAATATAAATAGAATACACAATTGCTTAAATAATCGATAGATGCAGCCCTACTGAAATTGGCAACATGCCATAAGCATCACCTTCTCACACAGAAGCAACAGGATTCAGGTGACAGTTATTGTTGTAAGTAAAGTTTATTTATATAGCGTTTTTCACAGACAGAAAAGCGCTGTACAATAATTAAAACACAATATCACCCCCCCACTCCCAGAAAACACTATGTTAAAAACATAATAACATTACCATATTAAAAGAAAAAGAATAAAAATAAAGTCAGAAACCAGAAAGCCTGGTTAAACAGAAAAGTTTTCAACTATTTTTTTAAATGATGCCACAGAGTCAGCTAAATGGAGCTGGAGTGGTAAACAGTTCCAGAGCTTTGGTGCCACTGCCTAAAAAGCTCTGCCCGCCCTGGTCCTTAGTCTTGTATGTGGGACAACTAAAAGACTTTGATTTTGTTGTGTGAGAGACTGTTGACTTATCTTTAAAAAAAAATTGTTTTTATGTTTTTAAATGCCTGGATCAATTTTTAATATCGGATTTATATCGGTATCGGCTGATATCCAAATGTAAAATATCGGTATCGGACATAAAAAAGTGGTATCGTGCCATCCCTAATATATATATATATATATATATATATATATATATATATATGGTAAATGGACTAGCTCTTATATAGCGCTTTTCTACTCAGTCAGAGCACTCAAAGCGCTTACACAACATGTTTTACATTTACCCATGCACTCACATTCATACAAGCACTTCCATGTTTATACTAAGCTAAGTGCTTTTAATTAACTAGCATTCACACACATTCATACTCCGACAGGATGGTCGGAGAGAGTGTATATATATATATATGTGTGTATATGTATATGTGTATATGTATATATATATATGTATATATATGTGTGTATATATATATTTTAAATTAATCTGTGAGGCTCTCCATTAGTTAAACCTCTCCTATTCTTCACCTGTTGGCTGATTCTATGCTTACTGTTTCTTCTCTAGTCAATACAGACTTTTTTTTCCTCCAAATTACAGTCCTTGCATCTTATAGGCATTCTCCTCTTAGATGAGAAATCAATTAATCCAGCCATGTGTGGCCGTCTGAATCTCATTCATTTCTGTCCACAAGAGACGTGTATTTTCTCCTCATTATTCAATCTTGTCTCTCCAGTGCTACTTCTGCTATTTAGTCGCATTAGATAAGGGTTATCCTCCAAAGTTATTTGTCTTAGTTGCTCTGTAATTTGAACAGTTTTCAGTTCTCCATGCATATAGCACCATCTTCAGGTTTTTGGGGTATTATTGATGGTAATAGTTGGCAGGTAGTAGACCACCAGATTTTCTGCTGTTTCCCGTCCTGCTCAGAAATAAGTTCAGTCTCATGGCATGCTTCTTATGAGATCAAAATTGACAGTGCATGGATATTACATGACAAATACAACTTCTATCTCCGGAGTCACAGTGCAACACTCACACACATATCTTCACACACTGCTAATCCAAGATGCAGCTAAAAAGGGGCTTCGATTACAAACTGTAAGTTTGCTTTCTCTGTCCCTACTGTTCCATGGGGAAATTTCAAAAGCTCATCACTAAATAAATACAGTGGTTTAAAAGTTTTGGCACCCCTGATAATTTTCATGATTTTCCTTTATAAATCATTGGTTGCAATTTCAGTTAAATATATCATGTAGCAGACGAACACAGTGATATTTGAGAAGTGAAATTAAGTTTATAGGATTTACAGAAAGTGTGCAATAATTATTTAAACAAGATTAGGCAGGTGCATAAGTTTGGGCACCCCAACAGAAAATTGACATCAGTGTTTAGTAGATCCTCCTTTTGCAGAAATAACAGCCTCTAAATGCTTCCTATAGCTTCCAATGAGAGTCTGGATTCTGGTTGAAGGTATTTTGGACCATTCTTCTTTGCAAAACATCTCCAGTTCAGTCAGGTTTGATGGTTTCCGAGCATGGACAGCGTGCTTTAAAACACACCACAGATTTTCAATAATATTCAGGTCTGGGGACTGAGATGGCCGTTCCAGAATGTTGTACTTGTTCCTCTGCATGAATGCCTTAGTAGATTTTGAGCAGTGTTTAAGGTCGTTGTCTTGTTGAAGTATCCAGCCCCGGTGCAACTGCAAGTTTGTCACTCATTCTTGAACATTGTTCTCAAGAATCTACTAATATTGACTGGAATCCATGCGACCCTTAACTTTAACAAGATTCCCAATACCTGCACTGGCCACACTGGCCTCTCTGCTCTCTCCTGGCCTCTGACAGCCCATAGAGCCTTCACATAGGCTCTCTCTCTCCTGTGTCTTCCTTTGCCAACACTCAGCTTATTGCAGGGTCTTGCCACCTTTTCCTGGCCTCTGATGGCCCTTGAGCTTAATACAGGGTTTCTCTCTTCTCTTTCTTGTCTTGTGCCTCAGCCTATCGCAGATTCTGTGCTCTTTTCCTTGCCTACGATGGCCTTGATGCATGCTCTTTCTTCTCTCCTTCTCTCTCTCTTCTGTCCTTTGTTAACTCTCAGCCTTATTGCAGTCTCTGTGCTCACTCCTGTCTGGCTCCTGGCTCACTCACCCTGTGCTCGCTCTTTGTCTTTGCTATCTGGACCCTTCCCTTAGTTTTCTCACTCACCATGATGCATTCCTATTCATGCTATGCCTTATTCTGTGTCTTGGAGTCTATCCCAGCTGTCATAGGGCGAAAGGCAGGGTACACCCTGTACAGGTTGCCAGCCTGTCACCGGGCTACAACAGAGAGACAGACAACCATTCACACACTCACATTCAAACCTATGGGCAATTTAGAATCATCAATTAACCTAATCCCACTAACTGCATGTCTTTGGACTGTGGGAGGAAACCGGAATACCCAGAGAAAACCCATGCAAACACGAGGAGAACATGCAACCTCCACACAGAAAGGCCCGGGCCAAGGTGGATTCAAATCTTTCTAGGCAGCAGCAAACACCATGCCACCATGCTGCCCTTAATTGAATTCTTTATATCAATAAATCATGTTCAGTTCCTCCTAATGATCTCTCCTCATGTAAATAATTTCTGTAGGATTCTGGAATTCAATGTATCTCTGCTAAAGCTGGAGTGATGTGGCCTGTTATTCATTTTAGTGAATAACCTTGCAGCAGAAATCTGAATAAGCTGCAGCTTACTGATCATCTTTTTTTAAGAACTTTAAGAACTAAATGAAAGCTTGAACAAGTTTTTCTTAAATCATGGTGAGTCAGAAAGAGTTGTATCTTGGCAATATTCCTGACATGGAAAAAGGCTGTCTGTATGATGAAAACAGAATCTAAAATAACTGCAAGACTTTTAACTTCTGGTTATACTCTGGCAGCTATTGTCCCTGACTCATAATTAAGCAGCTTGTATTTGATTTTAGGACCAGTTAAAATTATTTCCATTTTTTCAATTTCCATCAAGTTTTAATAAGTTTGCAGTGAATTATTTGTTAATGTCTCTTAAATACAATGTTCGGTCATTGTCTCAGAAACATGTAGCTATTTATCATTTGTGTAACTATGGTAAGCATGTGTACTGAGAAGAGTAATGGACTGAGACAACTGCCCTGTGGAATTCCGCAGAGTGGTTGATACCCTTTAATACAGCCTTTAATACAATTGATCATAAAAATCCTCTTTCACCATTTGGAGAACTGGGTTGGTTCTGATAATAGTCATAAATAGTCATAAATATTATTAGAGCCAACCCAGTGTCCAAAATGTCCAAGTGACTCATGACATCGTGATGCATTATATAGTCTAACTGCTGTTGGGATGAATGACCCGTGAAAGCACTCAGTCAAGTCAAGTAAAGTAAAGTAAAATGAAAACAACAACTTTAATAGTGTCATAAGATAGTGTGAGGTGATCAACCTTATTTGTAAGGGCAGTCTTCATGCTGAGATTCACTCTATAACTAGACTGGAACCTATCAAAGATGCCATTTCCCTTTAAGAAAGCACTGATTTGCATTAATACAGCTTTTTTAAAAATAATACTTTACTAAAAAAAAGGAGGATTTATATTGGTCTTTAATTACTTAATAAATTAGTAAGGTTAATTACTTAAGAGGTTTAACTAAATGCAGAAGTAAAGAATCCAATGTGATGTAATACAGTTAGAAACTAGCTGTGCCTCTTCTGTAGATGGATTCAGAAATTCTTAGATTGTAATAAACAATACTCTGGGGTGGCCTTCATTGTCAGAAGTGATTTTGGAAAGTATGCTGCTAAGATGCTGATGCTCTGCTGATTTTGCATTTATTTTTCACCCTTTCTTTTTGTGAAAAATTAAATAAAGCAATAAAATAAAATGTAACCCCACTACCCCATTACTTTCATTAAATAATTTAAAATAAAACAATCCTTTTCTACTCTACATGAGCACTCAAAGCGCTTTATACAACATACCTTATTCACCCAAGCACTTTCTGTATTTAAGTGCTAACATTCCCACACTCAATCACACTCCAATGAACACACCAGGAGCAACTTGGGGGTCCTTGGGCAAGGACACTTTGGAATGCAGACTGGAGCAGCCAGGGATCGAACCACCAACTTTCTGATTAGTAGTATTTTATTTCGTGAGACATAGGCACCCCATTTGTGTATTTTTTTTTTTTTTTTGTGTGTGTCCTACAGTATGTCCAGATAAAGAGCCAGGACTCCAACCATGGATGCCAGGAAACAGTGAAGACCACCGTGTGACAATCGGTTATGGCAGGAAGGTCCTTCTTACAACTTCAGCTACTGTCCACTCCATTGAGATTCTTAGTGGAGGTAAGCTGGACCAATGTATCATGTTTTTGTCTTTCTATAAAGTGAAATCACAGAATTTGTGTATCTTTAGTTATTATGATGTTTGTTTGTTTGTTTGTTTTTTTAGAGAAACTGATATGCTCACAACCAGAGCAAAGTGACATTCCAGGAGAACCAGTGGTCTGGTGGAGAAAAGTTTGAGTGCAGGAGAAGACAGGCAAGAGAAAAGAGGGAGACAGAGACCCTCACTTCAAGGGTTAAGAAACAGGGTCAGACAGTTGCAGTGGTTTGAGATTTGGATTTGGCTGAGATCAAGAAGAACCACCAGAGAAATTTGATTAAAGGGTAAATGCTCTGTATAAATAAGAGTTGCATCTCAGTTCTAGATTTAAAGGTTTCAGCACTTGGATTGTGTAATGTCAGCAGGGATGTTATTCTGAATGAAGGGGCATGACAGTCAAAGACCCATCCTTTTTTTTAATTTGGTTTGGGGACAGGGCTGAAAGTTAAGCAATAAACAATTGCTTAGAAGATTCCTAAGATTTCTTAAATCATTGTGTTTTAGCCTTTCAGTCTAACTATGGCTGAAGCTACAGGAGGAATTTTAAATTACTCGATTATTTAAAAAGAAAAATATCCAAATATTAAAAATAAAGGAAAACTAAAATGTGTATTCAGTTCTCCTGTGGGGCTGTTTGTGGCTGCAGTGAAGTTTGCATCCAGTCTTCCTGTCCTCTTTGGATTTTATAAGCCAGAAGAAGTCTAATTGAAACAAAAAAATCAAGCAGTCACACTTTATAGCATTCTGCTAAGCCATTATTGGTATTAAATTAGACAAAACTAGATTTTTTTTCAAACAGTCATACACTAATAACATACACAAACATTATGAATGTTATGATCTAATTCAGGAGTGCGTATAGTCCCATTAGATCCAACATCCACTGCACTTGGACAGCATTAAACAAAGTTCAGAGGACATTTATTGGCCTTTATTTAACATAGTTTAAATGCATTAAAGCATAGTTTGATCTGAAATTTATGGCACATTTTTTGTCTAATAGGCATAAGGTGTCAAATTAGACCATGTTTCTGTGCTGTGCAATAACATATTTTTCTAATTTGATGCAAAGTATGGACTATTACAAATTACTACTGTAAAACCAACAGAGCCTGTTGCTGAGATGATATTATAATGTCACTGTTGTGGCATATTGCTTAGCTTGCCCAATGGACCCTGGCATTGTTAGTCCAAGGACCTAAAACTTGGTTCAGGACTGTTGTCAACTAGAAGGTGGTAGTTAATGGAAACTATAATGATATAATGTTGTCAGTTATTTAATTTTGATAATAATTTTAGATGAGTGCTAAAACATGAAGTAGGGTGTTGGCAGCAGTTGATCAAAAGACAGAGTAGAAGATGATCTCAGGTGTCAAACTTTAACAAAAAAAAAAATCCAAGAACTTGGTCCATTATCATTGAATCAATTATCAACAGGTATCAGGCCCTGTTGACTGAGAAAATCAAAATGCCTGATACCTGTTTCTTCTTCTGATAAAACTGACTCACTGATAATAGACCAAGTTCTTGTAAAGTTGCAAGTTAATGTAAAAATATCCATTTGGTTTTACAGCTACATGCAGCTGAGTGTCATCTGCATAGTAGTGGAAATGCATCCTTCTGCTGTATAATTGTGTAACTGAAATGTTCTGTCACATACTGTAAGGAAACACTTGATGTAGGATTACATAAGAAAATTAGTAAGATGCAAGAGCCAGGCCAGATGTGCAGGCATACAACAATCTTTGGCATCCATCATCACTTTCTTTTTGTTTCAGTGGCAAGGCAGTTCTTCGAAGCATATTAAGACTCGAAAGGTTTGTTGTTAGATATATGGGGTAAAACTGCAAAGATGTAACTTTTTCTAGCATTTGCAGGAAGATTGTAGGATTGGAAACTGGAGTATGTGCTGTTTTGTCAGTAGTGGTTTAACCCCGCGGGTCTGATCAACTATTGGGAATAACCCTAACCCTGTGTTTTGGAAAAACAAAATTACTTTTTTGATAAAACTTCTTTTGAAGTGTCTTTGTCCTTCATCTGCCAAAACTTGGTTGAAAATTTCCAAAAGCATATATTGTGATAGCCTGGTGTTAGGAGTTTTTGAACTGAATGGGGTTAGCCACAACAGTAAGTAATTGCTGTTGGAAGTGTTGTTGTGTTTTCAAAGTTGAATCATGGATTGTTTTAACAGCTTGTTGTTTGAAATTATTTGCGATTGTTTTATCTGTTGAATTGATTCTATTCTATTACATTGTATACATGTGTGTATATAGCATCAGTTCTTTCTTGCTCACATTCTTTTGATAGCTCACACAAAGTGCAAAGCTTCTTCTGCCACATTTAACTGCCATTTACTCCAAGGAACAGTTTTTTCCTTGATGGTTTATCTCCAAGTTTCATTTCAAAGCGAAAAGATTTAAAAGCATTCAATCATGTTGAGTGTAATGTGCAAAGGGAGTAATTTAATTATTAAAAAAAATGTGTTGAAAGAAGGGCCATGGCCATTCCGAGGGAAATAGTATATGCAGAAGGGGTTTAATGTTCAATGGCTATTCATTGCTGAGCTGGAATCATTGAATTGCAGACAAGGTAAAAAGAGGGGGTTGGCAAGCTACATCTCTGTATGTGTTTGTGTGGAAAGAGATGAGCCTAGGGCCATAAATGGTAGGAAGACAGAAGGTGTCTGAGGGCACTGTGGCATAAAAGACCTGCTAGGAGGCTTAATCACTCACCCACCCTCCTCTTTTTTCTGCAGGAAAGCTGGTAATTGCTGACACCAACCGGCCCATACTGTTACGGACAAAACATATTCTGATTGGGAACAAGGGGGAGCTGCACATTGGAAGCCCAGACTGTCCTTATAAAGGCAACCTCACCATTTCGCTATTTGGAAGGTAAGGTTTTATACAATTTAACAGACTAATAAAGATATTAGTTAAACATTAGTTAATAGTTATTTATTGTTAAGAATATAAGTTGGATGGATAAATGGATGGATGGATGGATGTATGGATGGATGATGTATGGATGGTTTAGAGACAATGGTGTGACGTAATTGGTCTTGTTTAAAAGCCATTGGTGCTCATACTTGCTTGAAAGAAGGAGTAAGTAGGAAGTGTAGTGTTTTCTCACACTTTTGAAAAAACATGCTTTTTCTCACACTAAAAGTAAATTGCATGGCAAGGAAAAGATTGTGGTTTGGTTAAAATGGAACAACTTAGCACTGAGACCCATCCCAGGATGTTTGTGACACACGCATCAGAGGACTGATTGCAAAGAACGCTGAATGAGAATGAGACACCTCAGGAATGAGAGTGGATAGTAATGAAACCTTTATCAGAGAAGGACCTCAGAAAATATCTTTTCTTATCAGCGATATATATATATATATATATATATATATATATATATATATATATATATATATATATATATGAAAATGATCATGATTTGTAGCCTAATATAAAATAGTTCTGCTCCATCACTCTTTTCTTGTCTGATTTTCCTGTCTCTCATTAAGTCAACTATCAAACAAAACAAACATACACAAGGAGGGTTTTTTTTGTTTTCTTTTTTTTTTAATTGTAGGAAGAGTAAAACAACCTCTTTTTTTTTTAAAACAACCTCTTAAAAATTACAGTGCAAGTGTGTTACTTGTGTCACTATATAAACTGACATCAGTGCAAAATAAAGTGCACTCAGTGTCTCTAATGCCACTTGTAGACAGGCATACTGTCCAAACATTGTTCTCCTTTCCTGTTCTTAGACTGGATGACAGTGATGAGGAACACAGCTACTTTGGAAGAAAGTACATTGGCGTGGGGACCGGGGGGACTCTAGAGATTCACGGAAAAAGGAAGCTGTCATGGACATTTCTCAACAAGACCTTACACCCCAGAGAGAGCAACCAAAACAACTACCTGTTCCAGAGAAGCTGGGGGAACCGGGGCATCATAATCCACGTAATTGATCCAAAGACAGGCAAGGTGCTGCACGATGACAGGTGAAGGTCCTCTTGAACGTAAGGGCTGCACCAGAATTACTGAAAAATCCTGAGACTTAATTAGAGATGTAATCTGGTAGCTGACAGTTGATAAGCTTCTAATGAAAGGTTTTAATGAAGGAGACCAATGTGTCCTTAATAACTCTGACACTGTTTCACATAGGGATATTACATCTGTAAATCAATGACATGTTTAATGTCCTTTCATTATTAATTATCTGTTAAGCTGTTTAAATTAAAAGACAAAAGGCATTATTGTGTGAATAACAGCACTGTGTGGAAGACAGATTGTGCTTTGTTCAAAGGTAAATGGAAATTCCATTCACAGTGTGTGAAAAAGTATGCCATCCATCCATCCATCCATTCGCTTCCGCACATCCTGTTAAGGGTCGCGGGGGGGCTGGAGCCTATCCCAGCTGTCATAGGGCGAGAGGCAGGGTACACCCTGAACAGGTCGCCAGCCTGTTGCAGGGCCAACACGGAGTGACAGACAACCGTTCACACTCACATTCACACACTCATTCACACCTATGGGCAATTTAGATTAGCCAATTAACCTAACCCCAGTAAGTGCATGAAAAAGTGAAAAAGTATGCTTTTTTCCTAATTGGTCACACATTTTTTCAGATCATCAAACAAATTTTAAAATTAGACAAAGATAACCCGAGTAAATACAAAATATAGTTTTTAAATTACCATTTATTTATTAAGGGAAAAAAAGTATCCAAGCCTACCTGGCCTTATGTGAAAAAGTAATTACCCCTCTTGTTAAACCTAACCCTTTCTATGGCTTTGGGACTCCAGCAAACCACGGTGAGAGTCATTATCCACTATATACTTTCAATATATAAAGATACTTTGGCATGCAGACTGGAGCAGCCAAGGATCGAACCACCAACCTTCCAATTAGTAGATGACCTGCCCTGTAAGAGTTCTGGGCAAAAATGGCATCTATGGAAGAGTTCCAAGGTGAAATCCACTGCTCACCAAATATTCTGTTGACTGACAAGACAAAAATCAGTTTTGGAAGGGTGCAATCCCATTATAGTCTACATAAAGCTAATAGCATTTCATAAAGAATGTCATTTACAACAGAGACTTTTATACTAAAACAAAAACATGCATTCCCTCCTGATTTTCCAGTTATCATTGAGAGCACTGCTTTTCTGCCATTGAGTGAATGAGAACACTGTAAAGAGTTCTAACTAAAGTTCTAACTTTATAACAGCCTAGATATTTATTTCATGAATTCTTACAACTGCCCCTGGCATCACAGAGATGCACAAGAAGGAGTCTTTTGGAAATTATGGCAGAACAGGACTCTGAAACAATGAATCTTTGTTTTTTTTAATAAAGTGGCAGATGCGTTCACATTGGGTAGTTGGAGGGTGGCAATAAGGAATAGACTTTACAGTCAGGAGACCACAGTTATTGTCCAGTTTGTGTTCTTTGTGCGTTGCCCTTTTTTTTGCCTTTTTATTTTTTTGTTACATTCACTTTTTATTTTAGCAGTCCCACTAGGGAAAACAGAGGTTGAAGGCCATGGCAAAAAACAAATTATTTCAACCATATGCAATGAAGTTTGTTGCTTTGAAGACAGGGGCTAGGCCTGTGAGCACTTGCAGTTAGTGACTTTTGGTGGATTAAGACAAAAATAAAACAGCAATAAGATGGAGTCAATCTGCTATCATTCAGAGATTGGGTGAAGCTGGCACTTACAGGCTTCTGATTGTGATAATATGGTGATTAACTGTGATAAATTGGTGAAAATCACAAATCTGTTATTGTCTGTTACAAAACTGTTGCTGTCTACAGACACAGATATTCATAAATTCACATTAATTACTTGTATTCAGAATTCAGCTAGCTAGAATCTTATAGATTTGAAACAGAAAATTAAGAAATTCCTCCAGAAATAATGATATAGTTGCTATATGACCACAATTTCACTGGTATAATGGTATAGGCTTTCAGTAACCTTACTTTTATATAGGGATATAACTGGCTGTTGCAGCTGCAGCAGGCTGTTTGTGAGGTACAACGGCTTTCAAAACTCCCATTTGTTTAGGATAAACAAAAGGCATGTGATTTGGTTTGTTTCCCCTATCCTTCTTTTAACCTCCCTTTATTCCCACAGGTTTGACACATACCGCAGCAAAAATGAGAGTCACCGCCTTGCAAAATATGTTGATGGCATAGAGCCTGGGCTCATACTGGCCATGATGGTCAATGACGAGGGCTCCAACAACTTGGAGGACTCAGCTAAGAAGAGTATATCCAGGCTTGGCAGCCAACACATCAGCAATCTGGGATTTCGGTAAGCTATGGAAACATAATTTTCAAATGAAATCCATTATTCTGTAATAGAAACAGTAATTTTTCCTTTCTGAAATAAAATGCATTGCTTACAGTTGTGGTCAGAAGTTTATGTACACTCATCATGGGCATGTAATGTACTGTAATGACTTCTTCAGGATGGAATGACTGATTCTTTATTGTCATTCGCATCACATTTACATGCAGTGGAATAAAATTTCTGTCCTCGGGTCCCAGTGTTTCCCTTAAAGAACAATAACTATAAATAGAAAGTAACAATAATATAAAAGAAAAATATACATATGTACATATACACAAACACACATACACACATCCATACCCATACCCACTGTAACGTCTGGGTTGTGTACGGTGGTGAAGAGGAGGCGGCGGGCATGCCTATCCGGCAGCCAAAAAACGCACAACTACACTGGCACTGGGAATTTCAGTGTTGCCCTTTTAATAAACGTAATCTTCACAACCTTATGAAGCCCGGTTGAACGGCTGCTACATCAACACACATGAAAACGAGTAGTGTTCATACAACCTATGACGGTACAAAAAATAAGGAAAAGGAAAGGGTCCGCCTCAAGCCAAAATGTCCGTCTGCAAAAACACATCTCCTCCGCTCTCTACTGAGGAGCGGTGGGCGCACACTGGTGACATCATCAACACAAAAAGACCAAACTGTCGTAAAGAGACATCACAATTACGACTGTTACACCACACACATAATTGACGAATATAAACAAAGTACCATAACACTTTGAGATGTGGTAAAGCTAGTGACACTTCGTGCCACAGCAGTGATGATTGTGCAGTAACAGCAGCATGAGTTTGTGTGCAAGGATTGATGGAGGGAGAGCAGTGCAGCTACACAGCCCCACCAGAGTTTAATGGTCCTACAGCTTCAGGGAAGAAGCTGCTCCTATGTCTGGTGGTCTTGCTCTTAATGCTCCTCAGCCTCCTGCCTGAGGGGAGTGGAACAAAAAGTGTGTGTGCTGGGTGTGTGGCGTCCTTCAGGATGCAGGTGGCCTTTTTCTTGCATCTGGTGGTGTAAATGTCAGTGGTGGTGGAGAAGCTGACTCCAGTCCTCTGTGCGGCCTTCACCACCCTCTGCAGAGCTTTCTTCTCTGCCGCAGAGCAGCTTCCGTGCCACACAGTGATGCAGGACCCAGGACGCTCTGTAGAATGAGGAGAGGACTGAGCTTCCGAGTCCAGCGTGCCTCAGCTTCCTGAGGAAATGGAGGCACTGGTATGTCTTCCTGACCAGAGTGGAAGTGCTGGGGACAACTTTCACTGCAGATTCTCCAATGTGCAGGGCAGGAGGGGGTCTCTGACTCTTCTGAAGTCCACGATCATCTCCTTTGTTTTTGTCACATTGAGCAGAGATTGCTCTCTCTGCACCAACCCTCCAGGTGTTCCACCTCCTGCCTGTAGCTGAACTCATTGCTGTTAGTGATGCATCCGACCACTGCTGTGCCATCTGCAAACTTCACAATATGACAGCCTGGGTGTTTTGGTGAGCAATCTTATGTGAGCAGAATGAACAGAAGAGGGCTCAGCACACAGCCCTGGGGGGAGCCAGTGCTGAGGATGATGGGGGAGGAGGAGACGTCATGGATCCTCACAGATTACTGCCTGTTGGTCAGGAAGTCCAGGACCCAGTTGCACAAGAGTCTTGACTTTAAAAAAAAAAGAAAGAAAAAAAAGAAATTGGGTGCAAGTGTATTTTGGATTTTCTCTAGTTCACACAGAGTAAAACATATACATATAGGCCCAAATATATACATAGATTCACTTAACGTTTTAATAGGTAGTGCTGAAGGTTCTACATTGTCTTTTACTTTACAAGACCAAGGCCTACTTTTTGTTAGTGATCATGATCGACTACAACTGGTAGTTTCTCTTTGCCAGCACTCATTGGACTGGATTGACCCACACTCAGAACAATGGGAAAGAACTCAGTGACTATGTAATAAGGAGAACTCTAGATTTACACAGATTGGGAAGGTCTCTGGGAACCATTTCTAAGCAACTGCAGATTCCAAGGTCATCAGTTCAGTACAAGTTATTCAGATGTGTCACCACTTTGCCAATGTCTGGAAGAAGACCTAAATTGTCACCCTCACATGAGAGGAAATTGGTTAAGATGTTCAGGAGCAATCCAGGAACCATCAGCGCTCAAGCCTGCCATGAACTGCAAACTGCTGTAACACCAGCATCACTATCCGCAGTGAAGATAGTTTTACATCACCATTTGACTTGGAAGGTGCTGTTATTTTTCATATAAATGCATATGTATTGTAGCAATGCCAGAGTTGATGGCATAAGTGAACACAATATGAGAATTAAGACCTGTTGGAATGCTACTACACATATAATCCCAGGAAGAGGATGTGGGACCTATGGCTTCTTTGACACCCAATATTTGAAACAACTAGTAGCTCACTATACTAACATCCACAAGAAGCAACTGCTATCGCAAGAAGAGATTGACGAGGTACAAAACAAATTCTATAGCAAGGGGAGCCAGGATATCAGGTCAGGGGGAACATATCATCATCCCCACACTCCGGGATTGGGTACCAAGCCCCAAAAAGTGATACATTGAATGTCAGAACAGATAAGAAAGATCATGGTTAAATGGGAAATTTGAACCCACTGTTGCCCATTAACAAGGCCTGTGAAAGTCACCTAGAACATGCAAATGTTCTAGTTGAATGTTCTAGCACTACAGACAATCTCTACTTTGACCATTGCTGATACCATATGTATACCTCATAAGATGAAGGAAGACGAGAGGTTAAGATCAAGGCAGCAAGGAGGGAGATCAGCCGGCCTTTAGCTGCAGAAAGAAGCACAACAAGCTGTCAATACCTGTCGTTCTCCACTGAACCATCCAAGGTGCATTCTCTGAAGAGCATCTCTAAGGCTGAAGATGGATGGAAGAAGAGCATATGGGAGAAGGATACAACACACAAAAACAATCCTCAACATGATAGACACCTACTAGCTAAAGAAGATAATTGCACTCCATGAACACTTGGCAGCGCAAATAAACCAGCTGCTAATGGATAAGACACAGAAGGTGGGACAGTCCTGATCCCCAAGGATCCCTAAAAGGGACCAGTTCCAACTACCTACCAATAACCTGCCTCAGTACAACATGGAAGCTCCTCTCAGATAGTTGAGATGGGCTCACACGTGGATCCTGGAATGCTTAGAACTATACAAGATCAACAGGGAAATGCAAAAAGATTGTGGAAAACAACACTAGACGCTAACTGCAAGCCAACTGCACAAGTCACCATCAAGTGTCTGATTTACCAAGGGGATTGTTGGATAAATTCAGTAACTTATCAAAAACCAGTGGCCACACAATCAATCTCCAGAAAAGATCTTTTAATCTTCTTGCAAGAAAATTAGAGGAGCAAGTACATCAGTACACGTTCAGTTTGTCTACTACCCTGAGCAATTTTTATACACACACTTGAGTACATGAACAGGAAACACGAAAGCACATAGACAAATTCATAATCAATGCAACCCTAACAAAGAGATAATTCTTATGGGGGATTTGAATTTGGATTGGGAGGACAAATCCAAGAGAAAACAGTTAAAAAGTATAATGGATAAATATACACTGCTCAAAAAAATAAAGGGAACACTTTAACAACACAATATAACTCCAAGTAAATCAAACTTCTGTGAAATCAAACTGTCCACTTAGGAAGCAACACTGATTGACAATTTCACGTGCTGTTGTGCAAATGGAATAGACACCAGGTGGAAATTATTGGCAATTAGCAAGACACACTCAATAAAGGAGTGGTTCTGCAGGTGGGGACCACAGACCTATGCTTTCTGGCTGATGTTTTGTCACTTTTGAATGTTGGTGGTGCTTTCACACTCGTGGTAGCATGAGACGGACTCTACAACCCACACAAGTGGCTCAGGTAGTGCAGCTCATCCAGGATGGCACATCAATGTGAGCTGTGGCAAGAAGGCTTGCTGTGTCTGTCAGCGTAGTGTCCAGAGGCTGGAGGCGCTACCAGGAGACAGGCCAGTACACCAGGAGATGTGGAGGAGGCTGTAGGAGGGCAACAACCCAGCAGCAGGACCGCTACCTCCACCTTTGTGCAAGGAGGAACAGGAGGAGCACTGCCAGAGCCCTGCTAAATGACCTCCAGCAGGCCACAAATGTGCATGTGTCTGCACAAATGGTTAGAAACTGATTCCATGAGGATGGTATGAGGGCCCGATGTCCACAGATGGGGGTTGTGCTCACAGTCCAACACCAACACTGGCATTTGCCAGAGAACACCAGGACTGGCAAATTCGCCACTGGCGCCCTATGCTCTTCACAGATGAAAGCAGGTTCACACTGAGCACATGTGACAGAGTCTGGAGATGCCGTGGAGAGCGATCTTCTGCCTGCAACATCCTTCAGCATGACCGGTTTGGCAGTGGGTCAGTAATGGTGTGGGGTGGCATTTCTTTAGAGGGTCGCACAGCCCTCCTTGTGCTCGCCAGAGGTAGCATGACTGCCATTAGGTACCGAGATGAGATCCTCAGACCCCTTGTGAGACCATATGCTGGTGCGGTTGGCCTGGGTTCCTCCTAATGCAGGACAATGCTAGACCTCATGTGGCTGGAGTGTGTCAGCAGTTCCTGCAAGATGAAGGCATTGAAGCTATGGACTGGCCCGCCCGTTCCCCAGACCTGAATCCGATTGAGCACATCTGGGACATCATGTCTCGCTCCATCCACCAACGTCACGTTGCACCACAGACTGTCCAGGAGTTGGTGGATGCTTTGGTCCAGGTCTGGGAGGAGATCCCTCAGCAGACCATCCGCCACCTCATCAGGAGCATGCTCAGGAGTTGTAGGAAGGTCATACAGGCATGTGGAGGCCACACACAATACTGAGCCTCATTTTGACCTATTTTACAGTCATTACATCAAAGTTGGATCAGCCTGTAGTGTGTTTTTCCACTTAAATTTTGTGTGTGACTCCAAATCCAGGCCTCCATTGGTTAATAAATATGATTTCCATTGATGATTTTTGTGTGATTTTGTTGTCAGCACATTCAACTTTGTAGGGAACAAACTATTCAATGAGAATATTTCATTCATTCAGATCTAGGATGTGTTATTTGAGTGTTCCCTTTATTTTTTTGAGCAGTGTAATTTGAGTCAAATGATAAAGGGTGCAACAAGGATTTCAAAAACCTCAAGTATGCAATTGGAGCTGTTATTTACAAATTAAACCAGAAAGAATAATTAAAAGTTACAACTTGATTACTGGTCTCTCTGATCATCATCTTACTCTGGTAGCCAGGAAGTAGATTCAATTACTGTAAAGAAAGGTTGGTAAATTTTTTTAATTGTATCCCAAAGAATAGGTTAACTGCTTTTGATAAAGAAATAAATTATCTGGAATGGAGTGATATAATAAACTCTAAAGATCTTGAAAACTATTGTAATATCTAATAAATGTAATAACTAATTGACAATAAGGCCAAGATTGCTGCTATTTTTAACAATTTTTTCCTTGATTCTGTACTCATGTACAGAACATAAGTAAGAATTTTAATGATGGTGAAGTTGACATTGTTCCTGTAATAATGACAGATAAGACTTTTGTTCTGTCCCCAACAAACACCACAGATGTGAGTAAAATTATGTCTTTATATATGATATGTCTTCATATCTATGTGATAGGTCACAGTGTGTTAAAGTAGATGTGTTGTCTGATAACACTAGGTGCTCTTTGGGTGTTACTCAAGGTTCTGTGTCAGGCCCTCTGTTGTTTAACCTCTATATTAATGACCTTCCACAAGTGTGTCATGGCATTAATATGCAAATGAATGCTGATGATGCTGTTATATATGCACATGCAAAAACTGCAGAGTTTTCAGTGAAGAAATTAACAAATGTAATAGGAAGAATCATGGAGTGGCTTGATCAGTCCTGTGTCACTCTTAGTATAAGACTAAAGGTATATTGTTTTCTAAAACAAAACAGTCTATTAGAGCAGACATATTTATTAAGGATGAAAAGATTAAAATTGTGAGTGAGTTTAAATATCTTGGTATGATTCTTGATTCAAGTCTTAGTTTTAAGCCTCATATAAAGAAACTGACTAAGACCATTAAATACAATCTCATAAATTTCAGGCACATTAAGGGCTGCCATTCAATGGATGCTGCTAAGACCTTCATGCATGCCATGATCCTTTCCCATTTGTCATATTTTATAACATGTTGGGGACAAGCTGGGGAAACGGTTATTAAACCACTGGAGTCTCATTATAAACAAACTAAAAGTGATGGGAAAAAATCTATGCAATATCGTCATTGTAAGGTTTTGGAGAGGCATCATTTAATGTCATTTGAGAATTGTGAATTATTTTCTAATATGTGTTTAGTGTTTAACATTTTAAATGGTTTGGTCCCCCCTCCATTGCTTCATTTTATTAACTTTTGTATAGAGAATCCATAAAATCTACAAGGATATCTTCAACTAAAGATTGTGTTGCACCCCTTTGTTATTCTGCTTTTGGAAAATTCAATGGAATACTCTACCCGACATCATTAAGAACTGTATTTGTGTCAACAGTTTTAAAAACAGACATCTGCAGAAATATTCATATACTTGTAAACACTGATGTTGTTCTGTGTGTGTGTGTGTGTGTGTTGGGGGGGGTGGGGTGGATATTCTTTTATTGAGATTCTTTGTATGTAACCTGCTAAGGGGCTGCAGATGCAAATTAGCTTTAAGCTAACTCTGGTACAATGCATCAAATGGTAACATTTATGTTAACATTGTCCATGGTCCCTTTTTAAATACAGTGGCTTGCAAAAGTATTCATACCCCTTGAACTTAAAAATGTTTTGAATCATGTATAATTTTCTTTCCACTTCACAATTGTATACCACTTTGTGTTGGTCTTTCACATTAAATTCCAGTGAAATATATTTGTTTGTGGTTGTAATGTGACAAAATATGGAAAAGTTCAAGGGGTATGAATACTTTTGCAAGCCACTGTATATTAAAGGGAAGCAAAGTAAAGGGAAGTAATAGAAACCCTGACGTCTTTCAATGTTCCGCTTAGTGCAGTCTCTGACCTAAATGGAAAGTTGATTTTTGCACCTAATTATAACTATAATTTAAAAATTTAAAAAGTATCAATCTCCTTGATACTACCGTACAGACATGAAACTCAGATGGGTTGAGGGACATTCACCAGATTTTGCAGATGATTTACAGATTTATTTACCTCTACAATCTAACAGTCATGCATCTGTGAAAACATTAGTGAACTGTCTTAGAGACATTCAGTTATGGTTGGAGATAAATTTTCTTAAACTAAATAAAAGTAAAACAGAAATTATTTTATTTGGAGAACCCCACCTTTTAGATGGGTGTGGGTATAGTGCCATTGGTCTTTTATCTTCTTATCATCATCCTGTTGCAAGGAACCTTGGTGTTTTTTTTGATAGTGCTTTAAAATTTGATAAACAGATTAGCTCTGTGGTTAAGTTGAGCTTCTTTCAATTAAGGCTCCTCAGTAAGGTAAAGGCCTACCTTCTGCCACAGGACAGAGTAATTCATGCTTTCATTACTTCCCATCTAGACTATTGTAATTCTCTCTACAGTATGTTGGCTATGATCAGCTGTTACTTTGCTGCTTGTAAACTGTTCAAAATGCAGCAGTACAGCTGTTGACAGGCAATAAACAGCGTGATCACATTACATCTATATTGGCCTCCCTACACTGGCTCCCAGTCTGTTTTAGGATCCAATTTAAAATCATATTACCTGTTTTTAAGAGTCTTCATGGTTTGGCGTCCGGCTACTTGACGGATCTTTTGAAACCCTGTATTCCTACTAGAGACCTGAGGTCTACAGACCAACGGCTATTAAATAGATCCAAGTTGAAAAGCAGAGGTTATAGAGCCTTTGTAGTGGTGGCACCTACGCTTTGGAGTAACTTACCTTCTCATACTGTATAAGAGAAGCTCATTCTCTCAATCATTTTAAAGCACTTCTTAAGATGTATTTATATTTGCTTGCATTTGAGACTAGTGGAGCATTCTGGCTTTGGTAACATAGCTTTTTATATTTTTTATGATTCTACCTACCTTTGATTGTGTTCACTGTTGATTTAATGACTATTGTATGTTTTGATGAACTGTACAGCACTTTTTTTTTAATGTGCTATAGAAATAAACTTTGACTTGACTTGACTTTTGACTTCTAACACTTGTGTTTTATGCTTCATTTTTTCAAAGAAAAACACATTCTGTACAAAGGTCATAAGGTTATAGAAAGTTTCCCTCATGCAGGCATAGTTTTCAATGAGCAATACTTATACATGTGACATGAGCATGATTATTATACAAAAATGGTTATCATACTATTACAGAACTCTTTTTTCCAACAGGATGCTCTATCCCCACTGTTGTTCTGCATAAGCCTGAACAGCCTATACAGAACATAGGCTGTACAATCAAACAACCATAGGGGTTTTTTTGATTGTTTGGATTTTCTCTGTATTACTGTAGGGTCTTTATCTTTTTCACGATTGGTGTCCAAGGTTCAAAGTGGACTCAAATGCAGACATGGAAAAGGCAGTTCTTAGGACAGTTTAGACAATTTATTAGACACAGTAAAAGGAGAGGAACAACAGTTTTCTAATAACAAAAACAGGCTTCCTGGGGGTTTCTCAGGAAACAATCCAAATCCTTGACAACACAGAAAGGGGTGTGGGTCATGAATGGAGGCACCAGTCTAGCCAGAGGGAAAAGAGGGGTAAGTGGTTTGTTGAAGAAAGTGACCATTCGTATACAACCAGGGGAGTGGGGAGGATATGGAAGGAGCGGCTGACGTTAGGAAGATGGTAGGGAAAATCCAGAGGGGAAGGTTGGTTGCTGTGATGGCTCTGAGGCTTTTCCAGGAGGGCAGGCAGGCTGAAAGGTGAAGAGAATTTCAGTGGCGAGTGAGGGGATAACTATTTCGAGAGGCCAGGATGCGGGTCACCAAATTCCTTTGCACAAGAGAAACAAATTAATAACAGACAACTTTTTATAGACTCAAAAAGGCTGGAAGTTACTTTACCACAAACGTTAGCAGACACTCTGGCAAAGACAAGAGGCTAGATCTGAACCTGAAATGCAGGAGAACTAACTGGGAGATGCGCCACAGGTTTGCAGGGCCTTAGCGGGTCAGCCTCCAGCTCCGCCCTAAAGAGGAGGAGAAAACCAGCCTGCCAGCCTCCTGGAACAAAGGAGAAGAAACAAAGATTGCAACAACACACAGATTTATGACAACCTTATACTATAAAGCACCTTGAGGTGACTGTGCTGAAGCTATGTAAATAAAATTGAATTGTGTGTGGGTGTGTGTAAAAATATATGCAAAATATGCAAAGACATATTCATAAAAGATTTAAGTACTTGAAACTTCTGTTGTGTCATGAGTATTGTGTGAACTACTTGTTCTGCATTTCTTGTTCTGTGCAGAAGGTGTTGAGGAGCAAAGTTTGACTAGTCAGTGTGTATTATCTATCAGAAATGGAAACTGAATCATGCCTTGATGACAAAACACTTGGAGATATCTCAAATTTTGCATAGTAAACCACAGGCTTGTGAATATGCTTTGCTTAGTGTTTGTTAGTTGTAATATCAGCTGCCTTGTTGTGGGCTGAGAGGAGATGTTGGTTAATGTTGGCAGTGCAGGCCATGTGGTTAGTCTCTGAGACATGCAGTGTTATGAAAATGGCTGCTGCCGATGAGAGCCGAGAAACACTGAGAGGATTTCGTAAATGTCTTGAGGACAGAGGCACAAGTTAACATTCATCTGCCAATTTGCACTTTGTTCCACCGTCGTGGATGCTGTGGAGGGCAAGCTAAATGGATTGGAACTGTGTTGAGGGGACACAGAAATTCCTGCCTAACGACTCTTGTCGCCAGCTCTCCTTACACTATTGCCAAACAGGCAGACACTGCTGTCATAAGGAGAGAGAGGCTGTGTAATTTGTGGTGCACCCAGAGACATTTTAATAAGATGGAATTTATGAGACACTGTAGACTCTGCAATACATTTCCAGTTATGTAATTTGCATATGTTTACTGCAGCTGTCACAGCAGTGCTTGTGGCAGCATGGGGAAATACAGCAGCACACCTTGATGCTTCCTATTTGCTCAGCAAAAATCATTTTAAAGTAAATCTGCATGTACAGATGGGCTTTAAGGTGTACGTACCAACCAAATTGTGTTTTCTCTAAAAAATGTGTTTTAATTTGTATGAGCAATTTGACTTTTTAAAATTATACTCTGATATTTAATATACAGTACCAGTGTCCAAACGTTTGACTGGTGCTATATATAAAATTGACATTTTCTAGTAAATTCATAGTCGCAAACAGGAATGCATTCATATATTTGTACATATTTACATACAAGCGTGGGAGAGAACTGTAGTTGAAATTAAAGGACACATGCCCAGGATAAACCAAAACAAGTGCAGAATTGTCAGTCCATAAAAATGGGTTTTCATTCCATTCAATTCAGTTCAATTCAATTCAATTTTATTTATATAGCCATGCAGTGATGGTGAAGGCCCAGCAGAGATTCCTGAGGGTCCTCAGGAAGAACAAACCGGATCAGAGTCTGCTGGTGACCATCTTGATCCACGATAAAGAGTGTGATCACGTACTGCATCTCTGCCTGGTACGCTGGGAGCTCAGCTGTAGACAGACATGCTCTCCAGAGGCCCAGCTAAACACAGCCCAGAAAATTGTCGGCTGCCCTGGAGATTTGGAGATTGGCTGTCGGCTGGAGATTGCTGAGAAGATCCACGACCACGACCATTCTCAATGATCCCTCCCACCCAGTGCATCACCTGTTTGAACAGTTGCCTTCTGGCAAACAGTACAGGTCAATGAAAGCCCACACATCCAGGCTAAGAAACAGTTTCTTCCCTTGGGTCATTAGAACATTAAACAACCACTGATTTGGACATGGGCAGCATGGTGGCGCAGTGGTTAGCACTGCTGCCTCACAGTTAGAATACCATCTGGAAGGCCTGGGTTTGATTCCACCTTGGCCCAGACCTCTCCCTCTCTCTGTGTGGAGTTTGCATGTTCTCCCCATGCTTGCGTGGGTTTCCTCCGGGTACTCCGGTTTCCTCCCACATTCCAAAGACATGCACTTACTGGGGTTAGGTTAATTGGCTACTCTAAATTGCCCACAGGTGTGAATGAGAGCATGAATGTGAGTGTGAAAGGTTGTTTGTCTCTCTGTGTTGGCCCTGCGACAGGCTGGCGACCTGTTCAGGGTGTACCCTGCCTCTCGCCCTATGACAGCTGGGATAGGCTCCAGCCCCCCCGCAACCCTGAACAGGATAAGCAGAAGCGAATGGATGGATGGATGGATGATTTGGACATTCACTCTGTCAGTGTCTCCATCATGTGAAATGCCACCTTGCAATAACATTTATGTTTATAACTCTGTGCAATACTTCTGATTATACTCTCTGCAATGCATACCAAACTGCTGCTAATAACGATATCACTCATATACAGCCATACTCATATTCCTGGTAAGTATATTCATTACTGTGATATTTTCCTTAGCTGTGTAAATAATTCCTTATCTGTGTAAGTATAACTTAAACAAATATGTACAGTGTTTTATATTTATCTTATTCTATTCTGCTTTTATATATTTTATACTATATTGCTGCACAGTTGGAGAAGCACCTGTAATTTCATTGTCATAGATAATGAAATTACAGGTGCTTCTCCAATTGTGCATCACCTGTAATTTCATTATCTATGACAATAATGCTATTCTATTCTAATCTTAAAAAATAGAGATGTCATCATTAGTTAATGTTGATTTTAAGAGTCTAATTGGTCATCATGTTATAGATGACCTAGAACTGATTACCTGCACACTATATTTAGACATGCTGATAATATATTCAACCCCTTTAAACTTGTTAAATTAATTATTATTTTATTGGAACTGAAAAAATATACCTCTAAACTGAAACATGAAAATTATTGCAGTAACTCTTTGTGTTAACTGTTAGAGACACTAAAGAATTCCTATATTTAGGATATACATGTAGATAGGCTCTTGAGTTTTGTTTTTGTTTTTTTGTTCTTATTTTATCAAGAGTTGTATAAAATACAAGGAGCCTTGCTGAAATGATTGCAAATGGCCTGCAACCTCTCTCTGTGGTTGAAGATGAAGATTTTAGGAATTTTGTCAAGATGTTTAATCCACACTACAAAATCCAAGTAGGGAAATTTAAATGGGATGGAAAACACCAGCAGTGTATGAAGAGTGCCACTCAAAAATCTCTGGATGATGTATACATTGCTGTACTCATAACAGACAGGTAGACATGAAGAGTCACAGAAGCTCATTTAGCTCCCTCATGCCATAGAACTGGCAACTGCAAGCTTATGTCCTAGAAACCTGTAGTTTTTTCAGGACAACAGAGTGCTGGCAACATTTGCTGAGAATTAAAAAGAATCACTGATGAATGGCACATAACTGGCAAAGAACATGCTGTAATCACAGACAACGGTGCCATTATGGCTGCTGCTTTTCACAAAGCAGTTTAGTTACATTATTGGCGTTTAGCACACACCTTAAATTTAGTGGTAAAAGAATCCATTAAGGTGTTTCCTGACCTTCTTGGCATCCAGCAGAGATGCAGTTCTGTTGTAGCTTTCTTTCTCCCAGACAGCTGAGAGACTTAAAGAAATTCAGAAATAGCTTTAGTTTTCAGGATACAAACTAATACAATCAGTTGAAACAGTTTTGAATTCTGTATTCTACATGTTGGAGAGACTATTTGAACAGAAAGAAAATGTTACCACATTCCCCTGTGTTTCTGGAAACAGCTCATTGTGTTTAAATGAAGAAGACTGGACCATGATCAGTCTCTCCATTGATGCCCTGAGACCATTTGAAGAAGTAATGAGAGATATCAATCTTAAAAACATGTTTCACTTTAAAAAATGATTCCCCTTACCTCACTAAGTTTGAGAGCACTTGCATCTTGTGGGTGCCAAGGTAGTAAGTTTGCGGCAATGCCAGTGTCATTTCAGACACATCGAAACTGTTCATGTTCTTCCTGTCACCTCAACTCCTACAATATGAGGTCCTGAACCAAGCTCAAGCTCTACCCCCAGCTCAGGCACCAGCTCTGCCAAGAAACACCTGGGATTCACTGCACCATCTGTACCTGCAGAAAGGTTTTTCCCAAAGGCAGCAGAGTTAGTAGGCCAGAAACAAAGTACAATAAAAGGCAAGCATGTTATTGTTTCTGAATAAAAACCTCTAACTCACTACTTCTCAACAGGGAGACATAAAAGGAGAACTCAGGAAATATCTCTTTGGACATGTGGGCTTTGGGGAGTAAATGCCAAAGATTGAGAATGGCAGCCAGTAGAAATTTGCACTTTTGTTTCGCCATTTGCACTTTATTTGCTTTCTTTTTCACAAACAATTGTGTGCACTTTGTTTATTAAAAAACAGCAGAGAAATGTAATGAAAGGGATAAATGTTATTTTATTTTTTGAACAAAAACGTTTAACTGAAAAATAAATTTTTTTCTGAACAAAAACCAAGAAGAATGAAAGTTTTAAAACATTAATTGTTCTCCACTTTGTGCCAATTTCATGTTTGCAGATTTGGTTAATAAATGGTCTCGTACTTAAATAGCACTTTTCTACTCTAACTGAGCACTTAAAGGACTTTTTACTATAAGCATAATTCAATCACACAAATTCATATAAGTGCTTTTTTCTATACCTAAGTGCCTGGTCTAACACAAACTCCAATGGATGCATCAGGGGCAACTTGAGGTTCAGCATCTTGCCCAAGGATACTTAAATACACAGACTGGAGTAGCCAGGAAGTGAAACACTGACCTTCCAATAGGTAGACAATCTGCTCTACTTTCTAAGCCACAGCTGGTAGTTACAGTAATTAAAAAAATATTTGCCCAGAAACTTTGCTTAAAATCTGTTCTGGGTTTTAAACTGCACATATAGGTTGTATGGACCTTGCATGCTTGTATGCATGCCTGACAGTATCTGGGCATGCTCCTAATGAGACAGCAGATGGTGCCCTGGGGGATCACTGAGCTCCTGGACAGAGATGTAACCTGGTGGCATTGGATTGACTGAAACATAATGTCCCAGAGGTGTTCTATTGGATTCAGGTCAGGCAAGCGTGGGGCCAGTCACTGGTGTCCCTTCATCTTCCAGGAACTGCCTGCATGCTCTGGCCACATAAGGCCAGGCATTGCCATGGACCAGGAGGAACCCAGGACACGCTGCACCGATGCAGGGTCTGACAGTGGGTCCAAGGATTTCGTTCCTATACCGAATAGCAGTCAGGGTGATGTTGCATAGCCTGTAGAGGTTTGTGCATCCCTCCATGGATATGCCCCCCCCCCCCCCCCCCCCCCCCCCCCCCCCAAGACCCACCACCGGTCACGCTGAACAATATTGCAGTGAGCATATCATTCTCCACTGCTTCCCCAGACCCTTTCATGTTTGTCACATGTGCTCAGGGTGAACCTGCTCTCATCTGTGAAAAGCACAGGGCGCCGGTGGTGGACCTGCTAATTCTAGTATTCTATAGCAAATGCCAGGCAGTGAGCACAGGGCCCACTAGAGGCCACTGTGCCCTCAGGTCACCCTCATGAAGTCTGTTTCTGATAGCTTGGTCAGAGACATTCACACTAGTGGCCTACTGGAGGTCATTTTGTAGGGCTCTGGCAGTGCTCATCCTGTTCCTTCATTCACAAAGGAGTAGATATTGGTCCTGCTGCTGAGTTAGGGACCCTCTACGGACCTATCTAGCTTTCCTTTGCCTGTCTCCTGGAATTTCTTCTTCAATGTTCTTGAGACTGCTCGGAGACACAGCAAACGCTCTAGCAATGGCACACATTGATGTGCTGTCCTGAAGGAGTTGGACTACCTGTGCAACCTCTGTAGGGTTCTGGTATGGCCTTGTGCTAGCAGTAGTGACACTGACCCTAGCCAAATACAAAATTAGTGAAAAAACAGTCATTCCTGTTTTGGGGGGTGTCTTATCGTTGCCCCTCTAGTGCACCGGTTGTTAATTTCATTAACACTAAAGGAGCTGGAACTGATTAACAACCCCCTCTGCTACTTAACTGACTAGATCAATATCCCAGAAGTTTAAATGCCTTAATGCTGTATTGTGATTAAAAAGTGTTCCTTAAATTTTTTGAGCAATGTATATTCCCATCAATTTTCACTTGCTATTCTGCTCTTGATGTTTCTGGTTTGGCTTCATTACATTGTTTTTTTTCCCATTTCATGCCCTTGCCCACCTGCTACTGCTACTGCTTTCATCTGTCTGATTTACTACCATTTTCTGGCTTTTTTCTTCATCTCTTGTTTTTTGTTATCTACAGACATCCCTGGACCTTTCTAGTGACAAAAGGTGATGCATCTTCTGTTGTGGAGGACATTGCTGTCTATCAAGGTAGGAATTAATTTTTTTCTGCCAGTAACCTGATACTATGAATTACATTTTAATGGGATATGATCAAGACATTTTCTGTGCAAAAAAAAAAAAAAAAAAATCAAGCAAATTTTATCTTACATCAGTAAAAGCATTTGTTGTAACAGGGACTAAGGCCTCTTCAGAAGCCTGGAGCTCTCGTGTTTTTCAGTCAAGTTTTGGGGAGCATTTCACTATCACCACCAGGAGCCAGTGGGTTCAAGGTAACTCTGCTGACACAATCACATCAGATCCCTGTGCATCATCTAGGTGCCCTTTTCAAAATGAAACCTCCAGTACTTCTAAGAGAATAGGAAAATAGCACCTCGGTGTTTCTCAAGATTTTAACCACCACTTACATTTTAGCAGGAAGGGACACACAGCCATCCAAAATAAATGCTATCTAATTCACAGTTGCTTCCAGATTCAACCACAATGAGACCCAGAGAAACAGGAGGACACATAGTCTTGAGTGCAAGCTGAGCTGAAGATAGAGATATAGCAGGTTTTACTGGTGCACTACAGGGAAAACTTATATGTTCCCTTACAAAAGCAGGACATTCCTTTTGTCACTGCCCTTTAGGTTGGCAACTATGGCATGTAATAGAATAATTTTTCTTTCTAGTACTATGCTCAGATATGAAAGAAGTAGACCTCATGCAGGCCTCACCGCAAGCATTCTTATGAGTCAGAGCTATATTCCCCAACACTGCAGCTTCCTGGGGTGTTTTAGGTTTTCATTAATTAAGGTAGCTGTAATATCTGGTACACAATTTTTAAGTGGTTCCAGTGCTACCACATCAGATAAATCTTGAAATGTTTTAACCTCTGATGCAGAACACCATCAATTAAACTGCATATCACACACAAACTCCTCAAGTCTGATTTCCTTGACTCTTAAATTCCTGAAACATTTTCTCAGGAACAAGCAAATATTCATGCAACTCTGCAGAACTTAAAACTTCATACTTTTTACTCTCATCTGTAGTCAGTGAACCATAAACCTCTTGTGCTTTGCCTGTGAAAATATACTGAAGCAAAAGCATGCACTCGTCATCACATCATCACACTGCCACTCACACAAATAGAGAGGAAAAATGTATCAGGATTCTTCTCACTAAACTTGGGTGCCAGTTTCAGGTCAGTGCCTTCATTAAATCATATATCTTCCTGAACTGAGGCCAGATAGTTTTCCCTTAAGCACCAGCTTTAACCAGCAATGTTCCAATCCCATTTTCCCTCCTTAGTTTCATCTCTAGTTGTTTAAGCTGTACCATTTTTTTTTCATTCTCCATTTTGAGCAACAGTGACTCTTTTTGCTGTTCAAAAGTCAACAGTTCATTTACAGCAACATTTTCCATTGTAAAAACCCATTTTCCATCAATTTGTTCTTCAGGGGAGACTTCATATTTTCTTTTAAACATTTGTCATTCAACTCAGTTTAAAGATGTTCAACAAACAACAACAGAACAAACTAAGAACCAAGAATAATAATAAACAAGAATTAAACTCAAAACCCAGGGTGTAAACCCCAGACCATGTCAATTTTCACCATTTTGGCAGAGGTGCAAAAGTCCTGACATTCTGTACTTAAGTAGAAGCACAAATACTTCTGTTAATAAATACTCTAGTGAAAGCTGAAGTACTGATTCAACTTCTTTACTCAAATAAAAATGAAAAAGTACAGGTTCTGAAATCTTCTCAATGTAAGAAAGTAAAAGTAGCTCTTTGGAGGATGTTTCTACCAGGTATTTTTGTGCAATGCTTACTGAGCCTTGTGCTATATTAATGTAATAATGAAACAATATTATTACATGAGAATACAAACTTAATTTCAATCCAAATTCTAACACTGTTGTGTTAAACATGAGCAGAGAAAAGAAAGAGAATTAAAAAAAGAAAACTAGTTGCTGTTACCTCCATTGTAGAGGGTGGCTCTGCTTCATCACCTAAACAGAAAAATGATTACAGTCAGGGGATTCAGCAGGTGGGGGGACCCTAAAATGTGTTGTAGTGGCTCAATGTGGAGAAAAGAGTCCCAGCTCACAATAATTTCTATTGTGAGCTCTAGTAGATTTTCTTTGTGTTTAGGCTTTGATCACCCACTGCTGCTCTGAGGTTTACTGCTCTGTGTGCACTTACACAACTGAGTTCAACAAGATATTTCACAACCTATCTTCCACATTGAAAGTATAAAGTTGGTATGAAAGGTTGAATTCAGTGAATGAACCTGAACTTCATCAGCTTAAATTCAAACTCATCTCTGCTCTGCACCAGTTTAACACAGAGCTTTACTGTAAATTCACCTAACCAGTTTAATATTTTCATGCTACTTTTGAATAACACAAATTTAGAATACCTCAGTTTATTTTGCAGGACATTTGACAATATAAAAAACTTTACATCATATACAGGTCCAATATCTGATTTGTAAAAAATAAATAAAACTTAAATTTTTCAGTTTATCAAATATCACTGAGCAGTTCTTACCTTTAAATGTAACTGCTCTTCTTCCTCTCCGGTCCTCTTTCTTCCATCTTTCGCCATCTCTGAGTGAACTTCTCGCTCCCTCTTTTCTCTCTGTGGAAATACAGAAGCTGGACCTTTAACTAGCAGAATCGCTGTGTGACAAACTGCACACAAACAGTTTGTATGTTAGCTGATATTTGTTGACTGATAGAAATGCTGCATTTGAAATTACCTGCTACAACAGGTTATTCCCTTTATTTTCGCTCCTCTTCAGCAGCGCTAGCTAGATGCTGAATTACCATTACCACAACTTACAGATATCTGCACTCGGTCTGGCCCACTGTTAGCCCTGTGTACAGCAGTATAAATGATGCATAAATTCTATGGTTTTGCCTCTTTCATGTCTTTTTATGCAATAAGCTGCAGGGATGTATACACCGATATTGTCCCTTATCTCTTATTATTCCCCCCATTTAGGCTCAGATTGGTTTGATGTTTGAAGGAGCAGTGACCGGAAATGAAAACTTCTCCAATGTGTTAAACCTAAAGTAAGGATTCTGTTTCAAAAATGTAATGAGTAGAAAGTACAGATATTTGTATAAAAATGTTGGGAGTAAAAGTATAAAGTTGTCAGAAAATAAATGTTGATGATCCCTGTGCTAGAGGCTAAGACATACCCAGAATGGCTGACTGAAGGCCAGACAGTCCTGCTCCACAAGGATCCTCAGAAGTGACCGGTCCCATTCAACTACCGGCCAATAACCTGGCTCAGTACAACATGAAAGCTCCTGTCAGGCATCATAGTAGCTAAGAACAGGCATGTGGCTCAATACATGGGCAGGGCCCTGAAAGGAATTGGCAGAAATACCAAGGGAGTAAAACACCAGCTACTGGTAGAAACAGCAGTCACTCGAGACTTGAACCCCCTCAGCCAGATCATCAACAAGACGGGCTATGAATACCAACTACAGAATCAGCCACCTCCTGTACATGGATGACGTCGTTCTGTATGCCAGGAGTTAATGAGATATTGATACACTGATAGGATCAATAGGATCTACAGCAGTGAGACTGGAATGTCAGTCAGACTGGAGAAGGGTAGTCAGATGGTAACTTCACTACCAGAAGGCAACACTGCAGCAGACATTGACAAGAGCTACAAGTACCTTCGAATCCCACAGGCAAATGGGAACATGAAGATATATATTTAGGGAGAGAGAGAGAGCCTGTCTACATTATACATAGATGCAGATGGGCCCTAGGTTCTTTTATCTTAATAGTTCAGGTATTTAAAATACAAACAAAAAAAACTCATTATGCATCTTAGATTAGCCCAGAAAATTAACATGAATTGAGGACACACTACAATTAATAACAGAAGCTATACATGAATTAACAACACCTTATGAAGCTTGGGATTGTGATTTCATCAAGGCAGTGCATTATGGGACCAATGTTCATGCAAGTTCAACTTGATAATGGAATATATGGAGATGGATTTTGCTTTTGGATTTGAAAATTACATTTTGGACACTAGAAACACATCAGAATGGTGAGCTGCTGTGCTGTAAAATGAAAATCATTATGGAATGGAGTAAGATTTTTGCACTTTCCAGCTTGGAAGCAGCAATATGGAGCTGAGGTCACAGAGCCAAGAATGCGTGGCTTTTGGTAAGCAGTTAGAAGAAGAGAAAACATCACCAGGCTGCAGGACTGCTGCAACATGCAAATAAAACCTTTATGCTTTTGTTTTAGGCAAACCACCTTATGAAACAGTATGAGTGTGACTGTGTAGCATTGTTACAGTTCAGAGACACAGATGCCATTGTGGCTACCTCTGACCAGTATCAACTGAAAAGCTCCTGCACCTGCTGCTGCACTAGAACACAAAGTGTTGCAATGAAACATTGTGCCATAATAAGAGACATAAAACTGCGTCTTGTCTGCATGACTTCTATTTTAAGATTCACTGTACAGTTTAGTGCAACTACAAGGTAGAACATATAAGTTATTATTATTTAAATACCAAGCAAAATTTTCAACTTTATCAGTGCGTGTGCACTGCTGTGACATAAAAATATAAACAAATGCAAAATTGAAAAATGCAAAAACATATTAAATATTAAATAGTGTCTTTGCAAGGCAAGAGATGCAAAAATGTTTGTCAGCATGTATCACAAAGCCATGGCTCAGTGGCTGAGAGTGCCTGACTGAGTCCCATATGCATGAATGAACTGAAGCGATTTATAATTCTGAACTTGTTTGATCTATAGGTGCTCACCACAAATAGTTCTTGAGAAAATACCAGGGAACGTGAGCATTGGTAGCTCCTCAAAATGAAGTGACCATTCTTTGTGTTCATCTGGATCAACTCTTCCTTTGTCTTGTTGTCTAGCTTCTCTCTGTATTGTATGGTGCAGCGTGCTACTGATCTTCTCACAGGTCATTTGGGTGTCTTCTCAGCATTCATTAATGTGTTTTTGTCCTTGTTATCTGTTGGCGTCTATCTTTGTTTGGGTTTTGCGTAAAGAACATGACAGTGATTACCCAGAATGCATTGTGAGTACCAAACTCTATATCAATATAAGTATGGTCTTTACCTTACATACAATAAACATGCTCAGTATTTAAAATTAATTTGAAATTAAAAAGGTTAATTTGCTAATATTGCAAAAAATATATACAACATTAAAGTTCACATCTGTTTTTGTCTTTCTCAAATCATTCTTAACAGCTGCCACAATGTAGTCTAATTCAAGCCAGCAAAATAATGTAAGAGAAAATATAAGTTGTGGGTCTGAATCGTGGCTGAGAATCGTTAGGACCCAAAACTCAGTGGTGGCTTCACTCCACTTGGAGTAAACAAAATAAAACAGGTTATACTCTTTAGGAAGACACACCTCAGAAGGAAAACTTACACCAGATAAGGTTCCTTCCATTCACACAAGACCATCAGGTTGTATAGTCTGGCATCAAATACCCACCCTCTGGCACAAGCTCAACCTCACCACTTAATAGTTTCAAGAGGCTGTTCAGTTTGGAAATCTCATTCTTTATGATCCGCATGTTCCTGACACAACCCTCTCTTGGGACAGGCACTAGGAGTACACTGACTTGACTCTCCCTCCCTCTCTCTTTCTCTGCATGCCCCAACACAACACCCCAGCAAGTATATCCCTGACTAGTTTTCTTCCCCTGGGAAAAGACAGCTCTGTCAAAGTAACACCTTTTTATCAAAGGCAAAAACAAACTAACAACAGAACCCAATATATATATATATATACTCTTAATATTCTTAATGTTTTGTATGTTTTGGTGCATGATGGTGCCATCATGCACCAAAACATATATATTTTAACTCTGTTTTTTAGAACAAACATTATTTATTTACTATGGATTATTAAACATATCTTTAAAGTGGGTTACATATATATGACAGAAAATAAGGAAAAGCTGTAAATGATCACTCTTGGTAATATCATCACCCCAACAATATAGTAACCTTATGCCTAGTCTTTTATTACAAAATTGTTTTGTTTTTTTTCTTTTCAAAGCTGATTTCAAATAGATGCTCTTCCTCTCCATCAGATAGGAGCACTTTTAATAACGCTGCCTCACTCCAGTTTACAGATGGATATGTGACACATCTCCAATCAGATAGTCCCAGATTGCTCAACTTTGTGTTGAGCTTCAGATTAAAATTCAGGCTTACTGTTAAAAACACATCCCCTACTGTGAGAGCCAGGCAGAGTGCATAATAACAGGAGAGAGCTCTTCAATTACATTTGACAGCATAAATGGACTACAAGTCAAAGCACTGACATAGATTACTCTAAACCCAATAGGGCCACTAAACTGGGAGGTGTGTGTGTGTGGGCGTGTGCGTGTGAGTGTGCGTGTGCGCGTGTCTCTACAGAGGCAGAGTGGTCAGATTGGTTTGACAGGGATGATCAAAGGGGATCTGGAGACTGGGAGAAACTGTCTGATCTGCATGAGGCCTATCCAGACCGCCTATGTAGCAGTCCATTGGACATCCAGGTAAATATTTTCTTACATCATAAAAAATATTTGTAGAAGACAACATAGACTAACTTACACTTACTGACACTTTCAATTGGAGTCCAGATAACTGCACATCAATATGCTTAAGCAAAACATAGTTTGGCCTCTGCCCTGTTTCTGGAATGTTGTGAACATTTCTCTGTGCCAAAGGGGAGCAGACAAACTTTTACACAGATAAGGTTTCAGGATTTCTACACTGAATCACAAGCATTTAATGAGGAAATTGTCTTTGCCCCATTCTGGGTTTTTATTTTATATATTTGTCACACTTACATGTTGAAAAATGTGTCAAACAAGCTTTAATATCAGATAAAAATAACCTGAGAAAATACGAAATTCTGTTTTTAAATTATGCTTTCATTTATTATGGGAGAAAGCTATCCAAACCTACCATTGGCACCTAAAACAAACCCTTGATAGCAGGTCATTTTGCCAAGGGTGGCACAAACAGTTATTAGATTTAGGGGGAAGTTACTTTTTCACACAAGGGCAGGTAGGTTTGGACAGCTTCTTTCCCTCCATGAACGAAATCATCATTTAAAAACAGCATTTTGTATTTACTCTGGTTATCTTTGTCTAATATTAAAATTTGTTTGATGATTTGAAACATGTAAGTATGACAAATACACAAAAAAGGGTAAATATTTTTCACAGCACTTTAAAACACTCAGTACACAGTAAAATGCAAGCTGAAAGTTCAAGGAGCTCAGTAGAGATCTGAGGAGGAGGATCATATATTTACACAACTCAGGGATGTTTTGTGGATCCATTTCTAAGGAATGGCATATTTTCAACTCCTCATCTCAAACTATTCTAGTAGTACAAGTTAGACCTTGACCAAAGTGGAGCCACTGTGCCAAGGCCTGTAGGAGTAAGTGAGTGAGGCCCCAACAAATCTTCACCAACTATTTAAGCACTGGGTGGTAGCATCCTACTCTTTACTGACAGTGGAACTGGTACATTAACAAAAGCGGATGTCATGATGAAAGGAGGCAGACAGCCTTAGAACTCTTCAGTGTTACTTCAGTTAACCCAGGGAGCCCCAAGCAGCTGTTGGGCTGTCTGTTTTTTTTTCTTTTTTTTTTAAATTTTGTCACATTTTTAGTCACTGTTGCTTTTTCCACTGTGTACCTTTTGAGTTGTGACTCAGTATTTTATTCATTAAAATATAATTTATATTCCTATTCTTGTGTGTTGAGCTCTGTGTTAATCATGGGCTCTTATTCAGTGAGTTCAATTAATTATTTTCCTGTTACTTTTGGTCACAGCTGATTTACAGTAGTCATAGTTTCTCAGTTGTGCTGAGGGCATATTTTTTTTTTCACAAGTTCAGATTAGCTGGTTCATGAAAGCTGCACATCACACAGGAATCACTGAAGCACTGTGAGAAAGTGGTAAAAACACCTGATGATTGTGACTGTTTTTACAGCTCCGGACTGTGATAAATAGTGGATTTTGGTGATTTTCTTTTGAGAGTTTGAGGGTTCTGTGCAGTATCTTAGCTGTTCCTATGACTGCACTCTTCTGGACAGCATCCTCTGATCTTGTGCCTGGAATCTGCTTGAGCCTTCCACATCTGCTCCAGTTGTTCCTTCAGCCCCTGGTACTATTTTCTTGTGCTCCTTCTTCCTGATGTTGCTGTCCACTGCGATTGCCACATCTATCACAACTGCCATCTTCTGCTCCTTGTCAACCACAACTACATCTGGTTGTTTGGCCAGCAGCTGCTTGTCTGTTTGGATCTTGAAGTCCCACAGGACCTTAGCCCTGTTGTTCTCAACCATCTTTGGTAGTGTCTCACACTGGGACTTAGAGACTTCTAGTCAGGCACAGATGTTCCTGTACACTATCCCAGCCACTTGGTTGTGTCTCTCAGTGTAGGCTGCTCCAGCTTGCAGGGACAGCCTATATTCATGATACGGAATGCATGGTGTTGGAAAGTTCTGTAGTACCGAAGACACACAAAGTGCCAATCATCTGTATAACAGCCTGTACTATAACATTATGCAGCATCACGCCAGTCATGTTATGGCACTGACATAAGTGGTTAGTAATGTACAACACTGTTCATATGTAATACAAGTAAAATCTAGGGTAAAATCATTTTAATTCTGGTTTTAAGGCTGTGTTTTTCTCCTGAATTCCCTGCATACAGTTTCTAAGTCTTATACCCAAAAACTGGATAAAGGTCTTGTATGAATTTATTTATTGGTGAGGAATTCTTGAGAGGAATCATCCCTGTTAATGATACGGAATGCCGGGGTGAATCACCTTAAAGCAAACAGGAGACTGGGCTATCGCAAATGAGCTTTTATTTAATTGACTGGTAATGTTTGTTGACTTGTGTAGTTATTTATTTTGAATAATGGTCTTTAATTGCATTGCTCACTGTTCTAAAATAGGAGCACTGGCCACAGCACAAAAAAAATAAAAATAAATAATGGAACAAAGAAATGTCATGCCTCTTTTTGCATTTTCTAAATTCTCTGAAAAGAATAGACATTTCTCTATGACCTTCAAAAAATTAATACGGTGGCCTAAACTGCTTTTGAAATTGTATTGGTAGGAGCTATTGATATAGATCCACCAAAAATATTTAACTATCATGAATTGGGTGTTCATTTTGTGAATATTTTTAGATTTAGATTTAGATTTTTTGTCAACATGTACTAAGTTTTAGCTGATTTATACTCACCCTGACATCATCTCATACCATATCTTGAGACTCTTCTGCTTATTTTGGTCGCCACAGCAGATCATCTGCTTCCATCTCATCCTGTCCTGAGCATCCTCCTATCCTCATTCACTACATCCATGAACCTCTTAAGAGGTTTTCCTCTTTTCTTTCTGCGTGGCAACTCCAGGTTCAACGTCCTTGTGCAGTATATCCTCATGCCCAAGCATGATCTCAACCTTGCCTCTCTAACTTTGTCTCCAAACAACTTAACTTGCACTGTCCCTCTTAATTACCCATTTACAATTTTGTCCATCCTGGTCACATCTGTCATCTCCAGCTCGGGCTCCTGTCTTTTTGGCAGTGCAACTGTCTCCAAACCATTGTCTCACTACCATCTTGTAAACCTTCTCTTTCACTCTTGCTGCTATCCTTCTGTCACAAATAACCCCTAACACTTGTCTCCACCCACTCCACCCTGCCTGCCTGTCTTTTTCACCTCTCTTGTGCACTGTCTATTGCTTGGGATGGTTGACCCCAGGTATTTAAACTGATCTACTTCACTATCGTTACTCCATGAATGTTCCCCTGTTTGCCTGTCTCCCTCTCAACTGCACACATGTATCCTGTCTTGCTTCTACTCACTTTTATTCCTTTTCTCTTCCTTTTCTCAACTCTAACTGCATGTTTGAGTTGGCAAAGATTTTACGCTGGACGGCTTTCCTGACCAACCCTATCCATTTATCCATTTTTCCAAGCTTGAGACCAGCACTAGGAGTAGACTGACTTTAGACCCTATTGTGAGTTCATAGTATATCTTGATAATCTTGGGAATTCAATTTTCCTGTCAGCCTCCTCACCGGATATGCCACAATTCCTAGCCTTCTGAATATGATGGCAGGTTTCATTTCAGTAATAGTTGAAGCCTGGACCTCTGACAGAAATGAGTGCACTCAAACCGTGGCAGGTATCTCAAAAAGAGCCACTACACTGGTGTCAGCTGAGAAGGCTACTGTCTTGTCTTGCGTAGGTCTGTTCATCCAGTCAACGAATCATCAGATTTAGGGATTTGTTGTTACAATATGTTATGTGAGGCGACAGTTTGTTGTGATTTGGCACTATATAAATAAAATTGAATTGAATTGAATTGAATTGAATTGAATTGAATTGAATTCAATTCAATTTTTTATATTGTCAGCCTCCCCGGTAAGGTCTATGCCAGGGTGCTGGAAAGGAGGGTGCGTCCGTTAGTCGAACCTCGGATTCAGGAGGAACAATGCGGTTTTCGTCCTGGTCGTGGAACGCTGGACCAGCTCTTTATCCTCTCAAGGATATTCGAGTGTGCGTGGGAGTTTGCCCAACCAGTCTACATGTGCTTTGTGGACTTGGAGAAGGCATTCGACCGTGTTCCTCGGGGTGTTCTTTGGGAGGTTCTGCGGGAGTATGGGGTGTCTGGCCCATTGTTGCGGGCCATTCAGTCCTTGTACAACCACAGTGAGAGCTTGGTCCGTATAGCCGGTAATAAGTCGGATTTGTTTCCTGTGGGTGTTGGACTCCGTCAGGGCTGCCCTTTGTCACCGATTCTGTTCATAATTTTTATGGACAGAATTTCTAGGCGTAGCCAGGTGGCGGAAGGCTTCTTCCTTGGTGGCCTCAGAGTCTCATCTCTGCTTTTTGCAGATGATGCGGTTCTGTTGGCTTCATCACGGGGGGGCCTCCAGCTCGCAGTGGAACGGTTCGCAGCCGAGTGTGAAGCGGCTGGCATGAGAATCAGCACCTCTAAGTCTGAGGCCATGGTCCTCAGCCGGAAAAGGGTGGAGTGCCATCTCCGGCTCAGGAACGAGTTCTTGCCTCAAGTGGTGGAGTTTAAGTATCTCGGGGTCTTGTTCACGAGTGATGGGAGAAGGGAACGGGAGATCGACAGGCGGATCGGGGCTGCTTCTGCAGTGATGCGGACGCTGCACCGGTCCGTCGTGGTGAAGAGGGAGCTTAGCGTAAAAGCGAAGCTCTCGATTTACCGGTCGATCTACGTTCCTACCCTCACCTATGGTCACGAGCTTTGGGTAGTGACCGAAAGAATAAGATCGCGAATACAAGCGGCAGAAATGAGTTTCCTTCGAAGGGTGGCTGGCCTCTCCCTTAGAGATAAGGTGAGGAGTGCGGCCATCCGGGAGGGGCTCGGAGTAGAGCCGCTGCTCCTCCACATCGAAAGGAGCCAGTTGAGGTGGCTCGGGCATCTGATTAGGATGCCTCCTGGCCGCCTCCTGGGTGAGGTGTTCCGGGCATGTCCCACCGGGAGGAGGCCCCGTGGTAGACCCAGGACACGCTGGAGAGATTGTGTATCTCGGCTGGCCTGGGAACGCCTTGGGGTCCCTCCGGATGGGCTGGAGGAGGTGGCTGGGGAGAGGGAAGCTTGGGCTTCTCTGCTTAGGCTTCTGCCCCCGCGACCCGGCCCCGGATAAGCGGAAGAAAATGGATGGATGGATGGATGAATTGAATTGAATTGAATGTAATGTGGGTCTAATTTGTTTTGTAATATATGACCATCCTAAAGGTATGTGAACAGGCTCAGTGCCAGATGCTAAATGTCTATGTTTTTCTTTTTCTTTGGCTTTCTGGTTTAGTGGTCACAGTACAGTTTGCTGGAGTTCAAGAAGTCACAGTTTTATTATTGCATCTGTTGGAAAGGTTTGACAGAAGCAGGGATTTACAGCATGTTAACCAGCCAAGAAACTGTTACCACATAAATGTATAGATTAGCATCATTAAATAAATGAAATTGCATATAAAACAAGAAGCACGCCAACATTTACTTTTTAGCTCCACTAATATATATAAAATAGGGGAGATGGATTTTAGATTTTTGGCTTTTTTGATTTTTTTTTTTTAATGAATGTTTTTAATTTTGCAGAAATACTTTTCATTGAGGTTTACGTCCCTTATTCATAGGCTGACTCTTTTGAAACATGGTGTGAGTACTCAATGTGCAGAGCTCTACAAAATACTTCAGACAATTTTTTAAAATTTTGTTTAATTTTTCTTTTAACCAATGTTTGAAAGTTTGAAGATAAACAGTACATCACTATTTCACCTTTATTTATTTTCTGAGTCTTTGGAAACTTGCTATAAGTATTCATTGGGCAAATCTTTACAGAATACTACAGATTAATTTCTGATTTTTAACTTTTTTACTTTTTGCATTTTTTTTTTAAATTTCAAGAAATACTGTAGATTGATCTTTAACTTTAGTCACTACTTATAAAAGTAAAAACCAAGTATCAGCTCAGTGATGGTTGACCTACAGCCAATTTACTTTCTGTTCCAATACATCACATGTTGTACAAGTAAATAAAATAAAATAAAAAATTATAGCAGAGCTCTATATGGCAACAGGTCTCTTGTAAGGGAATAGTATTGTATTTTGTATACAGTACCAGTCAAGTGTTTGGGCTGGTACTGTATATTATCTTTAAACGTACTTTAAGGTGTTTGTAGTTAGGGGAGCATGATAGATGTTTACTTTGATTACACAAACATTCTGTAGGAGTTGGTAATGGGTAATAGGTATTGATTTGTAAATAACTGAATATGAAGAACTTGAGCTTATTAGATAATATTATTATATAAAATATTTAATATTAATATATTTCTAATTAAATAGGCAGATCATTCTCTTTCTCCTGATAGGACCTTCTTTAAAAATGGGATGCATTTTGGGTTCAACTTGAGAGAAAAACAAATGTTAAATGTAACAGTATAAACTATAATGTGACATTTAAAATCCCCATATACTAGTAAAATTTCCTCAGTGTTGCCAATACAAGCAAAGGCAGTCAAATTTTAAGCATTGTTTTAAAGACAAAAGACATCTGATGAAAGTTTGACTTTATTTGACCTTGAAGAAGAGGTCAGATCACCAATATAATGATACAATATATATTTAGAATCCCCATATATTCCCTGTATGCTTATATGATATGAATAAAAACAGTGGAAGCAAGAAACATAGTTGCAAATAGCTCTATGTAACATTATCACTTTGACTTTCAGATCAATTAATTGACCTTGAAGAAGATGTCAGAGATCAAATTTGACATGAAAATCTTTTAAATCTTTATACAGTACTTTTTACATGTTAACAAAACACACCACACTTGTAATAATCATAGTTTCTAAGTTATAAGGCTTTTGCTGATTTTTGACCAATAAATCAGCTGACTTTGATGACCTTGGTGGATGTAAGCCATTTTTTTGGCTTGTTTTTTAGACAGCATTCAGTGAATAGAGACAGGAAAGTGGGGAGAGAAAGATAGGGGAAAAACACAGCAAAGGGCCACGGGTCAGACGTGAACCCAGGCTGTTTACACCAAAGCCACACTGCATATGTGGTTGCCTACTCACCCACTGAGCCACTCTGGTGCCCATGCCGCCCAAATTTTAATAGATTGTTAACATGATCCCACTCTACACCCCTTACAAAGTTTTATCAGAATCCATTCAAAACTTTTCAAGTTAGCATGTTTACAAGCAGAATGGCATGCATGCACGCACACATGCACACTGATGTTACCAAAGACATAAAGCAGAGGTAACAAGGACAGTGACAATTCCTGCCTTTCCACTGCATTGTGACACTCTGTACTCTGTAAAGTGACTGTACCACTTTTCCCAGTGGAAGGAACAGAAAGGTGATTGCTATTAATTACCTTATCAGCAGATTAAAAAAAAAAAGTAAGCTGCACATTGCTCTTACTGTGACAGCTTTGTGGAAATTACCAAGCTTTGTATTGTAAAATTGTATGTGTACAGGACTCTGTCCAAGTAAGTTTTTGTGTCTAGATGGAATGGGAAACAATGGAACACTGAGGACTAGTTCAGTATGCTGTGGCATTTATAATAATTCCTAGTGTTTGTCAAAAACATAAGCCAGGCCCTAGACAAATACCAGCTGTAGTATATAAAAACAAACAATTTTAGAATCCAGTAAACAAGAAATGTCCTAATGCCAAGTCATCATACATTTCTCTGTATTTTCAAGTGTATTTCCCAACATTTTGAGATGCTCCTGTCATGTTGAGGACAGCTGTCACCTACAAAACCACTGGTGTGTCACAGAGTTTGCAAATAGTACTTTTTATTTATGCATGTCATTAATCTTTCACTGTCCAGGCTGAAACCCACGACGGCATTCCATCCAACCAGACAGGAGATGTTATCCACAAGAATGACAAGGACTATGGCTTTGTCTGTCTCAACAAAGACCAGACTCATGGCCTGTGTCACAACTACAGGGTTCGCTTCCTCTGTGGAAAGCTAGGTATAATCATTTACTGTCTCTATGTTTGTGAGTACTACATGGGTACATAGTTTCCATTCACAGGCTTTTTATTTATGGTGCACCATGTTACTACTCAAGGAATGCCACTCACAAGTATAGCAGGGATAGGGAACTTAAAGGGGACAGTTAAGTTGAAGGGGACCATTTCCAGCTCTATATTTTTATTCTTGTGCTTGCTAGGATAACTTTCCATGAATCACAGTTCAAAATAATCTTTATTCATCTTTTACTGAGCCTTCGTACCCATATAACTCCGTATAACTTGGTGACAGAACCTCCATTGTTGTTCACAGATTGCTGTAGACACGCTCCTGACCTGCTCTACATATTGACAATTTGAACCAAAATTTTCAAATCTGGATAAATCATTCTTGTCCAAGACTTGTTGGCACAGATTTTCAGTCCAATTCTTGTGTAATTCTGCCTGTTTCCCTTCCTTAAGAATGGCTTCTTGAGAGCCACCCTTCCACTGACACCATTTCTGATGAGGTTTGGTGAACAGTTGGAGGGCCAAATGGATTTTGTCAGGTCCCGTGTCAGGTCATTGCTGCATTTATTAATATTTATTAAGGACATGAATTTCAGATAGTATTTATCTGCTGTATATATATTTTCTAGGCCTTCCACTTCTTCTTTATCTTCCATTTTCCTCAAAAAATTTTAAAGACACACTGCACATCATGCTGAGGTTTATAGGTAATAGCTCTTTGGGAATCCCTTTATTGATACAAAAATACAATTTTATTGCTGCTATCATTGGCATTATTCTATAGACTCAACAAAAAAAAAATGACAAAAATTATGTGTTTTTGTGACAGGCTGCTAGTAACAAAGTACCTCAAAATACAATGCAAAATTGGTTCTTTGTTAAGCTGTCTGTTATGTGTTGACACAAGCCAGGTTCATCCCTTGAGTTAGGTGCATTTTCTATGCTTGAATGATTTATAGGTCAGTGTAAAGTGGCTTAAATAAAACAACCAGACAAACCAAAAAAATAAACTTTGAAAATGTTCAGGTACATGGACTAGACTGAAAATTAGTGAAAAAGCAGCCAATGTCCAAAGAAAAACTTTAAAATGCTTTCAGAAAGCCTGGAGAACTGTTGCTCAAGACCACTTTTCAAAATGAAAGCAAAATATTAAAAAATGAGAGGTAATTCAAGACTCTTGCAGAGGACTGTATACAGACAGAAAAAGGGAAAAGCATAATTTGACTTTAAGCTGATTATGTTGGTGCATGCACTCATTTTATTCTGTACACCTCGATGGTACCAGTCTGACCCCATTTTGCCACCAGAACTCCCTTAATTCTCCCTTAATGCTGGAAATATTCCTCAGAGATTTGGGCCCATATTGACATCACACAGCTGCTGCATACTGGGCAGGCCATTGGCCATTGGACAACAGTAAACACTGTCACTGTCAGTAAACAAACCAGTTTAAGATTGCTGGAAGCAGCCAACAGAAGATGGGTACACTGTGGTCAAAAAGGGATGGACATGGTCAGAAACACTATCCAGGTAGGCTGTGGCATTTAAACAATGGTCAGTTGGTACTAGGGCCCAAAGTGTGCCAAGAAAATATAAACCACACCATTACACCATCATCGGCAGCTGTTGATACAGTGGAGGTTGAAACCTTGCTTTCATGTTGATTATGCCAAATTCTGACCCTATCATCTGAATGTTGTAGCAAAAATTGATACTCATCAGTCTTTTATTGTCCCAATTTTGGTAAACCCATGCTAACTGTAGCCTCAGTTTCCTGTTCTTAGTTGACAAGAGTAGCACCAAGTGTGGTCTTCTGCTGCTGTAGCCCACCTGCTACAAGGGTCAACACATTATGCATTTAGAACTCTTCTGCATACAAGTGGCTATTTGAGTTATTGTTGCCTTCCTATCACATTGAAGCAGTCTGGACATTCTGCTCAGAGGTTGGAGCCATCAGCAATGCGTTTACACCCATACAAATGCCACTTACTGGATATTTTAATTTTTCAGACCATTCACTATGAACCCTAGAAATAGTTGTGGAGGAAAATATTGTGGGCCTTACCTTCCAGAGGTGAAAATCTGTAAAGTAGCGGCATTGTATTTATTATATATTTATTTTATTATTTATATATATTTTAAGGCTTTATAAACCCTTCCCACACTCCTATAAACCTTTCTCACTCTCTTACTACAACTTGAATGATGAAGATGATGAATTATGTAGCTGTGCAATACTGATGGCAATGAAGGTGGTGCAGTATCTTCGCCCTCGGCCGTTACTTCTATTTCCGCTAAAGGTGTAGGCGTAACTTATCTCTTCATCCCAGTGATGAACATAGTAATGGGGTGTTACAGAAATACCTATATACCGCAAAATCCCACAATACTGTGAAAACTTCGCGAAACAGAATTAGTAATTTTTTTTTTAATCAGATTATTGCAGCTTAAGTGAACTGCGAGAGGGATGACTGTACTCTGAAAAGCCCGTCTGGCCCTAATAACCATGCCATGTTCAAAGTCATTTGAATCACCTTTCTTTCCCATTCTGATACTCTGTTTGAACTTCAGGCTCTTGGATATCTTGGCTGGTCACCTGCTAATCGGAAGATTGGTGGTTCGATTCCTGGCTGTTCCAGGCTGCATGCCAAAGTATCCTTGGGCAAGATACTAAATCCCAAGTGTCCCTCTGATGCAACTGTCGGAGTATGAAAGTGTGTGAATGTTAAGCACTTAGCTAAGGTATACTTCAACCTGAAACAAGCATATAAGGCCGTCCCCCCACCTGGACATGTCCAACCATCTATGACTGCTCATTGTCCCTGCTTGCCCCTCTGAAATGCCTTTCCCCTCAGTAATCAGTGCAATATTCTCCTTCTGCAATACCTCAAACCCTTGTGCAATATAATCCATGTGCAATACAATTGCATTATTTATTAATAGATATTTATTTAACAGGTCCCCTCGCTGAGAATATGTTGAATGTAAATATACTTTTTTGTGTGAATGTTGCTTTTCTATTGTATTTTTATTGCTTTTCTGTTGTATGTCTATCTTGTTCTTACACACTTATGTATGAATGTATGTGTGTGTATATATATATATATATATATATATATATATATATGTTAATACTTCTTGTAATGGAAGGGCTTATATGAGTGTATGTGAATGGGTAATTGCAAACATGTTGTATAAAGCGCTTTGAGTGCTCAGCTAGAGTAGAAAAGCTCTATATAAGAACTAGTCCATTGGCCATTTACCATGTCTACACGTTAATGCCATTTGGCCCAGTGTTCTGTGTTTTTGTAATTGATATCTGTTATTGTCTAATTTCTCTAGATGTGTTTCTAAGTTTGTGTCATGTCCTGGGCCATTTGCCCAGCGTTTTGTGTTTATAGTTTATTTCCTGTGCTTGTCCTCCCAGTGTGTTGTCTTGTTCCCAGTGTTGTGACTCGTCTGCGTGTTCCTTGGTTTATCACTTCCTGTATTATTTTGCCAGTGTGTTTTCCCTGTGCTTTGTGTCTAGCTTTGCTTTCCCTGTGTAATTAGTTTCATTTGCCTCACCTGTTGTTCCCTGCTGTTTCCTCTTGCCCTGATTACCCTTTGTGTATTTTAGCCCTCAGTTTTCATTTGTTCTCTGTCGCGTCGTTGATGTTTTGTGCCCGCATGTTCCAGTGTTCCTTGTGTTTTCCCTTCGTCACCCCTCCGTTGGCTTTTGGTGTTCATTCTCCTCCGAGCCTTAATAAACCTCCTTTAAGTTATGTTTACCTCTGGAGTCCTTCGTTTTTGCCCTTCCTCACCCGTTTCCTCCCCGGCCATGACAGTTTGCTTACAGTTTAGATTTTTAGTTTGTTATAGTTCTCTGAATTCTGTTTTCTGAAGTCTGTTCTGTTAAAATTATTTGTATTTAGATCCAGGTTCCCTTGTTCATGTCTTCATGTCTGAACCGGTGTACTTAATTTAGAGGTCAGTGAGTATATATAGACACATATTATCTTGTTGTACTTTGAAGAGCATATTTTGTGTGGGTCAGCTGCTATGGTTGGAATACATGAAGCCGATATCATAGAACTAGTAAACAGTGCCATAAAGGCTCTGTCCATCTATGCTGAGATCCTATAGCTCTTTGTCTGGACTTGTCCCATATGTTTGTGTTATATAGAGAGTGTTGTCATTTGTCAAGGTTTACAATAGCTACAAGCTGTTAGCATCACTCTGCAATTACTCCCACATACTCCCACAAGGCATCAAAGTGCAATTGTACTCTACCAGCCATTCTAGAAAAACTTTTGCTTGCCTTCACTTTGAATTGAGGATGTGATTTCAGGAAAAGATTTATTGTGGTTAATAAGTGATTACATAACTTGCCAACAAAAAAAGGAGAGAAAATAACTTCAAAAATAATGAATCACATTTTCTTAATGTTATACAAACAACTACAGTCAGTCATAAGAAACAAACTGCTCTCTTTCTGTCGGGTGTTTCATGAGGCAAGTGCTGGGACAGCACTACAACAGAGAGAAAGCTATAGCAAGGGAGGGGAAACAGAGAGAGAAGTGAACATATGTGGACGGAAAGAGTAAAGCAAAATTGAACTTTATTGAACTTATAATGCTGCTGACACTTTGTTTAGTTAACACAACCAGCAGCAAATCTTCAAGACACTGTGCTTGTCTGTTGTGGAGACAGGAATGAAAGGTGGGTTAGGAGAGAGTAGATATTTTGATGTCTGTACATAGCGTCTTTACAACCCATTACCAAGTTACTAAATGAGCTATAGGACAGCGACTTTGCAAAGTGACTATAAGTAATTTCACTCTTGGCTGCCATGCTTCACTAGAAATCCTTCTCTGCTCACTATCTATGAAACCACTTAACAAAATACATTGTGATAAGCTTGAATAGAATAAACTTGGAAGAATAGTGAATGCAACAAGGCTGAAATTAGTTATCTTAGGAAACAAGCAACTATTTGGTGAATACCTTTAAAATGGAATGTAAAAGATATGCCACAAAGCTTTAAAAATAAAGAAATATTGCTCTGTTCTGCCAAACAAAAATGGCTGCGCTGGAAATCAACCATTAATTGAAATATGCACTCACACCGTGGGCATTTTAAGATTTCACTATGAAATGCAGCAAAGTCCAAGCATATATAAAAACTCAAACTGCAGTTCCTAAAGGTAAAAAGGCATATAGCTCGGAAAATTAAAAAAATAATAATAATTTGACCTCTATGGATAATTTTCACAGGTGTGCAGTAGGTGAACTTCCACTAATTCCAGTCACTTAGTTCAACCTTTCAAGTTATTTGACAAATAATCTACATTACAAATGAATGAATTCTGGCACTTCAATCCCTTCCATGACCACAGGTGCATAAAACCAAGCACCTAGGCATGCGGAACGCCAATAATGTTTATGCCAATAAACATTTGTGAAAGAATGGGTCGCTCTCAGGAGCTCTATGAAATCCAGCATGGTACCGTGATAGGATACCATTTCTGCCAAGTCTACTTGTGAAAACCCTCACTACTAAATACTCCACAGTCCAATTAAGACAAATGGCTAAGGTAAAGCGATTTCTTTCACACTACTCACCCGACTACAGATGGCACAAAATGCTGCTGCTCGACTTTTAGTTGGTGTCAAAAAATGTGAACACATTACACTGATTTTAGCCTCACTTCACTGGCTCCCAGTTCATTTTAAGATTGATTTTAAAATTCTTTTATTTGTTTTTAATTGTCTTCGTGGCCTTGCCCCACCATATCTGCCTGACCTTCTCCACCTATACATCCCTGCACACTCCCTCAGGTCAGCTGATCTGTCACTGTTGGTTATCCCAAAGACAAAGAGGAAGATGTAAGGTGACCGTGCTTTTTCAGTTGCTGCCCCAAAACTCTGGAATGATCTCCCTCTGTATATCAGGCAGGCTGACTCATTCTCTGCTTTTAAATGCTTTCTTAAAACACATTTCTTCTCTTTGGCTTTTAACTCAGTCTGAGATGTTGGTTCTTATTGTTCATTGTTTTAGTCGTGGTTTTAGTTTTTATATATGTGTTTTAAACCTGTTTGCTCTTACTTGTTTACAGCACTTTGGCCAATGGCATTGATTTTTAAGTGCTTTATAAATAAAGTTGAGTTGAGTTGAGTTGAGTTGAGTCAGCTGTTGGTGATATTATAATATAGTGGAAGCGATTGGGAACAGCAGCAACTTAGCCATGAAGTGGTAGACCATGTAAAATGACAGAGCAGGGGTCAGCAGATGCTAAGGCACATAGTGCACAGAGGTCACCAATTTTCTGCAGAGTCAATCGCCACAGACCTCCAAACTTCATGTGGCCTTCAGATTAGCTCAAGAACAGTGTGTAGAGGGCCGGAATGAGTTTCCATGGCTGAGGAGCTGCATCCAAGCCTTACATCACCAAGCACAATGCAAAGCATTAGATGCAGTGGTGTAAAGCATGCTGCCACTGGAGACTAGAGCAGGGAAGATGTGTTCTCTGGAGTGACCAGTCACGCTTCTCCGTCAGGCAATCTGATGGACAACTTTGGGTTTGGCTGTTGCCAGGAGAACTGTGCTTGTCTGAGTGCATAGTGCAAGTGTAAAGTTTGGTGCAGGCAGGATTATGGCGTGGGGTTGTTTCTTAGGAGTTGGGCTCGGCCCCTTAGTTCCAGTGAAAGGAACTCTTAATGCTTCATCATACCAAGACATTTTGGACAATTTGATGCTCCCAATTTTGCTCCCAACAGTTTGGGGATGTCCCCTTCCTGTTCCAGCCAGTGCACAAAGCAAGGTCCATAAATGGATCAGCCAGTTTGGTGTGGAAGAACTTGACTCACAGTCCTGACCCGTACCTGATAGAACACCTTAAGGATAAATTAAAGCAGAGACTGCAAGCCAGTTCTTCTTGTCCAACATCAGTGACTGACCTCACAAATGTGGTTCTGGAAGAATGGTCACAAATTCCCATAAACACACTCCTAAACCTTGTGGAAAGTCTTCCCAGAAGCCTTAAAGCTGTTATAGCCACAAAGGCTGTGCCAACATCACATTAAACCTTATGGATTAAGAATGGGATGTCATTCAAGTTCCTATGCGAGTGAAGGCAGACGAGTGCATATTTTTGGCAATGCAGTCTTCCCTCACTATATCGTGGTTCACTTCACTGGATTGCTGTTTTTTTAAAAAACAAAAAAATTTTGTATCACAGTGTTTTTTGCTATATTGCTGGATTTTGCTGGTATTTCATCAGCAGTTGAATACTGTACACAATGGAAATGCAGTACTGTATGCCACTACCGCTTGCGCTGGTTTTCCAATGTGAGATTGTACACGGCACACTATTTGCTTATTGGCTGATGGACTGGAAGGCGACCAACCACAGCACAGTGTTCTGTATCCTGGGTACTGATTGACTTAGTGACTGTAGCATCAGTCTGTTTGCTCTCCCGCACTGTGCCCATACATTTAGCATTTCCTCTTCACATCGACGTCTGATCGTTGCGTGTAGTGTAGTTCTGTGGTGTTGTGAGTTTTTTTAATTTTCATGTTTAAGACCATATTAAGTGTTTATAAGAGTGGGGTAAAGGTTAATAAGAGAGTGGGAAATGTTTATAGGAGTGTGGAAAGGATTTATAAAACCTTAAAATAGAAATAAATAATAAAATAAATATAACACCGCTACTTTGCAGATTTTCACCTATCGCGGGGGGGTCTTTGGAACACTGCATTACACTGCATTGTGTATTTTAAGATGCACTACTGCAGAATTCACATTTTTTAATTACCAGTCTGGATCCACCAGTAAACACATCATCAGCCTTCAGAAACATTTAAAACGTCTACACAGACTGTTATTTCTATGGGTGACTGTAAGTGTTGTTAATCAAGAAAGCAGTTCATTGCTTCATTACTAAGTAATCCTCTCTATTCTCTACACAGAGTAAATGGGTATTTACTCCATGTAGAGAGTAATATGTTAGATAACTCATGGTGGACTTTTGTGTTTTGCCTTCACCTCCCCTGAAATGTATTGCCAAGTAATTGTCATGTGACAATATAATGTGAAATCTTAGATGTTACTGCCTATCAGAACAAATCCCTGTATTAACAAGAACACTCAAGAGAGCCTGGCTGCAGACCACCAGTGTAATGACACTTCCAGTTCAGGCTTTGCTCTCATCACAGCTCCAGTGTGAAGACAGGAAATGTTACCAAAATAAATTGGTACTGGTAACAATATCACTGAGGCAATCAGAATTCAAGGACTTATACAAGAGCTTTACTATTCTTACTATAATGATCGTAGCATATGTATGCATATATATTTATTATAAATCCCAATTATTTTGAATTTCATATTTGTCATCCCCCCTGCAAACTGAATATTATGTTCTCTGTTTGTGTTTGTTTCATGGGTCACATTAAACATAGGTCACCCGTATGTAACTTCACAGTCCACAATATGGATCTTCAATGGCATTTCTTTCAACTCACCACTAAATATGGAATGAAGAATCTGTAAAATTTCTAAAAAAAACCTGTCCTGTGAATCTCCGTACCCCTTTTTTTCTTGTTATTACCCTGATAATTGAAGAATTTAGGTAACACAAGTGGCAATTGTTTGATCAATAACTGTATTGTGAGTACTATATTAGCATACAATAATGTATTACTTTGTATTTAACCCTAACTGTGTAGGTCTGTATGCATGTAGAAGCACGTAAGTGTCAGCTTTGCTACATTTTTTGTGTTCTAACTCGTCACTTCTCACCCTGTAGTTCGTCCACAGGCCTTCATTTCCATTGACATAATGTCAAACAGTAGCATCCTAGAGCTGGCTGACCACCCTGCAGGCTGGGAGTCTGGGGATCGGGTGGTGGTGGCCAGTACAGACTACTCAATGTACCAGGCCGAAGAGTTTACCTTATTGCCCTGTCCAGTCTGCACATCCAACCAGGTGAAGGTCAGAGGTAAGTGAGCAGTAACTTACAGTCTGCTACAGTTCTGGGTTGGAATGCCAGGAAATTATGCTGCTGGTAAAATGTTTTATACAAAGTAAAATGTCAGTTTTTAGTCTGTGGCACATAGTGTTTTTAACAAGTTTTAGAGCTGGCTTCTTTCTGCTGCTATAAAAGAGAATAGCTCAAATTACATTTCCCCACTAGTACTCTTCTTGCCTTCAGAATTTGAAGTGACCACTGACTAAAAAAAGTGGGTCATGACTAGACACCTGCTGCTTTGAAAACACTGATGCTAATTTACAAAATGTAAACTGTGGTTACCGCTCACTGGAATGCCATTTCTTGACTGTATTCAAAGAGTTAATTATGTTTAATGGTGAACAATTTTTATTTTTCTATGTGATAAATCACTTCAGTTTCAGTAACTGATTGATTAGAAAGTATATCAGAACAGATCCTTGTCTCAATAAGGAGTAAATATGCAAGGCATATTTTAATATCATATTTTTGCCCTCACAATATCAAAATCCTTCTAGAAGCAAGTGTTGCTCCTTGGTAGCCATGTTGAATAACCTAAAGGTACTTGTGTGAGCAGTTATTTCTTATATATTATCTACATTAACTTTCATTTCAATGGTCAGTAGGTTATAAAAACTGCAAGTATAGAATTACTAGTTAAATACACTGATCAAACATAACATTGTGACTAGTGACAGGCAAAGTGAATAACACTATTTAGCACTTCATCATGGCACCTCTTAGTGGGTGGAATATATTATGGAGCAAATTAACATTTTGTCCTCAAAGTTGATGTCTTAGCAGCAGGAACAAGACCCATCACTGATGGGATATTAGCAAAAACATAAAAATAAATTTAGAAGTCTGGATAAAACTACTGGCCCATTTCATAACAGAAAACCCTTCAGCAGACATCTTATTACCTTCTGCAAAACTATTTTGCCCAGATGGATGGATAGACGGATGGACGGTCAAATATCATGTTGCACATCTTTGATGAGTAAAGAACACGTATGACAGATTTCATGACTCAAGTCCTTGTGTTTTTGGAGTCTATAGATTGGAAAGGTGAAACCTCACAGACAACTGCCCAGACAGATGGGCAAATGAACAGACAGATAAACAGTATGACCCAATTTATAACAGGCAGAAAGATAAAAATGGGCAAGTGTAAGGATTTAAGCCAGCTTGACAAGAGCCAAATTGTGATGGCTAGATGACTAGGTCAAAACATCTCCAAAACTGCAGGTCTTGTGGGGTGTTCCTGGTCTGCTGTGGTCAGTATCTATCAAAGGTGGTCTGGCCCATATGGTCCAACTGTAGCTCAAATTGCCTAAAAAGTTCATGCTAGATCTGATAGAAAAGTGTCAGAATACACAGTGTATCACAGTTTCTTGTGTATAGGGCTGCATAGCCACAGGCCAGTCAGGGTGCTCATGCTGACTCCTGTCACCCCCCGAAAGCACTAACAATGGGCACTTGAGCATCAGAACTTGAGCACGGAGCAATGGAAGAAGGTGGCCTGACCTGATGAATCACATTTTCTTTTACATCACATAGATGGCTGGGGGTGCATATGTCGCTTACTTAGCGCACATGGCACAGGATGCACTATGGGAAAAAGGGAAGCTAGTGTGATGCTGTGGCCAATGTTCTGCTGGGAAACTTTGGGTCCTGCAATCCATGTTATAAAAGTAACCATTACTGTAAAAGTAACTATTCAGCAACAGTCATAAACACATGCTTTTCATTTTGTTTTATAGCATTTCTTTCTACATTGAAATAGAAAGCCAACTGTGTTGCTGTTACTTTTATGGCACTAAAAGACTGCTGCAAAATGTATCACAAGGTTAAAAGCAAGAGTTGATAACACAAGAAAGACATCTGCTGAAAAAGGAAATTTATCAGAGAAAGGTAAGGTGAGTTGCCTTGAATCAATTTCTGGGAACTGCAATGCAGTTTGGTAACCTTTAACATGCTGAGGAAGCTTGTTCCAGAGTTTAGATGCTGGAATAACAAAAGCTCAATCACACTTTGCACCCGGTTTTATTCATATTGATTTACTCAAAAGCAAAAACAAATAGAACATTTTGAGTTGGAGCACCATCAGAAGGCTTTTCCAGGCTAAGATGACATCAGAGGTATAGCCCTTAAGATTTGCATTATAGCCAAGCTTGCCAATTAAGAAAGCCAGCGTGTCTGTCATTGTGGCAAGCTGTGCTCCTTCACACACATAGTCATAACTGCAACAAGAGTGCTTTTAGAGTACTTTGGCATGAGCGAAAGTCTACAGATTTTGTCAGTATAACTAGCAATGCAATTGTATATGATATAGCCATGAAACTTTAGAGATGTCTAGTCAACATCAAAATGAAAGCTGAGTTTGAAGATGGCATTATGCATTATGGCAGGTGTGATTCTATGGCATGATGGTCTCTATAATAATTATTTTTGGTATTATTTAGTGGTTACCTTACAATATAAAGCTCCCTGAGGCCACTGTTGTTGTGACTTGGCACAAAAAAATCAGTTTAAGTGAATTTTATTATAGTCATGATTTTTTTTTTCCTGGTCAGGCAGCTTGAGCAAGCAGAATATTGAACTGAATCCTCTGTTGTGCCAAACATTTTTACTTTTGCCAAGATGAGCTCTATAGATACTCTATAGGCTCCTGTTTCTTTTTTTCATTTATTATTTTATTATTCACATTAGCATAAGTGCTGACAGGCTGGACATTCCAAATAAATTTACAGTAAAACTGCATTTGCTGACAGGGAGGAGAGAGTTAACAGGGCGTTAGATGTTCTATCACCAGTTTTACAAATAATTTATGGACTGCATAATTATAAAATGTAGTAGACTGCCTGCCACAAACCACTTTGTCTTTTTCTGTAAATTAAAATCACACCCTCTGAAAACTGCTCACTTCTGCATTCTAAATGCACAAAGGAGCATTACCGCAGATCCTTCCTCCCAGCAGCTGTAAGGTTCTATAACCATCACTGCTCCCAACAAAATCAATAAGTATTTACATCCATGCTGGCGTTTGCATAATCATCTACTCTCTTACTTATTTTTGAATAACATTTCCGCTGTGATTCCACAATCTGCACTAATATACTGTATTGTAAATAGTCTGTCTTGTTCAATGTTCAGTACACAGGCACATTATGTACATTTTTGAAGTCTTACTCAGTTGCACATTCCTTGGATCATGAGTCCGAAATGCCTATTTCTCACTGCACAGTATTTTCTGTTACCTTTTTTTACAGTATACTATTATTATTATTGTTGTTGTTATTGTTAATCTTGTTTTTTTATACATTGCTTTTAACACTTAAAGAACTTTTAGTGTGAACTTTTATATCTGTTGCTGCTGTTACACCTGAATTTCCCCTTTGCAGGGCAATAAAGGCTGTTTCTTCTTCTTCTTCTTAAAAAGTGTCCACACCTTTAGATAAAATAAATTAATACTGTGTTGGGATTTTTTCATTACTCTGATATTTGTATTCACAGCTATTTTTTTATATCATATATTTACATTTATATCATTCACACACACTGGATTCATGAACACTGTAGGCTTTAGATTAGTAGTTAAAACTCAGGCCTGTCATATCCATTCCCATTTATGTTTAAGGCATAATGGGATTCAAGTATATCGTTGGTTCACATGACATTGTGACATGACAAGGATACACTCCCAGAAGGCACTTAACGGCTTTTTTGTTCTTTTAATGCTGTATGTAATAAATCCTTGAAATGAATCCTGCTCATCTCCAGTGGGTTTATTGGAAATTCTGGTTTTAATTGTATCTGCACCCAGCCCAAATTGGGATCCCCTCAGCTGGGGAAAGGGGACAAAGGAGAAACCGGACCACGACCGACAACTGAGTATCTCTAGTAAATCACTACAGTAATTTTAAGGGCAAAATCTACCTTTGCAAACAAGTAAGAGAGCCCAGATTATCATTAGCATTACAGAGGATTCTTCTGTGGAAGCAGCTCTCCTTCACTCCCACCCCCCACCGTGGCCCTCTGCTAGAGTGCACAGTTGTCTTCGGATGAATCGACAGAAATTATTTATAAAAACATTTAGTAAAAACAGTCCAGTTTGTATTTTCCTTAACAGGAGGACCACGTTAAAATGAAAGATTTTTGTTTTTCCTGTTTTAGTTCTTGTTGTTCAGCTGTCTCATGATTTGCACACACACTGAAATTATCATTTATTGCCATGTAGGACTTACGTCATGAGAGTTAAGACTGAGTGTGTGTTACGGTGTGAGGACTTGCCTTCCTTTTTAGGGATGATTCCCTATCTCTTAAGCCATTAAATCATACACAGTAGACTTGCCCGGATAAGAATAATTCAACATTAGGGATAAGCAAGTAAATTTTATTGATAGGGTTAGAAAAAGATTTCTGGAAATGAATGTAAGTCAAGTGAAAGGATGGTAACACATCCACTGTGGGTGGGTGTGTTTGTGTATGCATAAATATGCAGTCTGATAGAGGCCAGGTGGAGATAGCCTAGAGCAGTGAGTGGGAGTTGGTGGAAGGTGTTTGGTCTGACTCTGGGCCAAGGAAAAGTCTCAGCCTGTATCCTGGAGGACTGTATGTTCTTGACTGAGCCCATTCTTGCTGGCACACATACTCGCACACTGTCTTGCATACTGATATGAACATATTCACTTCCAGGCATTATTTTTCTTTCTGTCTTGCTGCTTTCACATGCCATAGTTCTTCAGGGCAGCCCTTGTCTGTCCTTCCTGCCCTCCTGTATGTATATTCCCTTAGAAAACCCTTTTGTTCTTGCAGAAGCTAAAAGTCAGTAACAAGACATGACATTTCCTCTCCTGACAATTCCTGATACAAATTCACACCCCAAAAAGTGAAGTTCACATTTCAGTAGCAGTAGATTTTTTGTTCTAATTCTAAGTCTCCACTTGAGCTACTGGAATTTCTTTTCTGCCTGACTGCATCAAAAAATCAGTCCTAGTAGCAACCCCAGCCCCTTTGGGTCTTTGACACATGCTACTTTTCCACCACCGAGGCGCCGGTGCTCGTGCCAGTGCTGGTGCTAATTTCAATGAACTGGCAAAACACTTAAGAACGGCCTGCATTTCCACCGCATTTCTGTGAGCTGCTCCTTTATGTGTGAGTGTGGGCGGGTCCTTGTCTGGACGCAGAAGCCAAAGGACACAAATGTGGGAGAACATGCTCCCCTTTCTTGTGCTGCTAACACATTATCTGGTCCAAACAAAACTACTGCAGCATCTGTGTGCAGCACAGAGGTAAACACAGACAGCAATTAGAGAAGTACAAGTACGCACTGTGTCCTTTTATCTGTGATATGAACTGACCCAAAGCAGCAAGTTCAGCCTTAAGACCCAACCCAATTCACAGCTGTGAAAATCGCTTCGCTTTTCTCATGTAATACACATGTAATATGGTAGAAACCTTGATGTTGAGATGGCAGAGTCACGCCTTTCTGCCGCTTTTGTCACCCGTTCTTGGTACGAGACCAGCTAGTTTGCGGGGCCAGAGTTGAACCCATTTTTCGGCCAAGCACCGAGCACTTCCGCGGTGGAAAACCCGCCTAACGGTTCAAATTAAGGCACCGGCATTGGAACCCTGTTGGTGGGAAAGAGGCCTGGCAGGATGGCTTCTTCACCTGTACTTCCTGCACTTTCCTGCTCAGTGTGTCAAATAATTAGTTACTCCTCGGTCTTCTTTAGTAATAATGATACAGGTAATAATGTGGTCTGTTTATAGCTTTGGAGGCTCTGCACCATTGAACATGCATCTAGCTAGCCAGGCCCCTGCAGTCAATGTGAGCGATGGCAGCTTTGCCACTGTTAGCTGCTCCCCAACAGATTGTCCTGAGCATCTGGGAAATTAGGCCAGCTAAATGATGGTTAGGAGAAAAAATACCATTAAACACAAGCCCCAGTTACACCACCAAGCTCTGCATATTTCACAATGATTTTCCCCGTTTGACAACACGCCTGCCAAGAAAACCACCGATTATTGGCAACTCCAGTGTGAGAAACATGAAGCAAGAGTTTCAAGGCTGACAGTCTGAATTGGACGCAAAAGCAAGATTTTGTAGACAGACGTGAACTAAAAGGACTTTATTTAAAAGTCAAAACAAAAGTACAAAACAACCTTCTGGGAGCAAGACAAGACATGTAATCCAAAACATGAACTTTCAGGGCAAAACATGGAAAAACAGACACTCCACCATGACGGAAACAATGATGTGACAAGGAACAAAGGGAGACTCAGGCAAAATATACACACACACAGGTAGCAAGAAAATAGGGAACATCTGGGAGGGAACCTTGGGAAGCAAAACTAGACACATTGCACAAAGATCAATGACACACCAAAATAAAACAGGAAGTACTAAGACACAAGGACCAGGACTAGGACACATGAACTTGACACAAAGACAAAAAAACAAATACAAGTCAAGTCAAGTCAAGTTTATTTATAAAGCACATTTAAAACAACGACGTTGACCAAAGTGCTGTACAAGATCTATAACCCCAAGGACTATACTAAATAAAAAAACAAAACATAAATAAAAATAAATAAATAAATAAAAACATTAAAAGACAATAAATAACATAAAACAACTAAAAACATTTAAAACAGATACCATAAAAATACCATAAAGCAATGGTCTAAAAGGAGGTAGCACTGCAGCCAAATGCCAAGGAAAAGAAATGTGTTTTCAATAAAGATTTAAATGTGTGTATTGTCTGAGCTGTGCGGATATGGAGAGGTAGATCGTTCCATAGCTTTGTTGCTGTTGCTGCAAAAGCTCGATCACCTCTCTGTTTTAGTCTAGTTTTAGGCATCTGCAAGAGCAGCTGGTTAGATGACCTCAAAGCTCTTACAGGGGTGTGACAGTGAAGCAGATCAGACAGATACAAAGGTGCCAGTCCGTTTAAGGCTTTAAAAGTGAGCAATAAAATCTTAAAATCGATTCTTAAACGGACAGGGAGCCAGTAAAGGGATGACAGGACCGGGGTAATGTGTTCATGCTTTTTTATACCAGTTAAAAGACAAGCTGCCGCATTCTGGACTACCTGCATGCAACGCACAGATGATTGATCTATGCCAAATTACAGGGAATTACAGTAGTCCAGGCGGGAAGTAATAAAAGCATGAATAACTTTTTCCAGGTCCTGCTGCGGGAGATAAGGTTTTACCTTGGCAATGACTCTGAGTTGGTAAAAACTGATTTTGGTAACAGCACTTACTTGCTTCTCCATTTTAAAACTGCTATCTAAAATGACACCCAGATTTTTCACAGCATCACGACAGTGAGGAGCCAAATGACTCAGAGTGCCAGAGGAGTTGCTTGAGGGGTCAAATTTACCAAAGCATATGACCTCGGTTTTGCTTTCATTAAGATTTAGGAAGCTGTTTCTCATCCAGGACTTAATGTCACTTAGACAGCTCAGCAGGGGTTCCCATGGATCTCTGCTGTTCAGTTTGATGGGCATATACACCTGGATGTCATCAGCAAAACAGTAAAAAGAAATATTGTGTTTCCTAAAAGTCGACCCTAGAGGCAACATGAGAAAAGAATTGGGCCCATTATGGGCCCAATTCTTTTTTTTTTTCCTTCTTTTTTTTTTTTCCTTCTTTTTTTTTTTTTTTTTTTTTGCTTCCGGTGCCGCGCGAGCAGGCAGCCAGTTTCAGCAGCTCCGCACTCATTCCGTGTTTTTTCTCATTTTGTTTAGTATTAGTTGTGTTTTTGAGTTTCTGTATCTTCTGCTCTTTTTCCCCATGATGGAGCAGACTTTTTTCTGGAAAAATTTGTTTTTGTTTTTTACCCTTTTTATGGTGTTTATGTTTGGAGACTGCGAGAGTGGCCATGCTCCTATTGTTTACTCTCGGGACCAGCTGATCTCCATCGGGAGCTCCGCTGTGCCTACTCCTGCAGAACGACCTGATATTCCCCGCGAACTATGAAGGAAGAGACGCGGGAGACGTGCGGGCATAGGTCGTCGTTGCCAGAGGAGAAGGTACAGGCCCGTCATCCCGTCCATCATCATGGGAAACGTGAGATCTCTTCCCAACAAAGTGGACGAGCTGGCGGCGCTAACGCGACATCAAAGGAGCTACCGGGAGAGTAGCCTCATGTGCCTGATGGAGACGTGGCTAACCGAGCTAACCCCGGACTCACACATAAACATGGACGCCTTTCATTTGATCCGTGCCGACAGAACCAAGGAGAGTGGTAAGAAGAGGGGCGGGGGTCTGGCTGTGTTTGTGAATGATAGATGGTGCAACTCCAGACATCTAACCATCAAAGAGACGCTCTGCAGTAAGGACATTGAACTGCTCGCTGTTAGCTTGAGGCCGTACTATCTTCCTCGGGAGTTTTCACATGTTATTGTGATAACTGTGTATGTGCCGCCCTCTGCTAACGCTGCTGCAGCCTGCGATGTCCTCCATGCTACTACCAGCAGACTCCAAACACAGCACCCACAGGCCCTCTTTCTGATCTCAGGGGACTTTAACCACGTCTCCCTGTCCTCCACTCTCCCCACCTTCACCCAGTATGTCACCTGCCACACCAGGAATACCAACACACTGGATCTACTGTATGCCAACATCAAGGAGGCATACAGCTCATCACCTCTGCCTCCCCTGGGGGGCTCAGATCACAACCTGGTTCATCTCCAGCCTGTGTACAAACCCTTGGTACACAGAGAACCAGTTGTGACACACACAGTGAAGAAATGGTCTGAGGAGACTGAAGAAGCTCTGAGAGACTGCTTTAGCTCCACTGTGTGGGAAGAGCTTTGTGCCCCTCATGGGGAGGACATCGACAGCATCACGGACTGCATCACTGAGTACATAAATTTCTGCGTGGAAAACACTGTGCCCACCAGGAGGGTACGGTGTTTTTCAAACAACAAACCCTGGATCAACTCCGAAATAAAGGCTCTCCTGAAGGAGAAGAAGAGAGCCTTTAGATCAGGAAATAAGGAGGAGCTGAGAGCCGTGCAGAAGGATCTGAGAAGGAAAATCAGGGATGGAAAAAACATCTACAGGAAGAAGATGGAGGACCAGCTACAGCAGAGCAACATCAGTGGGGTTTGGAGGAGTTTGAACTCAATTTCAGGCCACAAACCAAGCCCTAGGATTGTGGGAGACTTAGAGTGGGTGAACAACCTGAACCAGTTCTTTAACAGGTTTGACCAGCCACCCACCCCTCCCCCAGCCCAGTCCCCCCTGCTGTCAGCCCCACCATCTTTAATGACTGCCAACCTTTCTTCTTCTTGGGACCTCACACCTCTCAGCTCTCAGCCATCACCCACCCCCTTCACTTCTGAGGACTCCATCTCACAACCCCCACCCCCCACCTCCATCTTGTCCCTCTCAACTCATCATGTGAGGAAGGAGCTACGTAAAATCAAGGTGCGAAAGGCTGCTGGTCCAGACGGCATCAGCTCCAGGCTCCTGAGGTGCTGCGCAGATCAGCTGTGTGGCATCATGGGATACATGTTCAACCTGAGCTTGAAGCTGGGGAAAGTACCACAACTGTGGAAGACCTCCTGTGTGGTACCGGTACCAAAGACCAAACATCCAAAGGATCTTAGCAGCTACAGGCCGGTAGCCCTGACATCGCATCTAATGAAGACCCTCGAGAGGCTGGTCCTCAACCATCTACGCCTCATGGTGTCGTCTTCGTTGGACCCGCTGCAGTTCGCCTACCGGCCTGGCATCGGGGTGGATGACGCCATCATCTACCTCCTGCACCGAGCTCTGACCCACCTGGAGAAGCCTGGAAGCACTGTGAGGATCATGTTCTTTGATTTCTCCAGTGCTTTTAACACCATCCAGCCAGGACTTCTGAGAGACAAGCTGGAACTGTCAGGAGTGGACCACCACATCTCCGAGTGGATACTGGACTACCTCACTGACCGCCCACAGTACGTGAGGACACAGGGCTGTGTCTCTGACAGGCTGGTCTGCAGTACGGGGGCCCCACAGGGAACTGTGCTGGCACCGTTCCTCTTCACCCTCTACACTGCAGACTTCTCCATCAACTCCCCACGCTGCCATCTGCAGAAGTTCTCTGACGACTCTGCCATAGTTGGCCTCATCACAGGTGAGGATGACTCAGAGTACAGACAGTGGACTCAGGACTTTGTGGACTGGTGCCAGCGGAACCACCTCCTGATCAACGCCGCTAAAACCAAGGAGCTGGTGGTGGATTTCCGCAGGCGCAGACCCACCACACGGACACCGGTGAACATCCAGGGAGTGGACATTGAGATAGTGGACTCTTATAAGTACCTGGGTGTTCACCTAAACAATAAACTGGACTGGACTCATAACACTGATGCGCTCTACAGGAAGGGTCAGAGCAGACTCTACCTGCTGAGAAGGCTGAGGTCTTTTGGAGTGCAGGGGACACTCCTGAAGACCTTCTATGACTCTGTGGTGGCATCAGCCATCTTCTATGCAGCAGTATGTTGGAGCAGCAGCTTATCTACAGCTGAGAGGAAGAGGATAGACAAGCTCATCAGGAAAGCCAGCTCTGTCCTAGGATGTCCTCTCGACTCAGTGCAGGTGGTGGGAGACAGAAGGAGTCTGACCAAAATAACATCACTGATGGACAAGGTCTCCCATCCCATGCATGAAACTGTTGCTGAGCTGGAGCGCTCCTTCAGTGACAGACTGCTGCATCCTAAATGCACAAAGGAGCGTTATTGTAGATCCTTCCTCCCAGCAGCTGTAAGACTTTATAATCATCACTGCTCCCAACAAAAACCACAATAACCTACACAATGTAGGATAATATATAATATACTGTAAATAGTCCGGCCTGTTAAGGTTCAACACACAGGCACATCATGTACATTGTATATAGTGTTATTATTAGTAGTATTAAGGTTAATCTTGTTTGTTGATTTTATATATATTTATATTCTTTTCTTAATAGTGTGAATTATTATATTTTTACTTATATTTATAATAACTGCGGCTGCTGTTACACCCAAATTTCCCCTCTGTGGGACAATAAAGGCTGTTTCTTCTTCTTCTTCTTAAAGGCTGTTTCTTCTTCTTCCTTGAGGCACTCCACAAGAAAGCTTTGCTGCGGTATTTTTTTTTCTCCCCTCAGCCCAACCGGTTGTGGCAGATGACTGCCCCCCCCCCTGAGCCTGGTTCTGCTGGAGGTTTCTTCCTGTTAAAAGGGAGTTTTTCCTTCCCACTGTCGCCAAGTGCTGCTCGTAGGGGGTCGTTTTTGACTGTTGGGTTTTCTCTGTATTATTGTAGGGTCTTTACCCGCAATACAAAGTGCCTTGAGGCGACTGTTTGTTGTGATTTGGCGCTATATAAATAAAAATGAATTGAATTGAATCGGTAGAAGAACAGTCTCCTAGATGGACAGAGAAACTTCTGTCAGTAAGATATGATCTGAACCAAGTCAGAACCGTGCCTTTAATGCCAATTTCATGTTCTAGGCGGGATAGAAGGATCTCGTGGTCCACAGTGTCAAAGGCAGCTGACAGATTACTAAAAGTGCGGGGCTACCAGAGTCAACAGTTAAAAGCAGATCATTAAAAACTCTTAAAAGAGCCGTCTCTGTGCTGTGACGCAATCTAAAACCTGACTGAAACTTTTCCCACATTCCATGTCCACTTAAAAATGCTTGAAGTTGCTTAAAAACAACTTTTTCAAGAACCTTGGATAAAAATGGTAATTTAGATATTGGTCTGTAGTTCAAAAGAACATCAGGGTCAAGGTTCTTCTTCTTGATTATAGGCTGTACAGCTGCATGTTTAAAGGCAGCTGGAACACAACCAGATGCAAGAGAACTGTTAATCAGAGCGAGGATAGTTGGTCCCACTGAATCAAAAGCCTCTCTAAAAAGGCGAGCTGGAACACAGTCTGTGGGAGAGTTTACAGGTCTCAAATTTTGAATCACCTCCTTTAGTGTGGAGAGTCTGACAGGCTCAAACTGCTCAAAGACAGCTCTGCTCTACAAGGCACCAGCACAACCTGAAACACAAAAAACTGAAACAAAAACAAAGCCTATGAGGCCCCACAGGGGGGCAAAAACAAAACAAAAGGCTGCAGCACATGGCTGAGCAACAGTCATAAGGTCACACAGTCCATGAGCCAGTTGCAAAGGCAACACTCTGGTGGTTGGCTGGGCCATGGGTCCAGATTGTAGAGTCCAAACAGTTCAGGAGGCCACCCGGGCCAAGGCACTAGACTCGGGGGCTGGCGGCGGCAATGCAGAACAGGGCCGCAATGCCAGTGGCGGTGCCTGTGGCACTGTGGCGACAGTACACCTGGCACTGTGACAAAGGCGACAGTACACCTCGAGCAACTTGGCAGGGACCCTCTGCCAATGCCAGCAAAGGCCCTCGGGCAACGTTGGCAATGATGGAGACCCTCTGGTGACTTGGCAGGGACCCTTGGGTGACAATGACGATGACGAACACCCTTGGTCGACTTGGCAGGATTCACAGGCTCAGTCCCAAGAGGCTCAGACTGAGTGGGACCCTCTGGAGGCTCGGACTGAGCGGGACCCCTCACCTCTGGAGAGAACGTGGACTCTGGCTGTGGTGAGGATGTGCATCCTGGCTCTTGCATTTCCAGTGGATCAGGACCCATCTGCTCCATACTCTCTCTCTCATGAGAGAGACACCACTGAGCATTGTTGATTGTCTTCCAGGGGCCAGAGCAGGCAACACTGAAGGAACCCTGAAACAACTGGCTAAGGATAAACGTAGATTTGGTAAAAGAATAATTCATCTTGGCAGTAATGACATCTGATTAATACGAGGTCACTGAAATTAATATTGAATCTGTGTGTAACTGCCAAAAAAAAAAAGTCTGACTCTGAAGTTTTTCTGGCTTATTTCTAGAAATCTAGCAAAATTGAATATATGAATAATATATGAATAATGTGACTATCCAGAGTCGGGACCAAGAAGCAGAGTTGCAGTCTTGCATGGCTCTCTGCAGCTTCTTGCTTCCTGTCATCCCCCCAAAACCCCATCCCCACAGAGACTGTGTCGGTTCCCAGACCACCAAAAACCATCAAAAAACAATTTCAGCATAAAAATTCACAAAGAGAGAACAATTTAACATCCTCAACAGGTAAAACAGCTAAATGTGGATTGTTAAACATTTAGGCTCTCTCTTCTAAGTCCCTGTTAGTAAATGATTTAATAATTGATTAACATGTTGATTTCTGCCTTATAGAAACCTGATTATAGCTAGATGAATATGTTAACTGTCAGAATGCTCAAAGGACAGGTTGAGGAGGAGAAGTAGCAGCAATCATCCATTCCAGCTTATTAATTAACCAACGATCCAGACAGAGTTTTAATTCATTTGAAAGCCTGACTTTTAGCCCTAATTGGAAAACTCAAAAAACAGTTCTATTTGTTGTTATCTATCATCCACCTGGGCCTTACTCAGAATTTCTATCTGATTTCTCAGATTTTTTGATGCTGAAAATTACAGCCCCAACACTGCATTTAATCTATTATTCAATTGGCTTCTCTCAAAATGTAAATGAGCCCACTCACCACATTCTGGATCTTGTTCTGACATAAGCGTAGAGACTGAACATTTAAAGTATTCCCTGAAAATCCTCTTTTGTCTGTTCATTTCTTAATTTCTTAATCTAAATGCTACTCCCACACAGGTCAATTATCTTGTTAATAGTGTTATGTCATCATTGCATACGACCCTGGATACTGTGACTGCTTTGAAAAAGAAAGCCTGAAATCAGAAGTGTTTGACTCCCTGGTATAACTTACAAACATGTGACTTAAAGCAGATAACCCATAAGCTGGAGAGGAAATTAATTTAGAAGATTCACATTTAGCATTGAAAAATAGTTTGTTGCTCTATAAAAAAGCCGGCTATAATGCTAGAAAACTAAAATAACCCCTGTTTTTTTCAGCACTGTAGCCAGACTGAGAAAGAGTCAGAGCTCTGTTGAAGCAAGCATTCATCTTAAGTAGTAAAGACTTCATGAATTTCTTCAAAAATAAAATCTTAACCATTTGAGCAGGGATTTTTTTCTTCACCATTGATAAGCATTTGTGGCTCCTGCAACACATAAAATCTGTGTTTTAAGTAATTGTGAAGGTTGCTTAATTTTGCCCAAAAAAAATTATGATGGTCTGAAACTCTCCTGCCAGGGTCACTGGAAGTTAGGCCTACCAAAATAACAGTAATCATTTCCTCATGGGATTGGAAGGACATATATTTATGTTTCCTCATGCACTAATAAACATGTTAGTTACAATCAACAGTTTAGTTTAAATATTGAACACCTGGTGAAAGATATGAAAGAAACAGTAACACAAAAATCACTGCTTGGTCATTTAAAGTCCACAAAGCACTGAATGACTGTGGTGTCAGTTATTGCACAGAGGCTGATCATATACATCACCTCTCATATGCCAAGAACCTTCACTGTTTTTCAACTTGAAACTTTCAACTTTGTCTTCTTTTGTGACAAAGAAGACAATGCTGCATGGTTAAAATAAAATATCTCACAGCAAATAGTTCTAGTAATTTTCATTTTATGACCACCCAGCAATAATGGCTTCAAAAAGGTGTTTTTCTTATAAACAACCAGGGAAGGATAAAATGCATTTAAGAATTTGCTGGATGTGTGTGTAAGAGCTCATCTGATTAGTCACTGTAGTAACTCAGCTTTCAGTGTTGTTTCCATGGCATATAACACCTAAAAGATAAGGTGTTGTCAATTTGAGTAGTCACAAACCCCTATGTCACAAATGAATGTCCAACTATAGTTCTCATCATAATGTCAATCGCAGAAAGTGACAGTATTCTCAGAGGTTTATATTTATTATGATTTTAGCATTTCTTCTTCCTGGTTCTTACTTAGCCATTTGCTTTTGAATTAATCTGGTGAATAAAGTCACTAAGGCTCATATGTACCCCATTAAGAATTTATGTAATTATTCTAGATGTTTTAGAGCTTTTACTTCTGGGGGATGTGTGCCACCTAAAGATTCTGCTGCCAGGAGGCTGAGGAGCAGCACTGGCAGACATCTGTGTGAGGAGTTATAGACTCAGTGATTTATTTGATTAAGAAACAAATATAACATCTTTATTTAAAGCAAAAAGATGACAAGGAAAGGATACTTAAAAGTAACTTATTCCAATCAGCAGGAGCCTGAAACATAACAAATTTTAACAACTACTTTAGATACAAAAGGTACATTAATGACAAGCTGATTACAGTTTCTCAGTGAATAACTTGAAACACCATCCATCCATCCATCCATCCATCCATCCATCCATCCATCCATCCATCCATCCAACCATTTATTTTCTTCGCTCATCTGGGGCCGGGTCGTGGGAAAAGCAACCTAAGGAGAGAAACCCAGACCTCCCTCTCGCCAGCCACCTCCTCCAGCTCATCCTGGAGAATACCAAAGAGTTCCCAGGACAGCCGAGAGATATAATCTCTCCAGGGTCTTCTCCAGGGCATCCTAAGTGGTGCCCAGGAGGCATTCCAGTCAGATGCCCAAGCCATCTCAACTGGCTCCTTTCAATGTGGAGGAGTAGCAGCTCTACTCTGAGTCCTTCCCAGATGGCTGCAGTCTTCAACCTATCTCTAAGGGAGAGGCCAGCCACCCTTTGGAGGAAACTCATTTCCGCCGCTTGCATTGGTGATCTTGGTCACTAGCCAGCCCTTGTCTGGCTGAGTATCATGGCCTCAGGCTTAGAGGTGCTAATTCTCATACCTGCCACTTTGCACTTCGCTGCGAACCATTACAGTGTCAGCTGGAGGCCACCACTTGATTAAGTCAACATGACCAGATCATCTGGAAAAAGCAGAGATGAGAGTTTAAGGCCAGCAAGGTGGAAACCTTCCAGAAGCTGGAAGCAGAAGGCTTCAAATGTAAGAAACATAATTGTTTTGGAGTGTAAGGATAGGGAGTTGGTACCAATGATACTGACACCTTATGTCAAGAGGCAGTTGAGTTTGGCAGACATTGTCCAGTGCTCTGTAAAAAAAGAAAACAAAGAAAAACCTATTGTGAAACTACGGGAGAGGTCTCCCGCCTGGAGAACTGGTGCCAGGAGAACCACCTCCTGCTCAACGTCAGCAAAACAAAGGAACTGATCGTGGACTTCAGCAGGAAGCAGCAGAGGGACTACCATCCACTTGTCATCAGTGGTGCTGAGGTGGAAAGAGTGGACACTTTCAAATACCTGGGAGTGACCATCTCACAGGACCTGTCCTGGACTCATCACATAAACATCACTGTGAAGAAGGCCAGACAGCGTCTCTACCTCCTCAGGCGGCTGAGAGACTTCAAGCTCCCACTCAAGGTGCTCAGGAACTTTTACACCTGCACCATCGAGAGCATCATGCGTGGGAGCATCACCACCTGGATGGGAAACTGCACTAAGCAGGACTTCATGGCCCTAAAAAGGGTGGTTCGTTCAGCTGAACGGACCATCAGAACCACCCTCCCCAACCTGCAGGACATTTACACCAAGCAGTGCAGGCTGAGGGCCATGAAGATCCTAAAACAGCCCAGCCACCCCGGACACTCTCTCTTCTCCCTGCTCCCATCAGGCCGGCGTTACCGCTGCCTGAGGACTAAGACTGAAAGGTTGAAGAAGAGTTTTTACCCACAAGCCATCCGTCTGCTCAACTCTGAGCCCTAACTGGACCATTATTGCACAATGTAAATATTATAATTTATAAAAGTGTGTATAGTGTATAGTATATAGAGTATAGTGTATAGTGTGAATTACTTTTTTTAATTTTTATTCTTCTTATTTATATGTGTGTGTATATAGGGTTGCAGGTACAAAATACATTTCACTGTGCATTGTACTGTGTATAACTGCGCATGTGACAAATAAACACTATCTTAATCTAATCTTAACCTTACAGAGTCTACTATATATAACAGTAGGAGGATAAAGATTAGTCTTAGAAGTATTCTGATACACTATGTCAGCATAATCTATTATTGGTAGACAAGCCTTTGTATAATAACGCATGTAAAACAGTGTCTGGAATAACACAGAACACCAACACCAAAATTAACATCCATTTAAAACAACATATTGCTTTCTATTGTGCAAATAGATGTTAAACCATGTCAGTGAATCACCTTGTGATGCGAAGGTATTTACAACAGTCAGTCTCAAAAGTCATGATTTTCTTTTTTGTTGGGACTGTAAGGACCAGGGATCTAAAGCATCTTTTAAGTCTGGGCTGTTGATGTTTTAAATGTATGTGGATTAAAAATGTTTTTTTTGTTTGTTTTTTTTTTGTACTGTTCAAGCTCTAGCTGTTCTGGTGGAGAAAAGAGATGTGTGGTGTGTGTGGGTGTGTGATCTCTAGTCTCTTAGATTTAACACTTGAATATTTCTTTGATACTGTTTTTTCCTAGCTTGGCTTTGTTTTTTCTAATGAGCACATTTGTGTTGTTCAGGATAAGTATGTGGAGGAGGGCAGACAAGAACTGCTATAATTTCTAACCGCCTTCTTCCATTTAGTGTTATTTTGCTTTCCTTTCTTCCTCAAGCTGTTTTTCGTGGCACATTCTTTGTTTTTGCCTTCACTGCCTTTTTACAGAGGTATAAATTGTCCTTCCAAGGATTCACTTTAAAACAAAAAAGCATAATACTGTGGCTTGCATATGAGGCCCAGTGTGAATGTAGGTGTGGTAGAAGTGAAGACTGAGAACTAGAGGAGTTCTGTAAGTGTACGTATGCTTCAAAGAGCCCAGGCCATTAAGTCTGTTGTCAGTGCACAGCTACAGGTTCTTGCCTGTTAATAATATTCATAACTTTGTCTGAATTAATAATGTTCATTTTTTTCTCCCTGCTGATCTTTGGAAAGACTGCAGGACACATATTTGCTTTATTTACCTACTGTTGGTGCTTTTTAAGTGAAATTATCTAAAAAATAATATGACCTATCTTAAAATTACCATATATATATTTATATGCATTGAGCTTGTACAGCTTATGGATGCAGCTTTCTAACAAAGCTTGCTGCCATTATTTGATAACTGAGCACTCCCATCTGGGTTACAAATATGATAACTTCCATCCATTCCATCAGTTTTCTCCTACTACAGTAACATGATGGAATTGAAACATTAACATTGAGGTTTCAAAATGCCCCAAACTAATGGATGATGTTACAGTGACTGATTCCATCTTTGATATACAATGTTTCCTCTATGGAGGAGATATTGCCCTTAGAATGTCCTGAACACAAAAACTATGAGAGAAACGGTAAAGATGGCTGTTGTCCTGCCCCTTTCTCCAAAGAGCTGATCAAATGCTTACAGCTTTAATAATGTGAAACTGTGGGAGGTCAAGATGTAACTTGCAGACAAAAACTCTTTTTAACCATTTTTAGGACAAAGTTTCCCAATTTAAAAAATTGATTTTTCTACATTTTTCTACATTCTAGTCTTTTTAAATGTTTTAACACTTGTTTACTTGATACATTATACATTATAATAATATTATTTACTCATACCATGTTCTAGCAACTACCAGCCTCCCTTTGTGGCTCTGATTGTCCCTATATATCATAATCCATAAAGCACCACAAAGTTAAGGATAATACTGATTAAATTATTTCTTTTCTTTCTTTTTTTTTAAACATTTTTATAGATATTGTGATATTATTGTTTTCTTGAATTCTTTTGGCATGACAGTTGTGTAGTGAAAATCTGACTTTGTGACAGGCCCAAGCACATATGCAAATGCAGTGAATATATTCCTTTTCACACTCCCTGATTCCCCTGTAGTAATTAGCTACCATACTTACAAGACCCCCAAATAGAATTTTATGTTTGCACAAATAGCTTTGCACTGCTTGGCTTGATTAGCCACCTATTTCTATATTGTGGGCTCTGAAGTGGGCATCAAAATGCCACAGTGATGGGCAAGGTCAATTTGAATGTACACTGTTGAAGTTGTTTCATGAGCTTCATGACTGTAAGTTTTCTGCAATCTGATAAACATACTGAACATGCTCACTTAGATTTTGAGATTGCATTTCTGGACCTGAACAGCCGCCTCTGGAGATCAGTTTTATCACACTGCAAGTTTGAATGTTGGCAAGGTAGAGATGAAGAAGTGGTTAGGTTTCTAACTATGGCTGACTCAAGGGTGAACTCAGGGTCCTGTTTTCTCTCTGATACTACTGTGCTCTAGGTGCCTTCTTATTCTCCTTACAACCAAAATTGTCATGCTACTTTGACTCAGCTTCTCCAGTATGTCCTCCATTGTAATTATCTCAAACATCTGCCCAGCCACACACACGGCAAACAAACACCGAACTGTGTTTTCTCTGTCTCGGGTGGGAATGCTACACTGCTTTCAGCTCTGAATATACAGTTTAGCAGTAACAATGGAGCACCAGACTGTGCTGTCAGCAGATAAATGTTGATATTCAAAACAGGTGTCTCCATATTGTGCTTGTGTTCATTTTTGAATATTAAGCTGAAGTATAGTGTGTGTTTGCACTTGTATTACTGTGTGTGTTATCTGTGTATGCAGGTCTCTCCCAGTTTATCCACATGGGAGAGGAGGTGGATGGGGTGGATATGAGGGCGGAGGTGGGCCTGCTGAGTCATAACATCCTGCTCCGTGGTGAGATGGAGCCTCGCTGCTATGGCAATGAGGCCTGCAAATTCTTCAACTTTGACACATTCGGAGGACATTTGAAGGTACACTCTTTACAGAGCAAGCAACCACTTGAAGCTGTCCCTCTGTTCTACTCATTTTTTAATCTTGTTCATCCTGATCACTCCCAACAAAAAATCTTTACATCTTTAACTCTGCCACCTCAAATTCAGCCTCCTGACTTTTTGTTAATGCCACTGTCCAAACTCCAAATCACAGATCATGGCAGGTTTTACCACTAACTTGTTAACCTTCCCTTTCACTCTTGCTGCTATTCTTCTCCCACAAATCACCCCTGACTCCACCCCTGCCTGCATGCCTTTCTTACCTCTCTTACACACTGTCCATTGCTTTGGATGATTGACCCCAGGTATTTAAACTCGTCCATCTTCACTACCTCTACTCATTGCAGCTTCCTCTTTCCACCTGTCTCCCTCTCCTTCACACAGATAGTCTCTCTTGCTCCCTATTACTGATGTATGTAAGGTGCCAGAGTAGCAGGTTAGGGCACACACTATTGTTTTATTGTACACACAGCTGGAAGAGTGTTCTTGCTCCCATGCTCTGTCAAAACTTGTCTTCCTTCGGCACCATAGCTACTGCAGAAGTTACTGCTCCACCTCTCCCTCCTACAGCCAAGCCACAAATTATACCCTGCCAGCACATACTGCCTGACTTAGGCCGGGGATCCATGCAGCCTAACCTACTCCCTCCCTCCTGTAAGCAAGAGAGGATGTTGGCCAAAGCCATTTGCGCCCCTGGTCTCTGGACCACCTAAAATTTAAAAGGTTCCAAAGCCAGATACCCCTGGGTTATCTTGGGTCCTCATGTGGTGGAGCCACAGTTTACAACTGATGTAGAGCACTGAGTAGTTAACTCCATGCACCTACTGGTTAAGGGTGTGGAGCAGAGGCTTCCAAGAGAAGGCTCATTTCACCCTCTCAAATGCTACCTGGCACCACACCATCTAGCGGAAAAGAGCTAGAGCACATTTCCTGGTAAGATCAGATAGGGGGATGGGCAGGTCATTGAGGTTTGGGATGAACCTCTGGCCGTAGCCAGAAACTGCCTCAGCTCCTTTTTCGTCTTGGGCAATGGGCAAGCTGCAATGGGGCAGGCATTTTGTCCACTTAAGTCAAGTCAAGTCAAGTTTATTTATAAAGCACATTTAAAACAACGACGTTGACCAAAGTGCTGTACAAGATCTGTAACCCCAAGGACTATACTAAATAAAAATTAAAAAAATATATAAATAAATAAATAAAATAATAAAATAAAAATAAATAAATAAAAACATTAAGAACAATAAATAACATAAGAAAATTAAAAATTAAAAACTTTTAAAACAAGTACCATAAAATACCATAAAACTGCAGCCAAATGCCAAGGAAAAGAAATGTGTTTTTAATAGAGATTTAAATGTGTGTATCGTCTGAGCTATGCGGATATGGAGAGGTAGATCCATATCTACCTCTCCATAGATATGGGGCACATCTGTCCCCCAAGTGATTTCCCAGATACTGTACCTGCCATCCGACTGCGCATTTTTGCTGGTTGGCAGTGAGCTCAGCCTCCCTCAAGGATTCCAGCACTGTGGGGACCCCCTGCATATATTCTGTCCAGGTGTTGCTGTAGATGATTCAGGTGTCTGCAGTATAGGGGCACAGTCTCCAGTTGATGCTCCACAGGTTCACCCTACCTTTCCACAGCATCAGCCATCCTCTCATCACTGCTAAATGCAGCACACACAGTCCCAGTCAAAAGTCTGGACATACCTTCTCATTCAATGTTTTTATTTTTTTTTTTCTACATTGTAAATTAATACTGAAGTCATCCACACTATTAAGGAGCAGAGAAGGATTCATGTAGTAAAATTAAAAGTGTTAAACCAAAATATGTTTTAGATTCTTCAAAGTAGGAACCTTTTTTGTTAACTAAATAATTCCATATGTACTGTATTTCTTCATCGTTTGGATGACTTTATTATTAATCTACAATGCAGACACTTTTTAAATAATGAAAAACCATGGAATTAGAAAGTGTGTCCAAACTTTTGACTAGTGCTGTTCATCCATCCATTCATCCGTTCTCTTCCTTTTATCCGGATCGCAGGGGCAGGAGCCTAAGCAGAGAAGCCCAGGCTTCCCTCTCCCCAGCTACCTCCTCCAGCTCATCCGGACTGTACTGTATACCACATTTCCTTTTTTTGTTGTGAATGCACCTCCACACATAGGCCCACCAACATATTAAATCCCAGTCAATATGTACCCAAAAGCAGGGGGTGTGCAAGGCAGGAGCTAACTGTAGCTTTGATTCTATGTATTTTGCCCTTGTGCTTAATTTCCACAGGCACTGCAGGATATCTGTTAAAATCTCCTATACATACTTAATATCTACACACAATGCCTCAACTAAAGCCCCAGGTTGTGGTGAATCAGAGACTATGTACAGTCCAAATCCAGCATTGCCCAGTGTATTCCCCTTTGCATTCTTATGGGAACATTGAATGTCCCTCCTGGGGACCAGGAGAAGGTGTCAGAGGCCCAGTACACTGCACCATCTGAACTATCTCCATGAGCAGGCACTCATTTCAGTGGCTGGGCTGCCCCCACCTCCAGAACTCCTGTCCTGATGTATGAAAACCCTCTAGTGTGCTAAGTGCAGCTCCAGCAGCCAACAAGGCTGGAAGCAACAAAGCAGGGACAGTTGGGCAGGGTCCTGGAGAGGGAAGGAATTTCTTCTGCTGTGCTGGAACCAGATGTAGGGCCATTGGTCCTCAGCCAGCTGCAACTTGGTCTCTTGCATTGAGAGGTTGCCAATTTTCTTCAGACCTACAGACTTCACGTGGCCTTCAGATTAGCTCAAGAACAGTGTGTAGAGAGCTTTATGAAATGAGTTTCCATGACTGTGCATCCAAGCCTTATATGACCAAGCACAGTTCAAAGTGTTGGATGTAGTGGTGTAAAGCTCACTGCCACTGTACTCTAGTGGTGGAGATGTGTTCTCTGGAATGCTTAATCAAGCTTCTCCATCTGGCAATTTAATGGATGAGTCTGGGTTTGCTGGTTGCCAGGACAACAGTGCTTGTCTGACTGCACTGTGCCAAGTGTGATGTTTGGTGGAGGGGGAATTATGGTGTGGGGTTGTTTTTCAGGAGTTTGTCTTGGTCTCTTAGTTCCAGTGAAAGGAACTCTTAATGCTTCAGGCATCTTGAACAATTTCATGCTCCCACCTTTTGTGAAAGCAATTTGGGGATGTCCCCTTCCTTTTTCAACATGACTGTGCACCAGTGCACAAACCAAGCTCCATAAATACATGGATGAGTGAGTTTGATGTGGAAGAACTTGACTGGCTTGCATAGATACCTGAACTCAACCCAATAGAACACCTTTGGGATGAATTGGAGAGGAGACTGTGAGTGAGGCCTTCTCTCCAACATCAGTGTCTGACCTCACAAAGGTGCTTCTGGAAGACTGATCAAAAATTCCCACAAACACAGTCCTAAACCTTGTGGAAAGACTTCCCAGAAGAGTTGAATCTGTTATAGCTGCAAAGGGTGGACCAACATCATATTAAACCCTATGGGTTAAGAATGGGATGTCACTCAAGTGTATCATCTGTCCGAGGGTAACTGGGGTGAGAGCAGTCCCTGATCATGATTTGTGCTGTTAAAAAAACAAACAAATCAGGAATCTTGAGCTGACAGATTGTTGCTTTCTCCATGATCAGAGTCAGGACCCTTGGTTCTCTTTCAGAGAGAATGGTTTATTGCTGACCAACAGAGTGGCTAATATTTCCCATGTTTCTCATTTCTTATAGTGATTTTCACTCTCTATTTGGGGGCTTTGAGACTCTGTGAGGAAAAATTTGTCTGCACAGCTTTTGGTTTTAGTCGCTGCTTACAACCAGCAGCATTTGTGAGCTCTTTTAGTTGATTAAATGCTTCAAATAAATGATGAGAGAAGCCCAAAGGACCCAGCAGCAGCTCATTTCGAAGCTGACTGTTCCAAAATTATTTTCCTGTTCCTTTCATTTTTTTTTCACCATCTGTGACAACAAATAACACTTGCATTGCTCATCATAGGTTATAGTATGTATTAAATATTTAGGATGTTTTAAACATAGGAAATATTGTTGCTTTAGTAGGAGAGGGTATTTAGACCATATTAAGACCAGCAAGTTAAAACTGTCAAAGAGCCTTTTAAAAAAGACATTTTTTAAAGCATTATTGTTATACTGAAACAATTTCTAGTGCTTTGTTTCTTGTAACCCACTGTACATTAAAGCACCACTACAGCAAATGATGCAAGCTGTAATTGAAGTGCATTAACATCTACATTCTTCATTTAGATTAGTGCTCATTAAGACTCTCAGACCTCTGTTTTAATACCTGCTCATCACTGAAATGTCTTTCTTTTCTGTCAGCCTTGCAGCCTATTGGGCAAAAAGGAAACAGAGAGAGACATGTTGAGGCAGGAAGGAAAGGGAGGACTTTATACCCCCTTTTCCTGAGGGCAAGCTATCATATTCTATTATAAATTTCCATCACAACCTCATGCCACATATTTCTCATGCATTTTGTGTACAGAATGAAATGGTAACATGCACGCACACACATGCGCACACACACACGCGCGTGCACCCACAGGGGGAGAATCTGATCATAATAATTGCCTCAGAACATGGTTCTCCTGTAGCAGTTGTGTCAATCCTATTGGGAAAACCTCGTATCTCCACAATTAGCTGGTCACAAACTAAATACCACTGACGTTGATTCAACGTCAATTTTTTATTTTTAACAGCCAGGGGTTCTAGTCTTTTCACAAAGACTATGATCTTAGGTCTTGCAATAAAGATTAATGTAATTATGAGAACTGTTTTCTCATGATTCTCTGGCTTTTCAGACATAGCTGCATCTCATCACAGAGTCACTCTGCTCTCCAGTGTCTCTTTTTCACTACAGTATCTCCATCTGCCATTCTTCTTCATTTTCCACAGGAAATTATCCATAGTGGCCAAAAGTGTTTTGGGTGTGTTTGTTTGTGGGATTGTTTTGTTTTGTTTTATACCATGCTGTAAACATGTTTTTATAAAATTATGTAAACTCGTGCATTTTGAAATGGGAGTCTGTGGGATTTCTCTTGTTCTAGTTTTGGAACTTTGATTTTCATTTTTTAGCCTCAGAGGTTACATTCATCCTTCATATGCAGTATATGTGCTCAACATAGAAATGGAAAATTTTCATGCTATTACATTCACGTACCTCCATTTGCTTTTTTTTTTTTTTTTTGCTTTTGTCTGATTGATGCAGCAACCTGAGCTCTCTGACTGTAATTTATCTACTGTCCTTACCAGGTGGAGCATGGTTTTAGGGCAGTTCATATATCTGGGATGGAGCTGCAGCACATGGGCCAGCAGACAATGGGACACTACCCTGTCCATTTTCACATGAACGGAGATGTGGATGAGAGAGGAGGCTATGACCCTCCAACGTCTGTCAGCGATCTATCCATTCACCACTCTTTCTCCCGCTGCGTCACCATCCATGGCTCCAATGGACTGCTGGTCAGTTAAAAAATTGTATAATTTAATGATGTACAGAATGAGGGTGTCCAAACCTTTGACTGCATTTATGTATGTATAAATACATACAATATATGTATGTATAAAAATACATGTATAATAATGCATGAAAGTGAAACTGCCAATTTGCCAGTCAACCTATGTCCCTACCCTTACCTGTGCTCACAAGCTCTGGATAATGACCAAAAGACTGGGATGGCAGATACAAGCAGGAGAAATTACTTTTCTACAAAGGGTGGCTGGGCTAAACCTGGGCTAAAGGGTGAGAAGTTCACTCATTTGGGATGGACTTGCATTAGAACTGCTACTCCTCCTCCAAAGGAGCCAACTGAGGTGGTTCAGGCATCTGACCGGGTACCTACTGGGTGGGGTGTTCTGGTCTTGTTCTACTGGGAACAGGCCCCAGGGCAGATCCAGGAGAGGCAGACCTGACTGGAGAGATTACAGTGGAGGAAATAATTATTGATCCCATGCTGAATTTGTAACGTTGCTCACTTCCAAAGAAATAATCAGTCTCTAATTTTTATGGTAGTTTCATTTTAATTAAAAGAATAAATAAAATTAAAATCTTGGACAAGAACCTCCTTCCCTCAGTCAGAACACTGAAGATGGTTCATGGCTGGGTCTTCCAGCATGACAATGACCCAAAATATACTGCCAAGACAACAAAGAAGAGGCTAAAGAAGAAGCACATCGTGGTCATGGAGTGGCCTAGCCAGTCTCCAGCCCTCAATCCTATTGAAAATTTGTAGAGGGAGCTGAAGTATCAAGAGAGTTTCTGTAAAGAGGAGGGGGGCCAAAATCCCTCCTTAGATGTGTGCACACCTCGTAACCAACTACAAGTATCTTACTGCTGTGCTTGCCAACAAGGGTACCAAGTACAAGTTATTTTTAGCTATTTTTATTTTTCACTCAATGGAAATCAATATCTAACTATTATATAATGTGTTTTTCTGGATTTTTGGTTGCTATTCTGTCTCTCTCTCCATTAAATAAATAAAGGTGGTGTATTAGGATTAAGGCAAAGAAAAATTTCTTCACACTACGCTCTAACTCCTCTACACCACACTTGTCAGGCAGGGTGATTTAGTAAGCGAAAATGTATCTATTAACATGATAAATCACAAAGGGCTTGTTTCCTTCTTACTTGCTATAGCTTTGTATCCACATAAAGTAGAGATGATAACTGATCTCAGAGCAGTAAGAACAGAGCCAGCAGCAACTTTTCAAGCATACTGGTCTCCCATTAGTCTCCCGTCAAAGGCCCCAGGTTTATCTACAATGCACATGTGCAAAACACCAGAATAAGCTGATGGCCTTTCACCTTGACAAGCCTTTGTTAACAGAACACTGACACCCGTGATAACAACACATGCCACAGATTCCAGTGTCTCTTGGTCAGGCATAATTAAGCATGCTTCCAGGGACAATAGAAAACTTCACCACAAGATTACTGTAATTTAAATAATTGATGGAAATGGGTGAGAAGCTTTATGCCAGAACATTGTTTGAGATGCAAGTAAAGAGAGATCCCCTTCATTTTTATGTTTTAATTGATGTCCATTTTTAGATTTCACTAGACAAGCACTACCAGCCTTGCTTGCCCTGATGGAATATCACTGATTTAACCCTTTTTCATATGTTTGGCACACCTAAATGGAAATCCTACAACAGAATAATTGTAGTGCCAAAATACAGACTGAGTGTGATTTGAAAGGAAACATGCTATTTTCTTTAAAACAGTTTAACATGTAAATGTAATATAAACCTAAACTATACCCCTGGTGGATGTTGACACTCAAAGAAATTGTTGTTTGTTCTAGCCTTGTGTGGAAAATACAGACATGGGAGTAAGGCTGGAGAAGTTTACTTATATAGCTCCAAAAAGAAAATGAAGGAGGTCATCATTCAGCTTAAATTGAAATTTGCCTATCAGAGATATCAAATCTTTAGGAGGCCAAATCAAAAAAAGCTGTTACATTCTTACAAAAAAGGAATGCAGTGGCCAGGTCGACAACATCAAAAGCTCTAGAAGACAACATCTGGCGAAGTCCAAAGTCGACAATATAAAGACACCTTAATGAATGGAAATACAGAGGGTTCATAAAGGGTACAAATCACTAGTTAAACTCAAAAGGAAGAAGCCAGAAAAGATCTACAAGAGCCTGCACAGTTCTTGAAAAAAAACATTAGATTAGATGAAACCAAAATTAACCTGAATTTCAAGGTTGAAGTCTGATTAAATTTGGTGTAAAAGTGACTGAAATTACTGTATGAACCCCAAAGGAAACACATTTAGTAAATATTGGTGCATTTGATAAAGACTTACTCTTTGGATAGTTGATACTTTTGATAAAGACAGTTTTTTCTACAATTAGATTTGGCAAGCCATGAATTAGTGTGACCTAGTCTACAATCAATAAATGCTTTCTGTTGCCTCCCAGGTCAAGGATGTGGTGGGATATGACACACTTGGCCATTGTTTCTTTACGGAGGATGGTCCAGAAGAAAGGAACACATTTGAGCACTGTTTGGGTCTGATGGTGAGAGCAGGCACCCTGCTACCTTCAGACAGAGATAGCAAAATGTGTCGTGACATCACTGATGGAGCTTACCCAGGATATGTACCCAACCCACGTCAAGACTGCAGGTAAGAAAAAAACAGAGAGGGAACCATACATAAACTGCATGCACTCTTTCATTTCTTCAAGACATTGGAAGTTCATAAAGGGATCTAGCAAATGGAAATCTAAACGAACTAACTTAACACTGAACTTTTGATTTAAGCTCAGAAAAAATCCAACATATTTAATTCAGCATAAGAAGTGTAACTTTAATGAAAGGTCTGGTTTCATGTCAAAAGTCTGACTTAAATTGAACAAATCAGAACATTCTGATCTTTTTCTGACTCATGGCATAGAAATTGAACATTTAACAGTATTCCCAGAAATACCTCTTTTGTCTGATCATTTCATAATAACATTTAAATTTACAATGTTGAATTACAAAGCTGTAAGGAATACATTTCATAACAGTAAATATCTCCCTCAAAGTGTTGTAACTAAGTTCAAGGGTGTAATTCCTCCACTGTTATCATCTTTAATTCCTTGTGCCAGCACAATGCAGAGCAGCTACCTAAACTCTACTTCCACATAGGCCAGTTATCTCATTAATAGTGTTACATCCTCACTACATACAACCCAGGGTATTGTTGCTCGTCAGTAAAAGAAAGATGAAATCCCTAGTATTACTCGCAAACGCACGCTTTGAAGTTGATAACCCATAAGCTTGAGAGGAAGTTACTTTTCACTAATTTAAAAGATCTTTATTTAAAAAAAGAGTTTGTTGCTCTTTTTTAAAAAAGCCCTCTGTAAAGCTAGGATATCTTACTATTCATCATTCATTTAGTTAAATAAGAACAACCCTAGGTTTCTGGCGCACTGACTCTTTGTTGAGCTAAGTATTCTTTAACCTTATCTAGTAAATTTTAGCCATTAGAGAAAAAAGTAATCATAACCATCTCACAGCTGTATCATTTACAGCAACTTTCAATACTACTGATGTTTATTTAGACTCCTTCGCTCTGATCTTTTTGAGTTAACTCCAAAATTGCTTCCTACAAACAATCAGCATGTTTATTAGACCCCATTCCCACTAGACTGCTCAAAGAAGTCCTACCATAAATTTATGCATCAGTCTTAAATATGATCAAGCTGTCACTTAATGGACTACGTACCACAGGCCCTCAAGGTGGGAGTAATTAAACCGTTACTTAAAAAGTCATCAATCAATCCAGCTGTCTTAGCTAATTATAGGCTAATCTCCAACCTTCCTTTTATCTCAAAAATGCTTGAAAGAGTCATTGTAAAACATCTAACTGATTATCTGCAGAGTAACGGTTTATTTGAAGAGTTTCAGAATCAGAATTCATCACAGTAAAGAAAAAGTGATCTCTACTAGTGATCTTAGTTGTGGAATCATCTCTATACTTGTCCTGCTAGACCACAGTGCAGCATTCAGTACTGTTGACCATAATATTTTATTACAGAGATTAGAGTTAAAGTTATCGCTCTGCAGTGGTTTGAATCATATAGATCGAATTCCATTTTATATATATATAGGGGTTGGACAATGAAACTGAAACACCTGTCATTTTAGTGTGGGAGGTTTCATGGCTAAATTGGACCAGCCTGGTGGCCAATCTTCATTAATTTCACATTGTACCAGTAAGAGCAGAGTGTGAAGGTCCAATTAGCAGGGTAAGAGCACAGTTTTGCTCAAAATATTGCAATGCACACAACATTATGGGTGACATACCAGAGTTCAAAAGAGGACAAATTGTTGGTGCACGTCTTGCTGGTGCATCTGTGACCAAGACAGCAAATCTTTGTGATGTATCAAGTGCCACGGTATCCAGGGTAATGTCAGCATACCACCAAGAAGGACGAACCACATCCAACAGGATTAACTGTGGACGCAAGAGGAAGCTGTCTGAAAGGGATGTTCGGGAACTAACTCGGATTGTATCCAAAAAACATAAAACCACGGCTGCCCAATTCACGGCAGAATTAAATATGCACCTCAACTCTCCTGTATCCACCAAAACTGTCCGTCAGGGGCTCCACAGGGTCAATATACATGGCCGGGCTGCTATAGCCAAACCTTTGGTCACTCGTGCCAATGCCAAACGTCGGTTTCAATGGTGCAAGGAGTGTAAATCTTGGGCTGTGGACAATGTGAAACATGTATTGTTCTCTGATAAGTCCACCTTTACTGTTTTCCCCACATCCGGGAGCGTTACGGTGTGGAGAAGCCCCAAAGAAGCGTACCACCCAGACTGTTGCATGCCCAGAGTGAAGCATGGGGGTGGATTAGTGATGGTTTGGGCTGCCATATCATGGTAAATGGACTAGCTCTTATATAGCGCTTTTCTACTCAGTCAGAGCACTCAAAGCGCTTACACAACATGTTTTACATTTACCCATGCACTCACATTCATACAAGCACTTCCATGTTTCTACTAAGCTAAGTGCTTTTAATTAACTAGCATTCACACACATTCATACTCCGACAGGATGGTCGGAGAGCAACTTGGGGTTAAGTATCTTGCCCAAGGATACATTGGCATGTAGCCTGGAGTAGCCAGGAATCGAACCGCTGACCTTCCGATCAGTAGGTGACCTGCTCTACCTACTGAGCTACAGCCACCCCATCATGGCATTCCCTTTGCCCAATACTTGTGCTAGATGGGCGCATCACTGCCAAGGACTACCGAACCATTCTGGAGGACCATGTGCATCCAATGGTTCAAACATTGTATCCTGAAGGTGGTGCTGTTTATCAGGATGACAATGCACCAATACACACACAATGCTCAACTTGAATTTATATGGTCATGCATGATGTATTTCCCAGGATTGTAAGGGCACAATATAATTTCTTGATTCAACTAAGTGAATAGGGAAATAGTTGACTCAACTTGAATTTGTATGTTAATACATTTTCTATCTTCAAAGATTTTCAGAAAACAGTATTAGTTGTTGTCTCAAATATTTCAGTTATGAAAAAGGCAAACAATAAAAAGCTTACTTATTCAATCAAGTTGGCGTTTTTACAGTGAGGACTGATTTGCCTTGGAAAACCCTACCAGGGGGCAAATGCCACTGGACAGCATAGACCCTGTGATCCACTGGGATACACAAACCCCTCCACTACAATAAGGTTGCAGTTTTAAGACAAGTTTGATTAGAAAGTGTTCCTTTAATTTTTTTTTTTTTGCGCAGTGTATCATGATGTATCATGTAGCCTCACAACAACCTAACAACAAACTAAAATCACAGACCAAATAATACTGTAGCTCAGGCATGTACAGTACTAGTTTCAAATACTATAGACAACAGAAAGCACCGGTTAATCTTAAGTTAATACCGTTCCATAACATTACATTTTATTCAAGATGGTCTTACAGAAATTTTGTTTTCTCAACACTTTTCAAAAGTTAGAATGTTATGCCAATAGGCCAATAATAGGCCAATAATGGCCTATGTCATTTTTTTCAGGTTTTTTCAGAAACAAAATCTTGAAAATATGATGATTTAGGTGAAAATAAAACCTCAAGGGCCCACAGTGGTGTACTCAGAGTGGAGACAGGCAGCACTTTAGCATATGTATGGGTAAATTACCTTCTTGATTCAGCTTCTTGAAACTTTCCCATGACCCTCAGTCAGATGTATTGACAATAAACAAGTAGGAGTAGTGAAATTGTCTCAAACCTGCATTATTTCGAATGGCTAGCAGGGGGCGACTCTTGCAGAAAGAAAACAGGCCCCACAAATCTTAGAAACATGGTGTCAAACCAGATACTTACTCTGGATGGCATTACTTTGGCCTCCAGTAACACTGTGAGAAATCTTGGAGTCATTTTTGACCAGGATATGTCATTCAATGCACATATTAAACAAATATGTAGGACCACTTTTTTGCATTTGTACAATATTTCTAAAATTAGAAACATCCTTTCTCAGAGTGATGCTGAACAGTTAATTCATGCATTTATTACTTCTAGGCTGGACTATTGTAATTCATTATTATCAGGCTGTCCTAAAAGCTCCCTGAAAAGTCTTGAGCTGATCCAAAATGCTGCAGCTAGAGTACTGACAGGGACTAGAAAGAGAGAGCAGATTTCTCCCATATTGGCTTCTCTTCATTGGCTCCCTGTTAAATCTAGAATAGAATTTAAAATCCTTCTCCTCACATACAAGGTCTTGAATAATCAGGACCCATCTTATCTCAAAGACCTCATAGTCCCATATCACCCCAACAGAGCACTTCGTTCTCAGACTGCTGGCTTACTTGTGGTTCCTCGGATACTTAAGAGTAGAATGGGAGGCAGAGCCTTCAGCTTTCAGGCCGCTCTTCTGTTGAACCAGCTCCCAGCTTGGATTCAGGAGACAGACACCCTCTCTATTTTTAAGATTAGGCTTAAAACTTTCCTTTATGATCAAGCTTATAGTTAGGGCTGGATCAGGTGACCCTGAACCATCCCTTAGTTATGCTGCTATAGGCCTAGGCTGCTGGGGGGTTTCTTTTCCTTCACCTTATTTACTTTGTTTATACTCCACTCTGCATTTAATCATTAATTGTTATTGATCTCTGGCTCTCTTCCACAGCATGAGGCGACTGTTTGTTGTGATTTGGCACTATATAAATAAAATTGAATTGAATTGTTTTAGAAGTCTATGAAAAACAGACTGAACTACATACTTGATTTATTACTTCAGTGAAGTTCTTCTTGATTTTATAGTCCCAATTACGAGTTTCAAAACTTCTTTAATAGAGCACGATGATCACGTTAGAAATTGTAGCCACATGTAAGGTGTTTGTGTACTTCTGACAGTAATTCCTGAAATCTTTGTTATAATAAAGATTAAATAACAGCTATTTTTGCTAAATTATGACAAATGCAGAAACAAGATGTTGGAACACAGCTGGTATATGTGTGCCAGACCTATAAAACTGCAAACAGCATGGCTTTACTAGCAGAATACTTGTTGTTGCATTTGCATTATAAGCAAACCAGATATATTATGGATTATGGATGTAGATTTAGTTGAAAAGTTTTAGGAAAAGCTTAGCTCTGCTTATACCGTCATACCCTCTACATACATACAGTAGAGGGTAGCCCCCCCATCTAATCATCATTTTCTTTGAAAGGCATTATATTTCATGCATAAAGATGCAGCTCAGAATATAAAGCAGTTCAATCCAGGTCACATGACTTTTTTTATCTCATCACACTGCCTCTGCCTTTAGCTGCAGAGCCAAAAAGCCAAGGTTACGCATAAAGGCACTGGCTTTCACTGATATGGCGTAATCTACTTGCTCTCCATCATGACGGCACTGGAAGAATTTACTATTTCTAATATTATTCTACCCCTGCTCTGCTCTTTTGCTTTGATATGCTCTTTTTTCTACTTTTCTTTCTAATCTCCTAATTTATCTATTTATAACAGTCTGGTAATGTGCAATGTGTTCAATTTATAATAAGTCATACTGTCATATTTGTCAGTATTGTTGGATTCCAGCAATGATTTCCAAATCCCAGTGTATATACTACTATGGCCCATAAATTCCACTTATAATCAAACATGACTGCACTGACAGCATTCCTTACTATTATTTGTGATGATTAATTTCCAGTCAGCTTCTCACACTCCCTTATGGCTTTTTCTGTCTCCTCACACATTTTTGTTGTACATGTGTATATATTTGTGTATGTATTTAAAATTGAGCCAGATAAATGTGCAGGGCCCAAGTGCTTTTCAATTTGTGTGTGTGTGTGTTTGTGTGTGTGTGTGTTCATTTGGCAAAACAAATTATCCATCCAAGTCATGCCCTTCAGATTAAACAGCAAGATATGACACTTGGTTATGTTTTTAAGCATCAGTGAAGGTGCTTCAAACTGCCTTTGACAGACATATGCAATGTTGTTTTTAACAATTGCCACCTTACCTGTACCTGTTTTAGTACATCAACACACGCGACTAAATAAAAAAACAATTCTTTTTTTTTCAGTAAAGGTGTTCAGTACTTTGCAGTGTGAATAACAGATCAATGTATAACTAACTGCAAAGGTACATTGGTTTGTGTGTCTGTTATATTGCATCATCTTGTTTACATTTTTAAAATCAATTCATACAGTATTTAATGTGGGAGGTAACAGTAGTGTCAAATTTCATTTAAAAGGAGCAATAAAAGTACAGTAAACACATCCTCTGTTCTTAGAAGAAGAAGGAAATACCAAATCATGATGATGCAAAGATCCATTGCCTAGAAAAGGAAGATCCAAACAAACCAGATCTATTTCCAAACTAAATATTGGTGCTGGACATTTATGCAAAATTATAAACTTTTATTTTTGAGTCCATGGACAGTGAGGACAATATATAAGTCAACCATTTTGCTTTTTAACAGACAATCAGGCTCCCAAGATGTAGAATTCTACTAACTTTAGTGGTTTGCTAACTTTATATTTAGCGCTATCAATTGGTTGACTTAACTTCCTGGTCTAGCAATTGCATTGTTAGGAGCGGGGTTAAAATATGGATTTTTTTCCCCCCTACTTGGCACACCCAAATGGAAATCTCCTAAGAACTTTTAGGCCAGAATGCCTAAAATGCAACCTAACTCTAATTCCTAAGTGGTTTGCTTTCACAACAATATTTGCTTAGTTGGGTATCCTGTGGGTCTGGTTGGCCTGTGTTGCTGGGGGTATGCCCTGGCACCCTGGTGCTAGCTGGTGTCCTTCCTGGGTTTTGATTCTATTCACTGTCACTGTGGATTGCAGCCACTTGGGGTTTCTGAGCTCGTGGATTTTCATCACCGCTCTGTGCTGTGTTTGTACTCCGGTGGTTCTGGTGTCTTTGATGGGGGTGGGGGATTTCCTCATGGCGTAGATCACCAGAATGCCCTGTTTTGTTTCTTTTTACTTCTTTATTCTCATCGTTGCTTGCTGGGTTTCATTGAGATGCATTATGCTGCCTTTGAAGGGTTTTTTTGATGTAGGAGAAGATCACATGCATGTCTTCACAAATGCACACACATGTACACACACACACACACACACACACACACACACACACACACACACACACACACACACACACACGAAAAAAAAAGAAGGTGGGGGGGGCTAATGATGTATCACTAGAACACCAGGTAACAGATGTCGCCAGGACACCTGTTAAATTCTGGAGGTCTTGAAAGAAAAAAAAAATTATAATCACACTCTTATGAACGCATCAGGAGCAGCTCAGGATTCAGTTTCTTTCCATCAGCCTTCCAATAAGTAGATGGTCTTCTCCGCCTCCCAACCACAGCCACCCCTAATAATAACTAATGATTTAATCTATGTGTATAAACATATAGAAAGTTACAAGAGCTGTGTGAAGAAGAAGTACTCAGTGCATTATTGATGCTGATAATGCTCAAATCTGGAGAACCCTCTAATTTTTTTTCAGTGGTGATTCACTGTTGCAAATTCACTCCCACACACTATCTGCAAAAATATATTTATTTGTCATGTTTTGAAATTAGACATTCATTAGGTAAATGGTTAAGGACAAATAAGCCAGTAACATTACATGGTGGAAATGCTGAATAAAATTCATGGAAGTAACAGCAAAATAAAATGATCTGAGTTGCTAAATATATTTTGATTTATGCATGAATCTTTGTTTCTTTATTTAACTGATATCACCTTTTTATTCATATTCACATGCTTACACTATGTGTTCTTGTATTCCTTTTAATTTGTACCTTTGACTTTTATTATTTATCACAATATGCATCACAATACTGCAATAAATGCTTATCTTTGTGAAATTACCAATATTATCATGTACAGTGGTATACCAATTGAGATGCTTTGGCATGACCTTAAACAGGCTGGACATGCTCAAAAACCAGGCTGAAATTCCTCCACCGTGATGTGAAAGGCTCATTTCAATTAAATTTTTGTGACAGGTAAACACCATACAATAATATTGACAACTATCCCAAATGCTTCATTGCAGTTCTTGCTGCCAAGCCTGACACAACAAGTAATTAAGCTTAGGGGCAATTATTTTTCACATAAGGCCAGGTAGGTTGGGATAGCTTTTTCCCCTAAATAAAATAATAATTTTACTCAGAGTAATATTAAAATGTATTCAATGATCTGAAACATGTAAGTGTGACAAATATGAAAAAAATCAAGAAGGGGAAAATACTTTTTCACTACACTTTAGATAGATTGGGAAAAATAAAAAACCAAACAAACAAACAAAAGTGTCTATATTTTATAAAATGGTAAAATTGATTAAAAAAAACACATAAATAAGCAAAAAAAAACACAAAATGCCCTTGAATAAGCCATTGAGAGGGAGTGTGTCACTTACAGTCAATCTCAATTCCATGTACAGACATCTTTTTATTCTTACACTTGTCTCATCGGACGTGAATTCAAAGCTGCTTCCTTAGTTGAAGTAAGGACATACAAGATTGGCTGAAAACATTGGATAACAGCTAGTGTTATGGCATTTCAGATGTTTCAAGTGGATATCCAGATAACCGAATTGACTGAATAGTAAACCCACTATTGCATGTCAGTAACTTTTGTCTACTCTCTCCTGTAGTTTGTATTTTGTCATTTTTGCTGTTTTTCAATGCTCCTCTTTTTCATCTTTTTCTGGTTCTGCCAGACTTAGGGAGGGGAATTTTTCCTCTCCACAGCTGCCAATTTTCTCCTTATAGGAGGTCTCTTATGGCCATTGTAGGTGAATTGAATCAGATGAACTGTCTTAAAAAGGAGTCTGCCACCGTAACCTCGATATCTTTTCTTATTGTTTTGTTTTGTCTCCTCTGTTCACTCAAGTGTCCAGAACACAGCTACAGCTCTCATGATACAATTACAAAATCAATCATCAACCTGCAACCTAGGGTGTCCTGGTCTTATAGACATCTTTATGTTCGAACATGGTGTTCATTATGGACAAACTGTGCTTTTCACAGAAGTCCAATAACAGAACACTCCTCGGGTTCAGATCAGGCATGCCATTCCTCCCAATCACAACCCTCCAAGTCTCACTGTTGTTGCCCACATGAGTGTTGAGGTTTCCCAGTAAGACATTGCAGTCACAGGATGGAGCACCCTTGAGCACCCGCCCAATGGCTCTGAACTGTCATTTGGCACATAAGCACAAACAACAATCAGAACCTGTTCCCTGGCCCAAAGGCACAGAGAAATGACCCACTTCTTCTACAGAAGGGCAGGCTCATGTCTCCTCTTTGGTCTACACCTAGCTGGTCCCCACGGGCTAAGGCCCAGCCATCATGCGCTCTCCCTCGAGCACACTTCCCAGGCCTGGCTCCAAGGTGGGCCCCAGTAACCTTATCCCAAGCAGGGTGCCATCAAGGGTCACTGGAATCGCTCTTTGTCTGGCCCCTGACCTGGGACCAATTTCCCTACCAGTGGCTAAAAACCCCAGGACAACATAGCCCCTGGGATCACTGGGAAGCACACAACCCCACCATCATGTTAAGGTTGGGATTCACGGAGGGCTGACATCAATCAAATTCTGAAAAACATTAATAATAAAATATGCTTCCAGTAGGCAAATGAGCAACAATGGCAAAAGAGTTAGAAAAAGTTTAGGTGAGAATCAGACAAACACAAATACTCAGAGCAAATTAAATATGAGAGAACACTGGCAAACAGTGCAGAAAGGTGAATTTATGTAAAATGCAACCATGTGTTAAGCTGCTGTGGAGCTAAACTGCATATCTGCTATTTCCATTCATATTCATTACCCTAAGCTGCTTTTGCTCAGATACCTGCAAATGGAACTATGATGATTTTCTCATTATGCCTGGTGAAATTTGCCTTCTAAGGTGTATACATCCACAAAATTTAAAAAATGCACATTTATGAAAAAATAAATTAATACAGCTATCCATGTTGTCATATAAGTAGGAATGTGAGTGAGAAAACAACAATAGCTGACACACTTATTTGGAAAACTGCAGATCCAACCAGTAGAAACGAATGAAAGGTCAAAATCTCAGGGAGAAAGATGGCTCATGATAAACATGTTCCTTAATGACAACGCAGTAACAAATGGAGCTTCCACTATAGGAGTGTTTGGCTTGCTCTGCACTGCTGAATATACAAATTCTTCCTGAAATACAAGAAGCTGCCTTATGCAGGCATCCAAGTCAGGATGCTCTCTTACAACCAACAGTTAAAATATTGTGTGGTGTGTTGCTGTAGCTTTTGTCTGGTAGTGGGAGAGAGTTGACCAAATGCTATGAGATATGAGATGCCTTCTCCTGGTGATTTATTTAGTCTTTCCTTTCATTTTGAATAACTTCACAGAAATCTAGAAGAAAGAAATTCCACTGAGTTTTGTGGAAAATACTGACACTCACACTGAGAAAGTGGTTAATTTGTACCAACTCAAGAAAAAAGGTTAGACATCCTACTGCAAAGCGAATTTAGGATATTGTTAAGGTAATTTCAGGTCTACCTGAGCTAACACAATCCTCCACTAAATGCATACTGTCATGATATCTATTTTATTTGTTTATTACTATTTCCGTTGTGAAACTCCACCCCACAGAGATCAGAGAATAGAGTTTCATAACCACAAATACAGAGAGACCAGATGAATTTCTTCTTCACTGTTCTCTGTGGTGAAATAAACACCATTATAACCTGTAACTGCCAGGACCTTGGTATGTCCTCCCATTAGTGGGAAGTGAAAAAAACATGCTTTTCTATAATTTGATGGTATTTTAATGCTCACCATTCAACAGCTGTCAAAGTATAATCAAATAAAATCAATCCCGCAGGCATATCTCTCAGCAATTTTACTCTGCTGTATTACCATTAAAACCAGACATAATGTCCCTTGATGGAAACTAAATTATTTGAAGAATGTGTTTTGCCCTCCCTTTAAGTCAAATACATGTTACATTGTCTACAGTAAAAGGGGTTTCTTTGTAGACTTTGTCTATAAATGATTCAGTGGTACCTAGAAATGTACCTGGAAATGTGGGTGGCTGTGGTTCAGGAGGTATAGTAGACCTTCTGCTAATAGGAAGGTTGGTGGTTTGATTCGTTGATTCGTTATACATTCCCTAGCACCAAAGTGCTAGGGAATGTATGGCACTTTTCAAAACACAGAACTACAAAGTGCTTCACAGTTGGAATAAAAGCCAGAAATAAATGTACATATTACAAACATACAGACACATAATCAACCATATGGCCAGACATTCATTCCAACACATGCAAATAGCTGCAAAAATCACAGTTAAAGGGGAAAAGATACTGAACCCCAAGTTGCCCTCATCAGAGTTCATCGGCATGTGGATGTTAGATAGAAAGCACTTAGGTGTAGAAAAAAGTGCTTCTGTGAATTGGAGTGAAGAGGTGAATGAAGACATAATGTATAAAGTGCTTTGAGTGCTCATGTAGAGTAGGAAAGTGCTATATAACAACCAGTCCATTTACCAGCAGTTTAATTTATTGTATCTTGTGTGACCTTAACACCTTCTCACACTAGTAAACATTCAGTATCTGTTACATTATATATTTATCACTTGGATCCTGATGACAAGCTACTGTAATGGAGCTGTCCGGTTCAGATCATTTCCGTTCTAACCATCAAGCATGGTGTCTCTCAGCTCTCAGACCTTCCTCCCACTCATCACTTCTGACAGAAATCACATCAAGGAACCTGGAAGAGGGCTAAACCTTGATTGGGGCTGGTTGAGGCGTTGATTACAATGTGCTAATCACTTTCTTATCCGAGCTGAGCTGAGGCAGGGGGTGATGGGTTGAGGAGTGTAAATCCTTTTTAAGGAGATGTTAACAGTGAAGTTGAAGACTATGACAGGAAGTAAACTCTCTTCATTTGCAAAAGCAGAGGTGGAGGTATGTGATGAGTGCCATTTGTGTTGGCAAAAGAAGGCATAAAGTACCAGGTCAAATGTCATGAAACTTGGTGGAAAGGAAGAGCATAGGTAATGAAAGAGCTTTCAACTAATCTCATGCCAACCCTGTGACATTACCCCATGTTAACTTAGCCAGCAGCTCTATTCATTCATAAAGACAGTGTGGGAAAATCTCTGCAAACATGATATAAGCAGGGAACACAATCTCTGTCCGACGTTTCAGTTGTCATATATGATACTTGGTATTCAGACGGGACCCCTTTCTCATCACTTTTGAAATGGGGCATTTTTTGCTGAATAAGATTGCATGACATTTTATGATATCCATGCTAGACAGGTTGAATTCTATCTTTCTAGAATGGATATTGAAAATTTTATACAAAAGGGGAACCCTGTGCATTTAAATGGGACACTGAAGCCTCTTTCCCACCAACAGGATTCCGGAGCCGGAGCTGTGAACTGAACCGCTAGGCAGGTTTTCCACCGCCGAAGCACTCGGTGCTCGGCCGAAAAACGGGTTCAATTCCGGCCCCGCAAATTAGCTGGTCTGGAACCAGGAACCCGTGCCGAAAGCGGCAGAGGGGCGTGACTCTGCCGTCTCAACATCAAGTTTTCTACCATATTACATGTGTATTACATGAGAAAAGCAAAGCGATTTTCACGCCTGTGAATTAGGTTGGGCTCTAAGGCTGAACTTGCTGCTTTGTATCAGTTCATATCACAGATAAAAGGACACAAAGTGCGTACTTGTCGTCTTGCTCTAATCGCTGTCTGTATTCACCTCTGTGCTGCACACAGATGCTGCAGTAGTTTGGACCGTAAAACGTATTTGCAGCACAACAAAGGGGAGCGTGTTCTCCCACGTTTGTGCGCTTTGGCTTCCGTGTCCAGACGAGGACTCGCCCACACTCATACGTAAAGGAGCAGTTCACAGAAACGTGGTGGGAACGCGGGCCCGTTCTTAAGCGTTTCGCCGGTTCATTGGGATCGGCACGGGAACTTGCTCCGGCTCCGGAACCTCGGCGGTGGGAAAGTAGCATGAAAGGTCCTTTACATGCCTCAAGTGCTTAAAAAAGGCAACTGGACTTCTTTAAATTTTGAAGATGTTTCACCTATCTTCCAAGAGGTTCCTTCAGTTTTAAAGCACACATATAAAGAAAGCTCTTAAAACATGCGGTTATCCCAACTGGGCTTTCATCAAATTAGCAAACTGCTACATCCCTGCAATGTCATCTTAAATCGACAGTGTTATTTGGGCATGGCAGATCCTCTATCAACAAATATAGGAATTTTTCTTTTTCCTTTAACTTCAACCCAGTTATGGCAAAAATTTAATCAGGTTCACTTGCCATCTTTCATGCAAATTTGGTGTTAATCAGACTGGTAGATTTGCTGCAGTTTTGTTAACAAACAAACAAATGTTTGGCAATTTTTTTCATAGGCGCAGTCCACATGTTCATCTCTGCTGCTAAACCCTCAAATGTATTTTCCTTTCAAACGTGACACCATTTTAGGGGAAATAAACAGGCTTTCTAATGGTATAAATTTTATTGCCAAGAAGCATTGTTACAACAAAGAAATAATTAACTAAACACAAATTTCCACACATTTTGTGCTAAGTTTATATATAAAATACATAAATATATTTGTGTGTTCCTCCTGAAGCTTGGGTCCTCTTCCAGAGTATCTTAGTTGTTCCAAGGGCTGCACTCTTCTGGTTAGAGCCCTCTGATATTGTGCCCAGTAGTGATGGCATGGTTACTTTGAAAAAGTAATATGATTTCTGATTACTAATTACTCCTTTCAAAAGTAACTCAGTTATTTTACTGTTTACTTAATTCAAGGAACTTTAGCAGCTAACTTAGATTTCAAGTTACTTTATTAGTTACATCAGCTGTCATCAACAGCTGCCAGTGTTATGCCAAAAAGTGATCTTCTGCCAAAAAGCAATTTTCGGTATTTGCCAAAAAATGAATGCCTGTATTTAAATGGCTGTAAATGACTTGTTGAGTCCAGCTTTTGTTGTTGGGGTGCTGGGGGGGACTTCTGCATTAGTCGCAGCTCTCTGCTTTGCTCCACCTAGTGGGACTTGCTCTGTAAGCTTGACTGTGCTGTGCTGCAACTCCAAATGTTTCTTCAAATTTGACGTTGTGTTTTTGAAACTAGATAGCACTTTGTCGCCAGCACAGAGTGCACAACTAACCTTGATATTGTCATCTTTAGCTGACACAAACTCAAATTAGTGCCTGTATTTCAGCTAGAAAACGTCCATCTCTCTCTCCTCCCTCCATTGTTTATGTTTGAGTTGCTGTTTGCTATAATTGTCCTCATGCTCAAAACAGGACTGAATTGTTGCATCAGCCAGATGTCACTCCCTGAGATGCAAGAAGAAAGCAAAAATATATCTTGTTACTAAGGAAAATGACAAAAATAGTAATGTACAGTGACTTGGGTAAGTAACTTTAATCTGATTACTGGATTGCAAATAGTACCTCGTTAGATTACTTGTAACCAAAAAAAAAAACTGGTCAGATTAGAGTAATGCATTACTAAGTAACGCGTTACTGACATCACTGGTGTCCAGAATCTGTTGGAGCCACTTTTCCAAATAGGTCAAGATTGGCACACATCCAGTAAGGATCCCCAGGGCCCCCATGCTACCAGAGCCTACTATTAATATTAGTGAGAGATATATGACTAAAGCCATACTGGCTCAGACATTGTCTTGCTTAAAGTCTGCGTCAGGTGTTCAGGAATCAGGACATACTGAAGTGAGAAGTGGGCTACAGGAACAAGGCATACATGAACAACAGCTGACTGAGATTTAGAACTCAGTGTTTGTCTCATCTGACCATATGCATTTTTTTTCCAGAAGGCATTTCGCTTGTACATTGGGCGGCTGTAAATTTCAGTTGAGCTTGAAGGTGTCGATTTTGGAACAGGGGCTTCTTTCATGGTTGGCATCATATTAGTCCATGGCAATGTAAAACTTTTCAATGTGGTGAGTGGTGCTGGTATTCCAGCAGTTTCCAGTTCACAGCAGGCTTGAGCCTCCTAACCACTTTCCTCTCATCTGAGGGTGACAGTTTGGATGTTCTTCCAGACCTTGGCAAAGCGGGGACACATCAATATAACTTTTATTTATGTATAGTTGTTTGAACCAGCTGAAGCCAATCATGGTCACTAACAAGAAGTTAATAAGCCTTGGCCTTACCAAGCTAAATGATTTGAAGAACCTTCACCGCCAAAATACTTGAGCACCCTGTTCTAAGTCATTAAAGTTGTATGCTGTACAATTATTCCACCCTGGAAAAAGAACAGTTTAAAGAAATAGTTGAAAGCCCCAAATTACCATGACGTCCATGCCTATGATGAGTGAATGTAAAATCTAATCTAATCTAATCTAATCTGATCTAATCTAATCTAATCTAATCTAATCTAATCTAATCTAATCTAATCTAATCTACCAGTAAAAGATGAATTGTTTACATTGTGACTTTGTGGGCAGTTCCAGTCATTTTGGGAACAAAAAGTAAGTTTTTATTTGTGTTTTATAATTTTTTTTTTAACATGGGACATAGAATTACAAATACCCTCACTTTCTAGCACCCTGGAAGATTGAATCTAAATGTCTTTGTGTATTAGGAGATCTCAGGTACCAGTTCAATGAAAATTATGGACTATTGACAAGGAAGAAAGGAAGACACCTGAAACACTTTAATTAAAAAATGATAACATTTAATCTATTAAAGAATCAGAGGAAATTACGTGTACACAGGCATTTGGTTCAGGGAGACAGGCCTTCTCAGCAGCTGCCTGTGCTCCCTCCCCAGAAGAGCACTGCTCTAAGCAAAATATAACTTTATACTACAAGCACTATCAAGTCAAAAACAGATGGAGAGAGCTGTGGTTTAGACTTGGCCTTCTCAGACTGGTTTGTCCAGTAGTTGGTTCCGGCATCATGGCACAAACTTCTCCAATCAGCAATAAAAGCTCCATAAAAGACACACACCTTCCTCCCTCACATTCCTAATCATGACTTGGCAGTTTTATTCTCTGTTTTATTCTCTGTAGCAACAGAGTACGACACAGCCTTCCCTCCTTAGACACAGATGTACATGTTTTGGCAAAATCTTTGAGCATAAAAAAATTCTTCTCCGAGACTCAGAAGGTCAAAAATAAGATAAACATATTGCCCAAAGGCCGTGAAGTTGGTCCGGCACTATCTTTCTGTCGCTCTCTGGCTAATGTATTATTTAATTGTCTATTATTCAGTTCACTCATTGTTTATTAATTAATTTACTGGAGTTTACTTTTAAACATTTGTCATTTTATTCATTGGGTAAAAAATATTCCCCAATACCCATTTGTGCACATGATATGATTTAGAAACTATTTTCTCTCCTTAATTACTGTTGTTGTATTTACTCTCATTTTCTTTATTTACCTTTACATTGCTGGTTTAAACTATTTTTGTGAAATCCAACAACATTTTTTGTTTGTTTACAATACTCCTCCTTTATAGTGCAACTTCCACTTTCTGGATCGCCAACCCAAATAACAACCTCATCAACTGTGCTGCTGCAGGCTCAGAGGTGAGTTGTCATTTTCTCTTCTCTCAACCCTTTCCTGCCCCTCCCACATCCCCCATCTCTCCAGGTGGAGGTTTGTCTCATTACCACATTGCCAGGTCAGATTAATGGCTGTATACTTCTATTAGTTTCTGTATCAAGCAGACAACAGACAGAGGCACTGCCACACTTTCGCTATGATAGAGTGCCAATTATGATCATACTTTGGGGATTTTTCCAGGATGCATTGGGTGGAAGTCTCATTTATCCTCACCAGTATAATAACTTTTCTCATTTGCATACTTGCAAATAACAACAGCAAAACAGACAGGCTGACATGCAAAGTGTCAAAGCTGAGGCTCAGATTATGTGTGGGAGTGTGCACATATTTATGTATGAACAAAAGTATTGCCAATTCTTTGTTCCACAGCTATAGCAATTTGCTGTACACTATATTTTGTCCTAACAGCCTCTGTTTATGTCTATATGTTTATTTGTGTGTAAACCCTCAGGAAACAGGCTTCTGGTTCATTTTCCACCATGTGCCCACAGGCCCCTCAGAGGGGTTCTACTCCCCAGGATACACAGAGCACACACCTATGGGCCAGTTCACCAACAACAGAGCCCATTCCAACTTTAGAGTAAGTCTGAGACTGAACTGTTCTGGGGGGATAAAGAGTACTATGATCAGGAATTATCAGGAGTTTTCAACTGATAACTGAATTTTTATATCTCTACTGAACACATTTAGTAATCACTTAGTGTGGCCTGAAAAAAAGCAAACAAGTGTACTAATGACTTCTCCAAAAACAGTTCAGACTGAAAATGTGAATTGTAAAGATGCCATTCTCTATTCAAAAAGGCATACAACGCCTTCTCTTTCCATGAAACATTGGTTTGTGTAAACTGTGCCTCTATCACAACAGCTTCCACAGGTCTTCAAAAGACCTTTCCTAGAGAGAAACCTGCAAAGCATTATTTGTTTATTGACCTCAGTATTCATCACTTTACAATAAGACAATAAGTAATCTTGAAAAAAGTGAAGAAGAAATTAATTGCTGATTTCAGGTGGACATTTGATTACGTAGGTAATTATTTTTTTTACTCCTACTGTTCTGGTTCCAGTGGATTTAGTTTGTTATACTGACATCTAGTGGTAGGGGGGACTTAAAACTTATGTTCGAGGTAGGTCCTCCATTTTGTCTGAGGGCGCAGCAGCGTAATGAGGCATGGCAGAATCCAAATCCATCCTCTCTTTTATGATCTTGATTTCGCACAAATTGTGAGTATTATTTTCAGTTGGACATTTTTCTGATGAGTAGCAAGCTCATTGTATGCAGATTGACATTTCTTATTGTTCAATGACCTCATAATCAGAGCTGGTGATCACATGGCAATGTTCAATCAGAAACAACTGTGTTATTGTTAGATTCTTTCTTAATGTTTCAGAGTTGTCTTTAATCAGTTGTATATTGAATAGGGTGTGCAACTGGTACAAATGTAGATTGTTTCATGGTATAAGTGATTTCAATGTAACACTGTTATCCATTTCTTTGTCGTTATGTCAATGTTAACAGTTTCACAAAAAGAGGACGTCCAATAAACAACCTCAACGTCAGCTCCTGTCTGAAGTGTTCTATTGGGCAAGTGTTTAGCTCACTGTCTAACCATGTATTCGGTACAGCACCTGGTGAGGGCAGTAGAGTGAAAAATTTGTAAATACATCAAGAACATCACAGCGGATTGCATATGCATTACGTTCTTGTGAAGTGCTAACATGTCAAGTGTGCCAGATCCTAATGAAGCGGCGAACCTGGAGGTCAGGTCTGAGTGTAAAGCTTCATCAGCAAGGTCAATGTCATCACGTCGATCCTGCAAATCACATGCAAGCCAGGCTGCAGCAGAAGCTCGGGCAAAAGCGGAAGCAGCTCGCACCAGAGCAGAATTTGCAAGACGGCAAATCGACATGGAAGTTGAAAGAGCTCGCCTTGATGCTACACTTAATGCCCTTAAAGAGGAAGGTGAAGCCGAAGCTGCCCTAGCTGCGGCAAAAGTATTAGAGACTGCTGCAGTTAATGAAGACAGTAAAAGTGAAGTTGGCATCACTGGGCCTCCTTTAGCATCAGCTGTGTCACGACAACGCACTGATGAGTACATTAATACTCACTTCGGTCATCAGCAAGATGAAATGAAGGATTCTTCTCAGACTCGGCCTGTGGGTGCCACATACAGCAGACAACCCAATGTGCAGCCTCTCTCTTCTTACACATCTCGCCGATTTCAAGACACTGAAGCCACGCATCACGTCAGCCTTAAAGCCTATGGTCCCTTGTCACCCCACAGCAAGAATACAATGAACACTCCTCATGAAGTCGGTGGCAAGCCTACACAGATTTCCACAGACATTTCAGACCTAGCGGCTTTCCTTGCTCGTCGTGATCTTCTTTCAACAGGGGTTAAAGTATTTGACAATCGGCCAGAGAATTACACATCATGGAAATCCACCTTCTGCAGCGCCATAGAAGGTTTGAATCTCAGACCTAGCGAGGAGCTGGATTTACTGACCAAGTGGCTTGGCGGGGAGTCACTTCAGCACGCTCTAAGAATCAGAGCAGTCCACATCAATAACCCAGCAGTGGGTCTTGATAGACTGTGGCAAAGACTAAATAAAAACTATGGCTCTCCTGAAGTCATAGAAGCTTCACTTTTCAAGCGTCTTGAGAACTTCCCGAAATTCTCTGCTAAGGATAGTCGACAGCTTCTAGAGCTTGCTGATCTCCTCCTGGAGGTAGAAACCGCCAAAAATGAAGGCTACTTATCAGGCTTAAACTTCCTTGATTCCGCAAGAGGGATTAACTCAATTGTGGAAAAGCTCCCACATAGCCTTCAAGAGTCGTGGGTTGCTCAAGGCACTAGGTACAAGCAAGAGCATTTGGTGCATTACCCTCCATTTTCATTCTTTGTTAATTTTATTAACTATCATGCGGAAATGAAAACAGACCCAAGCTTTTCCCTTGAAAGTTCTAGTGCAGCACCCCCAAAATCTGAGAGGACTCTAGAGAAGCAGTGGAAAGCTAAGTTTCCCGTCTCTGCTAACAAGACAGAAATTGAAGCCTCCAAATCTGCGGATAACAAAAAGCTATGCATGGATCCAGACAAGCTCTGCCCTATTCACAAGAAACCACACTCTTTGAAGAAATGTAGGGGTTTCAGAATGAAAACTTTGGATGAGAGGAAGAGCTTTCTCAGGGAGCATTCAATTTGCTACAAGTGCTGCATGTCAGTAACCCATAAAGCTAGAGATTGTAAGGCAGTTACTCACTGTTCAGAGTGCAACAGCGATCTGCACATTTCAGCCCTTCATGATGGTCCTCCACCATGGATGATAAGAGAGTCTTCCATTTCAACAGAGGAGCATGACAGAAAACAAACCGACCACGGCTCCCCTATCACAACATCCAGCTGCACAGAAGTCTGTGGGGAAGGCCTCCATGGCAAGTCATGTGCAAAGGTGTGTCTAGTCAATGTGTATCCCAAAGACTGTCCTGAACAAAAGAAGAAGATGTACGTAATTCTGGATGACCAGAGTAATGTGTCATTGGCCAGGTCTGCTTTCTTTGACGTATTCAACATTCAAGGACCTGTCTCTCCTTACACCTTGAAAACATGCTCTGGCATAACAAACACTAGTGGAAGAAGGGCCATGGGATTCATCATAGAAGCTCTACATGGGGGTGTGCCTCTGGCATTGCCAACACTTGTTGAGTGCAACTTGATTCCCAACAACAGAGAGGAAATTCCCACACCAGAGGCTGCTACTCATTATCCTCATCTTAGACCCATTGCTGGCAAAATCCCACCTCTTGACCCAGTAGCCGAAATCCTCCTATTGCTTGGAAGGGACATTATCCGTGTCCACAAAGTTCGCAGTCATTGTAATGGGCCACATAATGCACCATATGCCCAACGACTCGATTTGGGATGGGTAATAATAGGAGACGTGTGCCTGAAAGGAGCCCACAAGCCTAATGTGAATGCATTTAAGACCAGTATTCTGGAGAATGGTCGTCCCAGTTTCTTCAGACCATGTGTGAACCACATCAGTGTCAAAGAGAGGTTTACAAGTGACCAAGCAACTGCGCCTACGGAAAAATTGGGTCAAGATAACCTTGGTAAGCAGATCTTTAGTCGCACCATAGAAGACAACCAAGTGGCGCCGTCAGTTGAAGACAAACTTTTGCTCCATATTATGAATGAAGAGTTCTCCAAGGATGAATCTAACAGTTGGGTGGCCCCTCTCCCATTTCGGTCACCAAGACAGCGCCTGCCTAATAATAGGGAACAGGCCCTTAAACGTCTGATGTCTCTTCGACATACTTTGAAGAAGAAGCCAGAGATGAGGGACCACTACGTGCAGTTCATGGAGAAGATTTTCAGTAACGGTCATGCAGAACCAGCTCCTACTCTGGAACATGAAGATGAATGTTGGTACTTACCAAGCTTTGGTGTCTACCACCCTCAAAAGCCTGGTCAAATCAGGGTGGTGTTTGACTCCAGCGCCCAGTACAATAATGTGTCCCTGAATGACGTGCTACTCAAGGGCCCAGATCTAAATAACAGTCTGATCGGTGTGCTCGTCCGTTTCAGATGTGAACCCTTTGCAGTGATGGCTGACATTCAGCAAATGTTTCACAGCTTCTTAGTTAAAGAAGAGCATCGGGATTATCTCCGTTTCTTGTGGTTCCATGAACATAACCTTGATGGGGACATCGTGGAGTTTCGGATGAAGGTCCATGTGTTCGGTAATTGCCCATCTCCAGCAGTTGCCATCTATGGTTTGAAAAGGACAGCCATGGAAGGAGAAGGGGAATATGGAGCAGATACAAGACTCTTCGTGGAACGCCATTTTTACGTCGACGATGGACTTAAGTCATTTGCTACCACGAAAGAGGCAATTGATGTGCTAAAGAAAGCTCAGTGCATGTTGGCACAATCCAATCTGCGACTGCACAAAATAGCATCCAACAGCGCAGAAGTCATGGGAGCCTTTACAGATGAGGACCTTGCTAAGGAGCTCCAGGGTCTTGTGTTCGGGGAAGACTTTGCACCTCCACAACCAAGCCTAGGGCTCGGCTGGGACCTGTCCTCAGACAGCTTTACATTTCGAGTAGATCTCAGTGAGAGGCCTTTTACAAAACGGGGGGTGCTGTCCACAGTCAATAGCTTGTACGACCCGCTGGGATTTGCCACACCTGTCAGCATCGAGGGTCGCTTGATATTAAGGGACATCACTTCTATTGCCTGTGATTGGGATGCACCGCTCCCAAAGGACAGCTACGAAAAATGGCAGAGATGGAGAGTTTCTCTTCAGGACTTAAAAGAGCTAAAGTTACCAAGGATGTACACATCACTTCCTTTGTCAAAGGCTAAAAGGAAAGTAATGTTTGTGTTTTGTGATGCATCCATCAAGGCGGTAGCAGCTGTTGCTTACCTGAGCGTAACAGACGGAGAAGGTCACAGTGAAGTTGGGTTCATTTTTGGGAAAGCTAAGCTTGCTCCAAAACCAGAGATCACAGTCCCACGACTCGAACTCTGTGCTGCGGTGCTAGCCGTTGAGATAGCAGAGCTGCTCCAGGAGGAGTTAGATATGACACTGGATGACGTGCAGTTCTTTACCGATAGCAGAGTGGTGCTGGGCTACATCGTCAGTGAGTCAAGACGCTTTTACGTTTATGTTCACAACCGTGTGCAACGCATCAAGCAGTCAACAAAAGCAAGTCAATGGAATTATGTGTCTACCAACAACAACCCAGCTGATCATGCAACCAGGTCACTACCAGCCAACCAGTTGTCCTTTTCTTCATGGCTAACAGGACCTAACTTTCTGACTGAGGTGGCACAGAGTCGGTGTTGCAAGGAGAGTTTCGGCCTAGTGGAACCTGATTCAGATCCAGAGGTACGTTCAGAGGGCACAACTTGTGTCACCAGCCTGGCTCACAACACGTTCAGCAGTGTACGTTTTGAGCGGTTCTCTACTTGGAAGACTCTTGTGAGGGCTGTTTCACTGCTCAAACACATTGCAAAGTCTTTCAGCCATGGATTTAAGCATGACGTCTGTCACGGCTGGCATAGGTGCAACATGCATCTCGGTGAAGAGCAACTGAACCAGGCTAAAGCCACAATAATCTTCACTGTTCAGAGAGAAGCATATTCAGATGAGGTCAGATGTCTCCAGCATGGTCAATCGGTCAGCAAATCAAGCCCGCTCAGCAAACTCCATGTTTTCGTCGACGTAAGTCAACTTCTCAGAGTTGGAGGCCGGCTAACGCAAGCCCAGCTTACGTCAGACGAATCGCACCCTATGCTCATCCCTGGAAGGCATCATGTTGCCCTGTTGTTGGTCAGGCACTTCCATAAGAGAACTTGTCACCAGGGTAGGCATTTTACAGAGGGAGCTGTGAGGGCAGCCGGATTCTGGATTGTTGGGGGAAAGAGGTTGATCAGCAGTGTGATTTTTCACTGTGTGATCTGTCGCAGGTTGAGAGGCAGACAAGAAGAGCAGATCATGGCTGACCTGCCTGCAGACCGACTGAGCACAGATCCTCCTTTCACGAACGTGGGTTTGGACGTGTTCGGTCCCTGGGTTGTTGTAACACGAAGAACCAGAGGTGGGCAAGCCAATGATAAAAGATGGGCCGTTATCTTCACTTGCATGAGCACTCGAGCAATCCATATAGAGTTCATTGAGTCCATGGACACATCCTCCTTCATCAATGCTCTCAGGCGATTCTTTGCCATCAGAGGACCGGTAAAGCAGTTAAGGTCCGACTGTGGTACCAACTTTGTGAGTGCTTGCAGGGAGCTTCAGATCACGAAGAAGGGTTGTGACAACAGACAAATTGGAAGCTACCTCTTGGATCAAGGGTGTCGGTGGCTGTTCAACCCTCCGCATGGTTCGCACATGGGTGGATCCTGGGAGCGAATGATCGGCATTGCACGGCGCATCCTTGACGCCGTGCTTCTGGAACAGGGTTCGGCAAAGCTTACGCATGATGTCCTAGTGACCCTTATGGCCGAAGTGACAGCAATAGTAAATTCAAGGCCACTCACACCAGTTTCTACAGATTCGGACCAGCCAATCATTCTCACCCCAGCTATGCTGCTCACTCAGAAAGTAGGCACAGCACCAGTACCACTTGGTCAATTCGATGGAGCGGACCTTTTCAGAAATCAGTGGCGGCGTGTCCAGAGAGTCGGTGTTGCAAGGAGAGTTTCGGCCTAGTGGAACCTGATTCAGATCCAGAGGTACGTTCAGAGGGCACAACTTGTGTCACCAGCCTGGCTCACAACACGTTCAGCAGTGTACGTTTTGAGCGGTTCTCTACTTGGAAGACTCTTGTGAGGGCTGTTTCACTGCTCAAACACATTGCAAAGTCTTTCAGCCATGGATTTAAGCATGACGTCTGTCACGGCTGGCATAGGTGCAACATGCATCTCGGTGAAGAGCAACTGAACCAGGCTAAAGCCACAATAATCTTCACTGTTCAGAGAGAAGCATATTCAGATGAGGTCAGATGTCTCCAGCATGGTCAATCGGTCAGCAAATCAAGCCCGCTCAGCAAACTCCATGTTTTCGTCGACGTAAGTCAACTTCTCAGAGTTGGAGGCCGGCTAACGCAAGCCCAGCTTACGTCAGACGAATCGCACCCTATGCTCATCCCTGGAAGGCATCATGTTGCCCTGTTGTTGGTCAGGCACTTCCATAAGAGAACTTGTCACCAGGGTAGGCATTTTACAGAGGGAGCTGTGAGGGCAGCCGGATTCTGGATTGTTGGGGGAAAGAGGTTGATCAGCAGTGTGATTTTTCACTGTGTGATCTGTCGCAGGTTGAGAGGCAGACAAGAAGAGCAGATCATGGCTGACCTGCCTGCAGACCGACTGAGCACAGATCCTCCTTTCACGAACGTGGGTTTGGACGTGTTCGGTCCCTGGGTTGTTGTAACACGAAGAACCAGAGGTGGGCAAGCCAATGATAAAAGATGGGCCGTTATCTTCACTTGCATGAGCACTCGAGCAATCCATATAGAGGTCATTGAGTCCATGGACACATCCTCCTTCATCAATGCTCTCAGGCGATTCTTTGCCATCAGAGGACCGGTAAAGCAGTTAAGGTCCGACTGTGGTACCAACTTTGTGAGTGCTTGCAGGGAGCTTCAGATCACGAAGAAGGGTTGTGACAACAGACAAATTGGAAGCTACCTCTTGGATCAGGGGTGTCGGTGGCTGTTCAACCCTCCGCATGGTTCGCACATGGGTGGATCCTGGGAGCGAATGATCGGCATTGCACGGCGCATCCTTGACGCCGTGCTTCTGGAACAGGGTTCGGCAAAGCTTACGCATGATGTCCTAGTGACCCTTATGGCCGAAGTGACAGCAATAGTAAATTCAAGGCCACTCACACCAGTTTCTACAGATTCGGACCAGCCAATCATTCTCACCCCAGCTATGCTGCTCACTCAGAAAGTAGGCACAGCACCAGTACCACTTGGTCAATTCGATGGAGCGGACCTTTTCAGAAATCAGTGGCGGCGTGTCCAGAGCCTAGCTAATACATTCTGGGATCGCTGGAAAAAGGAATACATTAACGAACTCCAAGGACGTCGGAAATGGAGAACTGAAAGGCCTAACCTTCAAGAAGGAGATGTTGTGCTATTGAAGGATAGCCAAGTGAAAAGGAATGACTGGCCAGTTGCACTGGTTACCAGGACATTTCCTAGTCAAGATGATAAAGTCAGGAAGATAGAAGTAAGGATTGTAAAGAATGGTGAACAGAGACTGTTTTTAAGACCCGTGACAGAGGTCGTTCTTCTTGTTTCTAAGGAAACAATCTAGAGGGAAATGTGAATGCATACTGTGATACACCTTATCCTATGTTATTACTTAACTTGGTATTCTACCAAGTTAGGCGGGGAGTGTTCTGGTTCCAGTGGATTTAGTTTGTTATACTGACATCTAGTGGTAGGGGGGACTTAAAACTTATGTTCGAGGTAGGTCCTCCATTTTGTCTGAGGGCGCAGCAGCGTAATGAGGCATGGCAGAATCCAAATCCATCCTCTCTTTTATGATCTTGATTTCGCACAAATTGTGAGTATTATTTTCAGTTGGACATTTTTCTGATGAGTAGCAAGCTCATTGTATGCAGATTGACATTTCTTATTGTTCAATGACCTCATAATCAGAGCTGGTGATCACATGGCAATGTTCAATCAGAAACAACTGTGTTATTGTTAGATTCTTTCTTAATGTTTCAGAGTTGTCTTTAATCAGTTGTATATTGAATAGGGTGTGCAACTGGTACAAATGTAGATTGTTTCATGGTATAAGTGATTTCAATGTAACACTGTTATCCATTTCTTTGTCGTTATGTCAATGTTAACAGTTTCACAAAAGAGGACGTCCAGTAAACAACCTCAACGTCAGCTCCTGTCTGAAGTGTTCTATTGGGCAAGTGTTTAGCTCACTGTCTAACCATGTATTCGGTACAGCACCTGGTGAGGGCAGTAGACCCACTGATATGTATTTCAATTGCTCACCTCAAAGTTCAGATATGTTTAACCTACTTTATGTTGCAAACATTTATTTTACCTGTTTTCACTCTTCGTGTGTGTGAGTATGTGAAAGACCACTTGTCCACAAAATTTCTGAGACATTGTTCTGTGGACAGATGAGACAAAAGTTGAACTGTTCGGCAAAAATACACAGCATATCCTAAAAAGGGATTGCACACCAACACCAAAGCTTCATTCCATTTGCAAAGCATGGTGGTGGGAACATTGAGATTTGGAACTGCTGTTTGGCTTGGATACCTTGTAGTCATTCAAGGAACAATTAATTGCAGAAAAATATCAGGGCAATAGTTCATGACCTGAAATTTAGGTGACATTGAGTGCTACAACGAATGAGCTAAACACAAGTGGATCAAAAGCAAAATGGTTGAAGAATACGAAAATAAGATTTCTGTATAGCAATGTCCTGACCTTAACCTTAACCATCTGCTGCTAAAGGAGATTGTGACTGCTACTAAATTTAGTTAAAACGCTGGGCCGCTGAAGCACCCATTACCTAAACCTATTAGCAGGTAACAGGTAGTTAAGACTGAGCATATTATCATTGAGGTGGCTGATCAAAGGAACTTTGAATTACCGTAATTATGCAACCATTTGTCCTACTGGATAAATTAGGGTTATTACGGTAATTGTTGCCGTAAGTTCGTGAATGGCAGCACTTTTGAAGTACGCTGTGTTGCAGATAATGCATTCAACATTATAGGGTTAACTTACCTTTTTCAGCCTGATCACTGAATGATTGCACATTAATTCTAATAAAAACATGAAAAGTACAACAGTTTCAGATTATTAGTATGTTTCAATTATGTTTGGTTATAATTGTCACTTGGGTGAAGATGAGATTACAATGCATGAGTAATCATTAAAGAAATCCTGGTAAATTCAAAAGGGTTTCCATTATCTTTTTAGCAATCTGTTTATATTTGAAAATAGTCTTCTGATTTATTTTGTGTTTCAATTAATTTTTTTGATGTCCATTTGAGTCCAGGTGATTCACATTAAATTCACAGTGAGTGAAAACCATGTAAGCTGCCCCTCGCAGGCTTTATCCAGTAGCACCCTGGTCTAAACTTCATCCCTTGCTGCGTGCTACATGTGGGAGAGAACAACTTCATATAATGTCCTGACAGATTCTCGGGTGCTTGTGTAAAAACAGCTCAAGATTATTGGCAGTGTATCTGTTTGAATATTTCTGTTTATACATTTCATGCAGTACACTACACACTTACTTATGAAGTATGTGAATTTTGACAGGGTAGTGTTATCTGAAATCAAACACTGAGAGATGTCCAATTACCCAGTCTAAGGCTTACAACTTGTTGTGCCTTTCACCGCGTGTAATCCTAAATTCACACACACTGAAAATGACATAAACACTTAATGTTAAAGCATGTGAAATATTTGACTTTGGCTGCAGTTCAGAGAAAATAAAAACCTAGCTAGCACTGGTATCATCATCAGTGCAGATGACCATTCCTCCTTCTAATGGATTGGAGAGAGCCTGGAGTAACCTGTGGCTTCAAAGACGGCACAGCGAGATTTATGAGGCACCAGTGAAAAAGGAAGTGCTGTTGTTATCACCTTACTTTCTTAGGCCCAACAGTGATCACTTTTCTCTACCACCTTACTCTCTTGTTCCCTCCTTCACTTTTCAGTTGGATCATCCTAATGGATGCCGAGCTCATGTCAGGCTGCTGTGACAGAAGACATTATGTCAGGGCTGCAGTTTGGGTGTTCACAACAGCAACAAAGTGACAGTAATTTTGTTTAAAAGCAGCACATTGACAATTGAAAGCTTTTATTGTTGTCAGTGTTTTTATATTATTTGTGTGTGAAAGTGAAGTGCACAACATCGCGTTACTTGTGGAGGGTCATTTTTGTCTGTTGGTTGACAATAGATGTGCTTCGGTTTTTGGAGGGAGTGGACATGTTTATGGGTTTTGTTTAGGGGCTGTTTAACTTGGTATCTTTCTTTTCCCCTCACAGGAAGGGTCACATCTTCAGGTTGGAGATCGCTTTGAGTTCTAGTTAGAATATGCACCATAAATTATTTGCGTCAACCTTTGGTTGGTCCTTTTTTTTAATCCCAGTTGTTTGCTTTCAAACTTTTTACAATTTCCATTCTCAAATCATATGTTACTCCCATGTCCCCTTAGACCCACGGGATGTAAGACACCTTTGTCACTATTTAAGAAAATATAACACACTATTGCATAAAACCACCAGTGTGAATTTCTGTTATGACTTCCACCCCATTTTCCTCCTAAATATTTTCTAAAATTATTTACACAGTAAAATGGAAACATTGTTTAATCTCTGTATCCTTCATATCTTACACATTGAATCTATGTGGATGTTTTGGGGTAAAACATGCCCTATCTGCTGCTGCTCACTAAAATAAAAAGAAGGGGGTTTCACCACTCTCATGCAGAGGTGAGGCAGGCAGAGTCTACACTTATCATCAATGTGAAGCAGGATGGAGAGAGCAGCAGCTGAACACAGCCACTCTTATACCAGCTTAAGAGGAACAGATATTTGGATATATTTTAGACACCTTGGAGTGTCTAAAGATGGATGGCTTGCTTTTTGGAAAGCCAAACATGATTCTATTTTGACCACAGTGCCAACTTATCAGCTTAATGGTAGCAAACTTGTGTAAGTAAGGCATAAGTAAGCTAATTCAATTCAATTCAGTTTTATTAGTATAATGCCAAATCACAACAGTCGTATCAGGGCACTTTATTTTGTAAGGTAAAGACCGTACTATAATACAGCAAAAACCCCAAAAGTCAAACGACCTTCTATGAGCAAGCACTTGGCAACAGTGGGATGGAAAAGCCCCTTTTTAACTGGATGAAATTTCCAGTAGAACCAGGATCAGGATGGGGCAGCCAAGTGCCGCAATCAGTTGGGAGTGAGAAGAGGGAGACAGGACAACAGACATGCTGTGGAAGAGAGCCACAGATTAATAATAACCAATAAATAAATGCAGAGTTGCTAAAAGATCCCCTTGCTCAAGAAGACAGATACACAAGCTCATCTTAAGTTTACCAGTGAACATCTAAATCAGCCATTTCCAAAATCAAGAATGCTGCAGCCCATTTAAAAAACAGAAAATCCCAAACACATAAACAACACAGGCTGTTGGCTATAAATTGCTAATTGTTAATGCTACCCTGCCATTTGTAAAGAACTAATGCCAATATGTGACCCACTTGCTACTGGGACACAAACTTCAATACAAGAGCAGTAAATTTATGTCAGAGTAATGAGTACTATCACAAACTAACCAGTTTAGTGCTGTGCTTGCCAGTAAGGGTTTCTCCACCAAGTACTAAGTTATGTTTTGAATTGGAATCAAAGACCTATTTCATTCAATGACATTCAAATAAATTTATAATTTTAATGTAATGTGTTTTTTTCTGGATTTTTGGTTGATACTGAATCTCTTATCAATATATGAATTTATGTGAATTTCTCTCTGGAATCAATAAAGTTATTCTTATGCTTACTCTTTCCATTAAAATGAAACTACCATAAAAATTTGGGTGTTCATTTCTTTGTAAGTGAGCAAAGTTACAAATTCAGCAGGGCATCAAATAATTATTTCCCCCACTCTATATGATACAAGAGCTGCTGCTGATTTATTCTGAATGCATTACTGCTAATTGTAACCTGATGATGGGCTGTTTGACATATGTCTAAAAAGGGGTGCAAAAGAGAAGTCGTCTACTACCTAGCCAGATTCATTGCTTGAAGAAGCCAATAATAATGTTTCACAACATTCATGTACTCTCCCTGCAAAGAAGGGAAAGAAACAGAATTAAAATAGTGGTTTCATCCACCCCTACAGTGGCTGCAGCTCAATAGATAGAGCAGGTCATCTGCTAATTGGAAGGTTGGTTGTTCAATCCTTGGCTTCTCCAGTCTGTATCCCAAAGTATCCTTGGGCAAGATACTGAACCCCAAGTTGCTGTTTGATGCATTCATTGTGTGAATTTGTGTGAATGCTAGATGGAAAGCACTTAGGTGTGAAAAAAGACCTTGTATGAATGGGCAAATGTAGCATGTTGTATAAAGTGCTTTGAGTACTCAGACTGTAAAAGTGTTATACTGTATAAGATAATTTACTATTTATGGATGATTGTCACTGAGAGATAATCTGCATCTGGATTTGTTAAACTTTATCACTGAGAATGTTTAGTCACATATGAAGGTAGATCCAAAGAGCACCAACATCTTCATGCCTCTATGTATGAAAAGTTCTGCTCTTGAAAGAAGAATAAAAGTCCAGCAGTAATATTGACTTAAAGTGCTCTGCCAGTAGTGAATCAAAAGTGAAACAAACTGTGTGATTCAGTGCTCTTGCCCTGATTAAGTTAACTATTGTAGTTACAAAATTAACAACATGGTTCATTTTTAGCACTGACTTACACAGCAACTCCTTGTTTAAAATACAATGTAAAAAATACCAGTTTCAGTTTTGGGTTAATTTCAGTCACTATATCTTGCATCTACTTCAAAAGTCAGATGTCAGATTTGGACACTAATCTGTTGTAACACTTGCCAGTTTGTCCCATTTCAGCCAAAGCCTATCCAAATATACACATACCTCCTTGAACAAATCCCTGGATGTGAAAAGTTTGATGAAAGGTCCTTGATGCTTTTGCAGCTTTGCTAGAAAAGGTTCAGACATCCTTTCCTACTCTGCATCAGTCAAGTTCTTGTATTTCTTTATCTTGTAATGGCAATTCAAAGTGTAATCTTTAAACACAGCAATCTGATCTTTACAAACTAAGCACATGGCTTTACCTCTGACTTTAGTAAATAAATACTTAGTATTCCATTTTGTTAAGAACTATACATTTATCTTTCAGGGCTATCAAACAATAAATGTTGGTTCTGACACATTTACAGTGAAGCTGCATTTGTTTGCACACAGAAGAATAATAGCAGTTATCTTAAAAATAAAAAGCAACAAAGCTGTAGTGCAATGTCCAGCAAAATTGCAAAACCAATGAGCCCTCCTCTGATAGGGAGTTTATTAACAATATGCAACATGCTGTCTAACCTGATACTTACTCTGGATGGCATTGCCTTGGCCTCCAGTAACACTGTGAGGAATCTTGGAGTCATTTCTGACCAGTATATCTCCTTCAATGCACATATTAAACAAATATGTAGGACTGCTTTTTTGCATTTGTGTCCCCAGAATTTGAAATTTCTTGCTGAAAAACTTGTTCATGCATTTATTACTTCTAGGCTGGACTGTTGTAACTCATTACTATCATGTTGTCCTAAAATCTCCCTAAAAAAGCCTTTAATTGAACCGGGAGAGTACTGACAGGGAGCAAAAAGAGAAAACATATGTCTTCCATATTGGCTTCTCTTCGATGGCTACCTGTTCTTCCTGTCAAAAGAGAGATTTCTTTCCCATTGTCACCAAGTGTTTGCTCATAGGAGGTCATTTGATTGTTGGGGTCTGTAACTTTTATTATAAAGTGCCTTGAAGTGACTGCTGTTGTGACTTTGCACTATACAAATAAAACTGAATTGAATCAAATTGAATTAAAAAGTTTTTTAGTGGCTGAAATGGAACAGACTGCTACTTTTTATGTTATAATCCAAATTCCCCATTGATTTCAGGTGGGCAGTCAGGCACAACCACTGTGGCCCATGGGCTGTTCAATGCCTAGATTAGCTTTAAAAGGACAACTCACTCCAAACAATGTTTTAAGCTAAAGCATTTTGTTCAGTGTATTTTTTGCTTGACATCTAATTTAACTGTTTTTCTATTTTAGGCTGGAATGATCCTTGATAATGGCGTTAAGACCACCAAGGCAAACAACAAGGACAAGAGACCGTTTCTGTCTCTAGTTGGAGCCAGGTCAGACCCTGTAGCAAACATCCTATATGACAAGCTGAAATCACATCACACCCTGTATCAGCATGATGAAACTGCAGTCTCTAAAGAATAGCTGATTTATCTCCTGTAAAAATAAGTGCTCGTGCACACACACACACACACGCACACACACACACTTCCTTCCCCGTCCCGTTGGTGGTCTTTTGTCCTCCTCAAAACTTGGGTTCTCTACCAGAGGCCTGGGAGCTTGACTGTCCTGCACAGTATCTTAGCTGAGATCTTGGATGTCATTCCTGTAATCTGCTGAAGCCACTCTCCCAGTCTGGGGGTCACTGCTCCAAGTGTTCTGATTACCACGGGGACCACTGTTACCTTCACCTGTCACATCCTCTCTAGCTCTTCTCTTAGCCCTTGATGTTTTTTGAGTTTCTTATGTTATTTCTTCTTGATGTTACTGCCGCTTTGGTATTTTAGAATTTTGTTGAAATGACATGGCTTTAAGTACCTCAGCTTGCTTCAGCTGTACAAAAAAGGGCAACACCTAAGGCTGGAGAAAGCAAGCCACACCCAGTGAGTCATCAGAAAGCCACAGCAGGCCCTGCTAGAGCCGGAGCACCCACTCCCATAAATACAAACCAGTGGTTTGTTACAGAGGGTCACAAGCACACACCATAAGTGAAACATTCAAACACAAGTTGTCACGATGCTGTGCCATTTCAACAAAATTCTAAAATACCCTCACCAAACACCAAAGTAACGATTACGAATAACTCGTGGAATTTGCCAATAGCTTCTCAATGGGCCCAAAATACTAAAGGAGGTTCATCCAATGCTGCCAAAGTAAGGTCCCACGGGACCACCAGCATGTTTTTGAGCCAGGGCATATGGGCAACATTGGGGTTTACACTCTTCAGTTGCCACTCCACCAGGTCAAGGCGATTGGCCTGCTGCCTAGCCAGAGATGCAGAGCCAAATGCTGGAGGTACAGGCAACAATTCAATTCAATTCAATTTTATTTATATAGTGCCAAATTACACCGTGCTGCCCACCACCGTGCTGGGCAGCACGGTGGTGCAGTGGTTAGCACTGCTGCCTCACAGTTAGAATACCATCTGGAAGGCCTGGGTTCGATTCCACCTTGGCCCAGGCCTCTCCCTCTCTCTGTGTGGAGTTTGCATGTTCTCCCCGTGCTTGCGTGGGTTTCCTCCGGGTACTCCGGTTTCCTCCCACATTCCAAAGACATGCACTTACTGGGGTTAGGTTAATTGGCTAATCTAAATTGCCCATAGGTGTGAATGTGAGTGTGAAAGGTCGTCTGTCCCTCTGTGTTGGCCCTGCAACAGGCTGGCGACCTGTTCAGGGTGTACCCTGCCTCTCGCCCTATGACAGCTGGGATAGGCTCCAGCCCCCCCGCGACCCTTAACAGGATGTGCGGAAGCGAATGGATGGATGGATGGATAGTGCCAAATTACAACAAACAGTCGCCTCAAGGCACTTTGTATTGTCGGTAAAGACCCTACAATAATACAGAGAAAGCCCAACAGTCAAAACGACCCCCTATGAGCAGCACTTAGCGACAGTGAGAAGGAAAAACTCCCTTTTAACAGGAAGAAACCTCCAGCAGAACCAGGCTCAGGGAGGGGCAGTCATCTGCCGCGACCAGTTGGGCTGAGGGGAGAGAAAGACATGCTGTGGAAGAGAGCCAGAGATTAATAACAATTAATGATTAAATGCAGAGTGGAGTATAAACAAAGTAAATAAGGTGAATGAAAAGAAACAGTGCATTATGGGAACCCCCCCAGCAGCCTAGGCCTATAGCAGCATAACTAAGGGATGGTTCAGGGTCACCTGATCCAGCCCTAACTATAAGATTGATCAAAAAGGAAAGTTTTAAGCCTAATCTTAAAAATAGAGAGGGTGTCTGTCTCCCAAATCCAAGCTGGGAGCTGGTTCCACAGAAGAGGGGCCTGAAAGCTGAAGGCTCTGCCTCCCATTCTACTCTGAAGTATCCTAGGAACCACAAGTAAGCCAGCAGTCTGAGAGCAAAGTGCTCTGTTGGGGTGATATGGGACTATAAGGTCTTTGATATAAGATGGGGCCTGATTATTCAAGACCTTGTAGGTGAGGAGAAGTATTTTAAATTCTGTTCTAGATTTAACAGGGAGCCAATGAAGAGAAGCCAATATGGGAGAAATATGGTCTCTCTTTCTAGTCCCTGTCAGTACTCTAGCTGCAGCATTTTGGATCAGCTGAAGGCTTTTCAAGGAGCTTTTAGGACAGCCTGATAATAATGAATTACAATAGTCCACCCTAGAAGTAATAAATGCATGAATTAGCTTTTCAGCATCACTCTGAGAAAGGATGTTTCTAATTTTAAAAAGATTGCGCAAATACAAAAAAGTGGTCCTACATATTTGTTTAAAATGTGCATTGAAGGACATATCCTGGTCAAAAATGACTTCAAGATGTTACTGGAGGCCAAGGTAATGCCATCCAGAGTAGGTATCTGGTTTGACACCATGTTTCTAAGATTTGTGGGGCCGAGTACAAGAATTTCAGTTTGATCTGAATTTAGAAGCAGGAAATTAGAGGTCATCCAGGCCTTAATGTCTTTAAGACATTCCTGCAGTTTAACTAATTGATGTGCGTCATCTGGCTTCATTGATAGGTAAAGCTGAGTATCATCTGGATAACAATGAAAACTGATGCAATGCTTTCTAATAATACTGCCTAAGGGAAGCATGTATAATGTAAATAGAATTGGTCCTAGCACAGAACCCTGTGGAACTCCATAATTAACCTTAGTGTCTGAAGAAGACTCCCCATTGACATGAACAAATTGGAGTCTATTAGATAAATATGATTCAAACCACTGCAGTGCAGTACCTTTAATACCTATAGTATGCTCTAATCTCTGTAATAAAATGTTATGGTCAACAGTATCAAAAGCTGCACTGAGGTCCAACAGGACAAGCACAGAGATGAGTCCACTGTCAGAAGATCATTTGTAACCTTCACTAATGCTGTATCTGTACTGTGATGAATTCTGAAACCTGACTGAAACTCTTCAAATGAACCATTCCTCTGCAGAATAAGGTGAATGTTATTACTCACAAAGGTGGCCGTGGATGGCTGTACACTAACAGAAGCAGGACCAGAACTTATCTGCTCCAGCTTACACAACTTGACCGCTGCCTCAGCCTCCATTTACTTTAGTTAGTTTGGGATGCAGTTGCCTTGATACACCTAATTAAAGAACCACTACACAAATGCTCAACCACAGGCCAGCAACTAGCAAACAGCTTAAGGCTGATATATATGGAAAAACCTCATGAAACAGCCAACACAGACTTACCCAGTTCCTAATCACACCAAACGTTGCCTACCTGTCTTCTGGAGGTTAAGGCAAAAACTTCAGTAGCAGGAGCCCTGAATTGCCTACCCCCAACAGGGAACTAATCCCCACCCAAGATTACTCTAAAAATAAGAAAAGGGTATCCGATGGAATAACTTATAAAGCTCAGCTGGACACTCACCTAACGTAACCGGGAAGTCGTATTGTCTGCAGTTAACACCACAGCAATCGCAGTTGACCTCAGGACCTCCAGGTTATGGTATTCCATGTATGCCCTGCCTACTAGCATTTTGCACCCTGCTGTTATGTGCTGGATTGTCTCAGGGGCATCTCTGCACAGCCTGCACCTGGGGTCTTGCCTTGTGTGGTATGATTTTGCCTTGTGAGCTCAGATCCTGTTCCTGTGCTGCCATGATTGGTAGCTCTGTGCTTTTTTCCAGTCGTTGGAATAATTTTTTAATGTCAGCCACTTCTTCTATCTGATGGTGGTACATGCAATGCATGTACCTCACAATCGTGAGGATATCTGTTCTTTCTCTGGTTTTTGCTGCCTGAGCACATGATCCTTTGTGGCCATCTCCCTGATATACTCATGGATCGTTGTTGTTTTATCCAGGATAGTGGTTCTGACACTCACTAGTCCTCGGCTTCCTTCCTTCCAAATTAGCGTACAGTCTCAGGATTCCTGGAATTGGGGTATAAAACCCTCCATGCATGGTAAGGATCTTTCTTGTCTTGGGACCCACTTGCCCGAGAACGTTTTGATGCATTTTGGCTTCACATTCGGTACATTCCATAATTGGTATGAGTAGCCAGTCTTCTTAATGATCTGGCTGAGGGGGTTCAGGCCTATGAAGAACAGCAGTGTTGACAGAGCATCTCCTTGGTAAATCTCACATTTGATGGTAACTTGTACAGTTGGCTTGAAGTTGGCATTTAGTGTTGTTCTCTACATCCCCACTGATTTCCTGATGAAGGCTCTTAGGGTCCTGGGGGTCCTTGAGGATCAGGACCGTCTGGCCTTCAGTCAGCCATTCTGCGTGTCTTAGTCTCTGGCAGCTGGTTCATTTGTGCTGCCAGGCACTCGTGGAGAGCAGTTAGCTTCTTTAGCCAGTAGGTGTGAATCATGTCAGGGCCTGGTGCTGTCCAACTCCTCATATTTGAGGCTCTTTCTTGGATGTCCACAACTGTGATGATTACTGAAGCCTGTTCAAGGAGGCTGATGCAGTCTGCTCTTACATCCACTAGCACTGGCTTTAGTTATATTTCTCGAGGTAGCCAGGCAATGGCCTGCAAGCGAAACCAACTTAGAGTTCAGTGTCTTTCCCAATTATACTGTAGAATGCTGAGGGGCCAGGGATTAAACCAGTAATGCTGCTGTTACTAAACAGCCCACTCCTCCATCTGAGACATGACACAAAATAACATTCACTTATCCTGGCTGTAGCTCAGTAGGTAGAGCAGGTCACCTACTGATTGGAAGGTCAGTGGTTCAATTCCTGGCTACTGCAGGCTGCGTGCCAATGTATCCTTGGGCAAGGTACTTAACCCCAAGTTACTCTCCGCCCGTTCCGTCGGAGTATGAATGTGAGTGAATGTTAGACGATTAAAGCACTTAGCTTAATTAATTAATCATGGAAGTGCTTGTATGAATGCGTGTGCATGGGGTAAATGTGAACGTGTTGTATAAGCGCTTTGAGTGCTCATATCTGAGTAGAAAAGCGCTATATAAGAACTAGTCCATTTACCATTTATCCATTTAGTGTTTTCAGACTACATTGATACAGTCTGGCTCGATAAATCATCTTCTCCCAGATTGACTGGCTGATTTGTAAACTAATAAATCAGTTCATCTTCTTCTCTTGTTGGTCAGCTACATAAACTGTATATAGAAGATGGATGATGTGTGAAACCTGAAACCAGTGAGACAGTAATTTAGCTTCTGGGTTTGGAAAGAGAGACCCTTGGCAATAGAGGCTCTGCAATATTCAATTCAATTCAATTCAATTTTATTTATATAGCGCCAAATCACAACAAACTGTCGCCTCAAGGCGCTTTGTATTGTGGGTAAAGACCCTACAATAATACAGAGAAAACCCAACAGTCAAAACGACCCCCTATGAGCAAGCACTTGGCGACAGTGGAAAGGAAAAACTCCCTATTAACAGGAAGAAACCTCCAGCAGAACCAGGCTCAGGGAGGGGCAGTCATCTGCCGCGACCGGTTGGGCTGAGGGGAGAGAATGACATGCTGTGGAAGAGAGCCAGAGATTAATATCAATTAATGATTAAATGCAGAGTGGAGTATAAACAAAGTAAATAAGGTGAATGAGAAACAGTGCATTATGTGAACCCCCCAGCAGACTAGGCCTATAGCAGCATAACTAAGGGAGGGTTCAGGGTCACCTGATCCAGCCCTAACTATAAGCTTTATCATAAAGGAAAGTTTTAAGCCTAATCTTAAAAATAGAGAGGGTGTCTGTCTCCTGAATTCAAGCTGGAAGCTGGTTCCACAGAAGAGGCGCCTGAAAGCTGAAGGCTCTGCCTCCCATTCTACTCTTAAGTATCCTAGGAACCACAAGTAAGCCAGCAGTCTGAGAGCGAAGTGCTCTGTTGGGGTGATATGGTACTATGAGGTCTTTGAGATAAGATGGTGCCTGATTATTCAAGACCTTGTATGTGAGATATCTATTACAATATCAGAGAGAAAACCCCAAAAATCAGATGATCTTCTGTGAGCAACTGTTGGGGAGGAACAATTCTCTTTAAACATGAAGACACCTCTGGCAGAACCAGGTTCAGGAAGTGGCAGCTCTGCCATGAGTGGTGGCTTATGAGGGGAAAAAGAAGAGATAAAAGAGTAGTGCAGAGACATATGAAATAGTGGAATATGAACAAAAGCGCAGTGACCTAAAGATTCATAAAACACTTTATTCTGCTTACTTTAACACATTTTCTTCCTCTCAACCATGGCCAATTTAGAATTACCAGTTAATCCGACATACATGTCTTTGGGAGGAAACCCAAGTTGGCATGGAGAATGTTTTGCTGTGAGACCACAGTGCTAACCCCTTGCTTGTGATGTCTGGTTTCAAAATGCTAAGGTGGAGGAACTGAAAACATTTAACTCAAGGCTTTACAACAAATCTTAACCTATACCGTGTAATGTCTTGGTGGCTACCACTATATTTAATATACATCAGCTGGGGCTGAAACTGGAACCACTTCAAGTCAGAAGGCTTTACTTCTTGATTTATAACACAGGGAAATACATTTTAAAAGTTACAACATTGCAGTTTATGTAAATAGCTCCTTTGCAGCCTTGAAATACATAAAATAAATACGAGCGTGGCTGAAAAGTTCATAGGCTGACCATGACACAATGGTCAAACTTGACCAAATGTGTTTTATTTTTCAACATAGTGGTCCACACACTTTTTCCATCGGTGTTGCAGCACATGGATTCCCGTGGTATAGAAGCACTCATCCTGACCCTCAAAAACACTCCTCAACAGCAGAGATGATCTCATCGTTGGTCCAATACTGATTCCCAGCCAAGTGTTTTTTCAGGTTGGGGAACAGAAAATAGTACCAAATTAGAAGAATATGGAGTGTGATCAACCAGTTCAAAGCCACAGACATGCACAGCAGCCATTGCAACCACGGACTTGTGTGCAGGAGCATTGTCCTGGTGAAACAGGACCCCCTTTGTCAGTTTTCCAGACCTTTTTGACTCAATTGCCTTTCATAGCTGCTTCAGCAAGTTGGCATAGTATTCTCCATTGATCGTATGGCATTTTTGAAGGTAGTCAATGAACACAGTGCCCTTTGCATCCCAGAAGATGGAGACCATCACCTTCCCTGCCAGTGATACCACCTTGGCCTTCTTTGGTGGAGGAGAAGATGGGTGTTTCCACTGCATGGACTGCCATTTGGTCTCTGGCTCAACGTGGTGAACACAACATTCATCTTGGTTGAGGAAATGGACTTGCTTCAAAAGTGTCAAGTTCAAATGCGACATGACCAGCCTGGTGTGCTTTTGATCAGGCGTCAAAAGTTGTGGCACCCACTGAGTGGAAACCTTTGACATGCCAAGTTTGTTATGCAGAATGTTCTCAACTCATTCACAGGAGATACCAAAGCATTGACTATCTGATTCACAATTAAACATCTGTCATCCATTACCAAGTGGTGAATGTCTTCTTGGGTGGTGGCTGTGGACCTTGGGCCATCTTCAAGACTCGTGAATTCAGCTGCCCACTTTTGCACAGTTGATAAAGCTGGAGCATCATCCCCTAACATAGTAACCTTGTCAGCATGAATGTCCTTGGGGGCAAACCCCTTTTTCTGCAGATATTTGATAACACCACAGTGCCAATTTTGATCCATTTTCACAAAATGTCTCTAGTACTACTTTTCCAAGTCCTCAATTCTGTATCCAGTGTGGATTTATCTGGAAAGAAAACATTCAGTTGGCATCAGTAAAGACTGAATTCAAGGCATGCCAAATTTAATTACGGTTTGATAACTCCCTCTTAGTCAGCCTATGAACTTTTCAGCCCACACTCATACATATCATGAAATGTTAACACTGTACTTCCTTCCATTGTTTAGGTATGGCCCCCACCAGAATTCCGACCCTTTCAAACCCAGAGTTCCAGCTCTCATCCACCACTTTGTAGCCTACAAGAACCAGGACCATGGAGCTTGGCTGAGAGGAGGGGATGTGTGGCTAGATGACTGCCAGTGAGTAATACATATATGAATCCAAAACTGAGCAATGTGTTTTCCAAGTAAATAAACAAGTGAATGAGGTTGTCTGAGTGAAGCTTGCCAACCTTTAGTGCATGTGAATGTAGATGAAAATTCTCATTATGAGTGTTGCATAGGACAGGTAGTTTTTTTGCACATTCAATGACAGAGAAGAAAGGGAGAAATTTATCTAATAATAACTTGCTACAGTATCTCCTTTAGTGTCTTTGTGTGTGTGTGTGTGTGTGTGTGTGTGTGTGTGTGTGTGTGTGTGTGTGTGTGTATGTGTGTGTGTGCGTGTGTGTGTGTGTGTGTGTGTGTGTGTGTGTGTGTGTGTGTGTGTGTGTGTGTGTATTCCCTAAAGACATCAGACTTTTGCTGTGCTTCATAATATTCTGTCCTTCTTGTTTAGATTTGCTGATAATGGAATTGGCCTCACTTTGGCAAGGTAAGACTCCCACGGTTAAACTACTGTTAGACATAAAGGGCTGTTTTATGCATTTACTGTTCTCCTGCTTGCTTGCTCTCTCGCTGTCTAATTGGAAAATGCCTTATATGGAGTCTTCTTATGATGCACTGTGAAACGGTGCTTTGATGCTGCGTTAAAAGTAATTTAGGAGTGCAATGGCAAGAATTAACAAGAAGGCTCTGGAGCTTGAAAAAGGCGACTGGACTTCTTTTTGTTTCTTGAAGACGTTTCACCTCTCATCCGAAAGGCTTCTTCAGTTCTCAACCAAATGGTGGAGAGACCCAGGTATTTAAACCCCTGTGGGCGTAGTCCCCTGGAGGTGGTTATGACCCTCTATTGATCATGTGCGTGAACACATGTGCCCAGGTGTGAAGGGGGCGTGGGTCATATTTAATCAGTGGTTTCAGTTGAAACCAATTTAGGACTCCGCTCCATTGTTTCCTGTGGCCTATTGAGGTCACTGGAACAAAGGTGTGAATGGGGGTTGAGACGTCTGGGAAGGGAGCTCAGGACAGCACTGTAAGCGGGGGAAAGTTGGTGACGTAATCCACCTCCTCTGTTCAATGATGGTTGTTCACAGTGGACATAGATGGCTTCTTTCACTCCTCTTTCAAACCATCTGTTTTCCCTGTCCAAAATGTGGACATTGGCATCCTCAAAAGAGTGCCCTTTTTCCTTCAGATGCAGATGTACTGCTGAATCTTGTCCTGTCGAGGTGGCTCTTCTATGTTGTGCCATTCGTTTGTGAAGAGGCTGTTTGGTTTCACCAATGTAGAGGTCCGAGCACTCTTCACTGCACTGAACAGCATACACTACATCGCTGATCTTGTGTTTGGCGGGTTTGTCCTTGGGATGAACCAGTTTTTGCCTTAGGGTGTGACTTGGTTTGAAGTATACTGAGATGTCATGCTTGGAGAAAATTCTTCTGAGTTTCTCTGACAAGCCTGACACATATGGGATGACAATGTTGTTCCTCTTGTCCTTCCTATTCTCTGTAGTTTGTGTTTGGCCTTCATTCCTGTGCATCTTAGCTGATTTGATGAAGGGGTTGGCAACGCCCACAGGGGTTTAAATACCTGGATCTCTCCACCATTTGGTTGAGAACTGAAGAAGCCTTTCGGATGAGAGGTGAAACGTCTTCAAGAAACAAAAAGAAGTCCAGTCGCCTTTTTCAAGCTCCAGAGACTACTATGACCTGGATGACTGAGAATCTACACAGACAATAAACAAGAAGTTTCCCCCTGACTTTACTAAGTAGGACACCAGTAGGCGCACACACTTCATCAATACTTTACCATCTAAATTTCCGAATACCTCATAGTTTCAGCCCTCTATCCATACTTCTAACAAGCTTTTGAGGTTATGGGAATGTATTCCATGACTTTACCACTGAATTGCAGGCAGGTTATTGCAGAAATCAGGTTAGTAAGTATATAATTAAATGTTTGCTGTGTCCCCAACATGGCTTCTGGCAAACTGCAAACGGGACTTTTTATGGTTTTCTTTTAACAATGGCTTTCTTCTTGCCACTCTTCCATAAAGACCACATTTGTGCAGTGCATGACTAATAGTTGTCCTGTGGACAGATTCCCCCATTTTGTCTAGAGTCACCATGGGCCTCTTGGCTGCATCTCTGATCAGTGCTCTCCTTGTTCGGCCTTTAAGTTTAGGTGGACAGCTTTGTCTTGGTAGGTTTATAGTTGTGCTGTACTCTTTCCATTTCCAGATAATGGATTGAACAGTGCTCCGTGAGATGTTCAAAGCTTGGGAAATCTTTTTATAGCCTAAGCCTGCTTTAAACTTCTCCACAACCTTATTCCTGACCTGTCTGCTGTGTTCTTTGGACTTCATGATGCTGTTTACTCCCCAATATTCTCTTAACCAACCTCTGAGGCCGTCACGGAGCTGCTGTATTTGTACTGAGATTAGATTACACACAGGTGGACTCTTTTTAGTCATTAGCAGTCATCAGGCAACTTCTGAATGCAATTGGTTGCACTCAGAGAAAAGGGGGCTGAATACTTTTGCACACCGCACGTTTCAGTTTTTTATTTGTAAAAAATGTTTTGAATCATGTATAATTTTCTTTCCACTTCACAATTGTATACCACTTTGTGTTGGTCTTTCACATTAAATTCCAGTGAAATATATTTATGTTTGTGGTTGTAATGTGACAAAATATGGAAAAGTTCAAGGGGTATGAATACTTTTGCAAGCCACTCTATATTGTGGAGTTCAGATTCATGTATTGATCTATTACAGACTTTCATGTTGCTGCTTCTACTGAAGCTTCTACTGTGATCTGGTTCTTTCTAATCTTAAGGGCAGCATCAACAGCACTGTACAAATGTATCAGTGACATTAAAGGGCGAAACGTTTTTGTTGTAGATGTGCTGGAGTAAACCAGTAGAGAAGTCTGATCCAGGACACTACAGGCTGAACACTGGCTTCTGTGCTTAAGCTCATCAAGCCACTGTAAATATAACTAACAATAATATATAAAGAAAATATATATACACATATACGTGTATGCATACTTTTATGTCAACATACACACATTCGGACGTCTGCTTCCTGGTTGTTAAAAAGTCCAGGACCCAGTTGCAGAGGGAAGAGCTCAAACCAAGCGTATCCAGCTTGTGAACAAGTGTCTGTGGGATGATTGTGTTATAGGTGCAGCTAAATTCTAGGAAGAGCAGCCTGACATAGGAGTCCCTGGTCTCCAGGTGGGTGAGAGCCAGATGCCCTACCTCTGAGATAGCATCCGCAGTGGACCTGTTTTTGCTGTATGCATACTGGTGGGGGTCAGTGCTGGGAGAGATTACTGATTTGATTTGTTCTATGACCAGCCACTCGAAACACTTCATGACTATGGGTGTGAGTGCTATTGGCCTATAGTCATTCATTCATGACACAGCTGAGGGCTTAGGAACAGGTATGATGGTTGCCATCTTAAAGCAGGATGGGACTATTTCCTATGAGAGTGAGGTGTCGGTCAGTAACTCAGAGAGCTGGTTTGCGCAGTCCTTCAGGACGCAGCCAGGGATGTTGTCCAGTCCTGTAGTCTTGTGGATATTGACCCTCTGGAATGACCTCCTGACCTTTTCATTCGTGAGTCTGGGATGCTACTTGTCTGGTGATGAGGCGAGTCGGATAGAGGGAGATTTGTTTGATGCTTCAAAGTGAGCATAAGAGGTGTTAAGAGCATCAGGTAGGAATGTGTCCCTGGGACATATAGCATCTTTCCTTCTGTGGTCTGTGATGCTCACCCACACCGTCAGAGGATCATTGGTGTTGAAGTTACCCTGGATCTTTAGGGCATATGCAGCTTTGGCTCTCTTGATACCAGCATCTAGAGTTCTCCTTGCAGTTCTTAACGTGACTGCGTCACCTGACCTGAATCCAGAAACCTGTGCTCTCATAAGGCGCCTGACCTCTGCATTCATCCAGGGCTTCTGGTTGGGGTGAATGGTGAATGTTCTGGTGAAGGTGACATCGTTGACACACTTATTAATGTAGCTGGTGACAGCTGATGAGTACTTCTCCAGGACCACCTCACTCCCTTTTGTTGCAGCCTCTTTAAAGATGGACCACTCAGTGCACGCAAAACAGTCCTGGAGCACAAAGGTAGCGTCAGTGGGACATACAGTGACTGTCCTTTGTGTTGGTTTGATTGTCCTCCAGAGGGGGTAGTAGGTGGGGATGCGCAAAATAGAAATATGATTTGGAAGTCCAAGGTGTGGGTGAGAGACAGCTCTGTACGCTCCATGTAAGCCTAAGTATGCTTTTTAACAATGCACATGCCACAATTATAATAAGTGTAGCCAGCATATTAGTATGGAGCCTTTGCCACATGTTGAAATCATACATCAATCCATAATGTACTTTTCCATTGTATATTAGGTTTGACATATTGTATTGTATATCTTTTTGGCCTCAGATGTTTACGTACACAACCAGGGAACACAGATTTTAACTGCCTGAATATTGATTTTTTATATTATGTGTAAATAAGGAAACTGAAATGATCTTACACTTATCCTGCATGTATTTTACTTTCCCTGTGTGTATGCAGTGGAGGGACATTTCCAGATGATGATGGCTCTCATCAGCAGGTGAAGAACTCACTTTTTGTAGGTGAAAGTGACAATCATGGGATGCCCCTGCCAGACAAGAGGATTTGGGGTCTTGGGGGTTCTGATCTTACTGACAGGACCCTGCCACATGGCATGTAAGTAGCAATTATGGTTAATTTTGTTTTGGTTTTAAAGCCCACAAGCTCTGCTTTCAATGGTTTTGTTTCAAAAATTTTATTTTTTAGTCTCAGCAGCTGAACAAAACAATTAAAGCCTCTTTGAAAAGTAAAAAGTATATTTATTAGCTGTTTGTTTTCAAAGCACTTTTTTTTTTAAATATTTGCATTGTCCAATATTCCCTGGTAAGGTTGATTTGTTAGATTATCCCTCGATTCAGATCAGTTTTATTTATTTAGACCCAGTTCACAATAGCAATTTCAAGGTGTTCTTTAAATTGTATTATGATGCCCTATAAGAAGTGGTTGGTTATGTCGGGGAAAAAGAACTCTGTTTTGAATGGAAAAGGGCACAGAACAAGGCTCAGGAAAGGACAGCCATCTTCTATGACTTGTTGGAGGGTAAGAGGAAACATAAGAAAAAAACTAAATCTGGGAGAGAGCAGAAAAAAATGTTAATGACATGTAATACTGGCAAGTAAAGGCATTATGAGTGAAAAGAGGAGAGTGGAGGAGTAGTGCTCAATGCCTCACAGGAGGTCCCCACAAAACAGCACTAAAGCAAAACAGGGAGCACAAAAGTCCAGCAAAGAGACAGTTCTAGGGGTCTGCCCAGCGCAACACAGTAGAGAATCCAGTAATGGAGGCAAAGCAACTCATGGTGCTGACCAGGTGGCCAGCTTTGGAGACGGAGATATTCAGGGGGATGGCTGGATGACAAGCAGTGGAGATGAAGAAAACCTGGAGGCCTACCAGAGGTGTTTCAGTGACAGAACAGACACATCTCTTGTGGCATGACTTGGAGGCTGGTTTTGGCAAAGGAGAGCCTTGCATGGTATGGCTAAATGGTAATGGACTAGTTCTTATATAGCGCTTTTCTACTCAGATATGAGCACTCAAAGCGCTTACACAACACGTTTTTACATTTACCCATGCACACCCATTCATACAAGCACTTCCATGATTACTTAATTAAGCTAAGTGCTTTAATTATGTAACATTCACTCACATTCATACTCCGACAGAACAGTCGGAGAGCAACTTGGGGTTAAGTATCTTGCCCAAGGATACATTGGCATGCAGCCAGCAGTAGCCAGGAATTGAACCACTGACCTTCCGATCAGTAGGTGACCTGCTCTACCTACTGAGCTACAGCCACCCCCTGGCTAGAGGCTGACAATGGTGACAAAGACCCTCAAGTGGCATGGCTTCTTCACCAACAATGTCAAAGAAGACCATCTGGGGGCCACTGACAAAAGAGACCTTCTAGAGGAAGCAACAGGACACCTCTGACTTAGGCTACCTTCACATGCAGGGCTGAATGGTCTCAATTCCGATTTTTTGTGAAATCTGATTTTTTTTTTTGCGTGGTCGTTCACATTTCCAAATTTATGTGACTTGTGTGTGATCTTCTGTGTGAACTACAAACAACTTAAAAGTGTCCCGCATGCACAGTAGAGGACGCAATAACATCACACATAGTGAGTGTGTTCATTGTTTGCTGAAGTAAACATGGATCAAAACAGTGACATTTGTTGAGTGTCAGTGACATACAGGTCGGATGAATGTGACCTGGCCATACAGACACATTTGAAAAGATCAGATACATATCGGATTTAGGACCACATATCCAAGTGGTCTGGGTCGCATTTGAAAAAATCTGATCTGTGTTGTTCAGACTGTCATGAAAAGATCAGATACAGGTCGCATAAGGGCAATAAAAATTGGATTTGGGTCACTTCAGGCTGCAATGTGAATGTAGCCTTAGGTGGAGCAGGACCTTTGGACAGCTTGGGACCCACTGGCTTGAGCCCTGGACTCTCAGGTTCAGGTGGAGCGGGACCCAGGCCCTCTGGATTTTCAGGATTCTTAGGACACTCAGGATTCACAGGAGACTTAGGATTCACAAGATTTTCAGGATGCTCAGTAAACAAAAACAAAGTTTAAAAGAAAAAAAAAACAAAACTCAAAAACACTGGAAAACTAATCCAGGACATTGACAGTGCCTGTTTCCTGAACCCAAACTTGGAGGTGGTTCCACATGAAAAGGATCTTCCCAATCTACTTTGGGAACAATAATTAAGCCTGCACCCAGAGAGCAAAGTGCTCTGTTGGGATACTGTGGTGCTTACTATGAGGTCTTGAAGATATGATAGGGCTGCATCTTTTAAGACTGCTTGTGAAAGGTATTTTAATTTCAATTTTGGATTTAATGAGGAGCCAGTGACAAGGATTTGCAGTATAATGGACTCAAAGTAGCAAATGCATGGACTAGTTTTTCCTGCATCCGTAATATAGTCCACATCTGATTCTAGAACAACATTGTTCGTAGGAACCTTGACATGCAAACAGAAACAGTCTATGGCATTGGTTAATACCTCAGACTTATGGGCAGATTTTGTCTTAAACACAGGTGTATTGCCAACAATCAAATTCAATTCAATTTTCAATTCAATTTTATTTATATAGCGCCAAATCACAACAAACAGTTGCCTCAAGGCACTTTGTATTGTGACACCCTACAATAATACAGAGAAAACCCAACAGTTAAAATGACCCCCTATAAGCAGCACTTGGCGACAGTGGGAAGGAAAAAGTCCCTTTTAACAGGAAGAAACCTCCAGCAGAACCAGGCTCAGGGAGGGGCAGTCATCTGCTGAGACTGGTTGGGCTGAGGGGAGAGAAAAAAAAGACATGCTGTGGAAGAGAGCCAGAGATTAATATCAATTAATGATTAAATGCAGAGTGGAGTATAAACAAAGTAAATAAGGTGAATGAAAAGAAACAGTGCATTATGTGAACCCCCCAGCAGACTAGGCCTATAGCAGCATAACTAAGGGAGGGTTCAGGGTCACCTGATCCAGCCCTAACTATAAGCTTTATCATAAAGGAAAGTTTTAGGCCTAATCTTAAAAATAGAGAGGGTGTCTGTCTCCCGAATCCAAGCTGGAAGCTGGTTCCACAGAAGAGGCGCCTGAAAGCTGAAGGCTCTGCCTCCCATTCTACTCTTAAGTATCCTAGGAACCACAAGTAAGCCAGCAGCCTGAGAGCAAAGTGCTCTGTTGTAGGTGAGGAGAAGGGTTTTAAATTCTATTCCAGATTTAACAGGGAGCCAATGAAGAGAAGCCAATATGGGGGAAATATGCTCTCTCTTTCTAGTCCCTGTCAGTACTCTAGCTGTGTTAGAGTACTGAGCTGTGTTAGATACAAATATAATAAACAGCAGAGAACAAATAAACATGTCATAATCTAAGTAACTTTCCCTCTAATTCAAATTAACCCTTTTTAGCCTACAGTGAGAAGTTTTGCAAGCATGTACCTAAAGACAGTTCTTCTGTGTCACATAATGTATGAGTTTGGAACATGCTCAATGTGGTACTGTATGGGTGGGTGGGGGTGGGGAGTGGAGAAGCACTGCAGTAACGGTCTGATAAACTACAGTCACTTCTCTGCCCGGAAAACTTGTTTCAAAATAATCCTTTATAACTGACATGAATTCAAACTGTCCGCAGCTGCTAGTCATGAAGGAAAAGAATAAAAACACTGGACTCACACTTTTTTTTCAGTCCAATGTCAGATATCCCAAAGGCACATTCTGGGAGGAGTACCAAATTAAAAGAGGCTGGTATGCATGAGAGCCAGACTTGGTATGCTGAGAATCAGTCCCATACTCTGGCCAAGTTGGCAGTGTACAAAAAGAATGCCTTAACAGCTGTATTATTAGATATTCCTTTATTGTGTGTGGGGAAAATGAATATCATGTAAACCCTTTCTGGCACTATGTTTAGACTAACATTCTTTGATGCAATAGACTGAGATCATGCACACTATGGTGCAAATGCTGTCATTCTGTGCATTGCTGCATTTCTTGCTACATTTCTTGAAAGCCACTGTAAAGAAAAGCTTTTCAATGACACCCATGGCAGGGAATTATTTGTGAACTCAGTTATTTTCTCAAGTCCCAAAATGCCAGTGTGAATTGTGGTAGTCATCATTGTTCCATCATTTTCTGCAGTGTGAAAGTACTGTGAAAATATGGCACTGAACAGTCACATTGTTATGGGGAAAAACTTAAATTTACTTGAAGATCCAGCTGAGCTGTCTTGCCTCTGGGTTGGGGACCTTTGGTCCGGGAAGGTAACTGTCCTTTTAGACACAGAATCTGGAGGTACAATGTGGAGTGTGGCTTCAATGGTGGAGCTACAGACTCATCATACCCTTACATCAGTAGTCTCAACAGTTTTTGTAAAAGGGTTACAAGCCTTGAACACTCCACCTTATTTTCTTCTGAATGACTGCATCTGCTGGGTGATTGCTCTGTCAGAGTCTGCAGGAAATGCAGACTAAGTGTTGTGTAGGGGACCCAATTGAACTTTTGAGGGTTTTTTTTTTCAGTTTTCAAGTTTTATTGTCATGTGCAGAGTAAAGAAACATGTTTCCCTGTACAATCAAATTGTGTCTTTGCTGTCCACAACAGATGCCAGACAAAAAAAGATAAAGATCCTCATGTAATATAGATAAATAGCAAAAATTATCATTTAGAAGAGACACATAAAAGCTAACAATAAATCAGTATATGAGAGATACAGTAGTAAAGAGTGTGTGCAATTGTGCATGTGCAAATTGTAAAACATAGAGTCAAATACAATTGCAAGCTGAGGTAGACAAAGGGTTTAAACTCCAGGCAGATATTTAGGAGTCTATTGGCAGAGGGGAAGAAAGAGTTCTTTAGCCTAGAGGTCCTGGATTTCACACTTCTATACTTCTGGCTTGAGTGTAGAAGTGTAAACTACTCTGCAATAGTAGATGCTCTGCAGAGACAGTAGTGGAGTCCTAATGATCTTTCCAGCAGTCTTCACTGCAGGCGTTTGCGGTCTGTAGCATCGCCATACCACACAGTGATGTGGCTGGTCAAGATGCTCTCAACCATGCAGCTGTAGAAGTTGCATGGATTTTGGTCAACATACCAAACTTCCTCAGCCTCCTCAACAAGTACAGCTGCTATCGAGCCCTCTTAACCAGCTGTGTGGTGCTAAATGTCCAAGTGAGATTCTCACTGATATAGACACCAAGGTATTTAAAGCAACTTGCCCTCTCCACCTCAAGCTCTCAAATGAAATGTAGTTGGTGGGGTCTCCTTTTCTTCCTCGTGTTCACTATCATCCCTTTAGTTTTGTCCATGTTGAGGGTGAGGTTGTTGTCCTCACACATGACACCAGACTGGCGACCTCCTTCCTGCAGGCAGCTTCGTTCCCACCAGCGATGTGTCCCACCACTGATGTGTCCCATCACTGCGGTGTCACCTGCAAATTTTATCTACCCATCTCATGGTGTAGAGGATGGGGCTAAGGATGCATCTCCGTGGAGTACCTATGTTAGTAATAATGCTGGCTGAAGTTTTGTTACCAATCCTGACAGACTGGGGCTTGCCAGTCAGAAAGTCTAGAAGCCAGTCGCACAGGGTGGGGTGCAGGCCAAGCGTAGAGAGTTTATGGGTGAGTTTGTGAGGAATGGGTGTGTTAAAGGCAGAACTGTAGTTGACAAAGAGAATCCTGATGTAGGAGTCTTTATTCTCTAAGTGAGAGAGAATAATGTAGTGCAGCTGCGATAGGATCTGAGATGGACCTGTTGGGTTGGTAGGCATACTAGTCGGGTATACTCCTCTGAATGTGGGCCAGTTCCGCTCTCTCAAAACACTTCACGATGATTGAAGTGAGTGCTATTGGCCTATAATCATTCCGGTAGGTGGGCTGTTCTTCAGAAGGGGGACAATGATTGCCGTTTTGAAACAGGAGGGAGAGGTTGAAGACGGAGGTGATAACATCAGCCAGCTCACTGTCACATGCACTGAGAGCCCACCCAAGGATGTTGTCTGTTCTACAAGGGGTTAATTTTCTTCAGTGTTTTGTGTACCTGATCTGATAAGACCGTTAGGGGAGGGGAGGAGGGGCAGGTAGACCAGGTGTGTGCGTGCTTCCTCTCTGTGCTACAGCTGGAGGGCTCAAAGTGGGTGTAGAAGGTGTTGAGATCATCCAGGAGGCTGTCTTTGGAGCTGATGATGCTAGTGGTAGTCTTGTAGTCTGCAATGTGCTGTAGGCCTTGCCACATCTGACTGGAGTCAGCACACAAACTCAGCATAGTCCTGTATGCTGACAGAAGAGTCCTGCTGTCATGTATGAGCAGTGTAACAAGTGGGGTGGACCCAAAAAGGAGACTCCATAACAGGATGGAATGTTGATGGTGGTTTTATTACTGAATAATCCAACAAAAATATAATCACAAAAGCAGGGAACACAGTAACCAAACTTAAGTTAACTAGCCCACAGGAAAACCAGGACAAACCCACACATCCATGAGGGGGGACACAACTGAGAACAGAGGGAAAAGCAGACAATATATACACAGGGAATGATGAGGGATAAAAGGAAACCGCTGGGGAGAACAGGTGGACAGAATCATATTAATGAAAACACAGGAAGCAAAACTCAACACAACACACAGGGAACACAGGACTGTCAAACTAAAACAGGAAGAGACCAAACATGAAATAGAAACAAGATAACACTGAAGACTGGACAAAGGAGACTGATCACAGAGGGAATCTAAACATGTGATAACACTGGGAAGATACAGACACCAGAAACACAAGAACACAGGGAAGACAAGAACGGGAAAAAAAAACAAGCTAAACTCAAAACTATAGCAAACTCAGAATCTAAACAATAAGAAAACTAATAAACATAATCAGAGATATAACAAAACTTAACCCTTTATTTACAAGCAGGCGAGCCCCTTAACTTCAAAGGTGCTGCCATTTGTGGACTTTTACCATAATAGTGTAGTGTAATAGTTTACATTGAAGTGCAATTTTTCAGCTTTCAGAAACCATTTGAATTTTTCTGATAAGACAAAAGATTGCAGAATTACAGTAATTCAAAATGTGTTTGATCAGATGTTTCAGCAGTGAAACGCTCGGCGTTAAACATCTGTTCGCAGCAAGTAAAGGCAGGTAACAGGTGCTTCGGCACAATCGCCACTGTTAAACAATAAAAAAGATACATGAAGTCCACATTTTTGATTAAACTGAATCATATCTAAAAATATGCCAGGCCCTTTATATGATTCTTATGCCTCAATGGGGTTCTCAGTTAAAATTGTTATGGTTCTTAGGTGCCTGGGTGGCTTAGTGGTGAAGCCGGCGACCACATACATATGCTGCGTTGCGGGGCGGGTTTGCGTCCTGGCCTGTTGCCAATTTTCCCGCGTGTCTTCCCCTGTATCTTTCCCCCATTTCCTGTCTCTCTCCACTGCTAACAAAAAGCTGCTGTGGCCAAAAATGCCAAAAAAAAAAAAAAAATTGTTATGGTTCAGAGATCACTGGCCCAGATTTTTGACCTCTTTTGGTTTTGAGATGGAATCAAAATTACTAGTTTCTGTTAATGGTGTTTTGTGTTTCCTTCTCTTCGTGATTTTTTTTATTATTCTGTTCCTTGGTGTTGGTTACCTATTTTATTAATTGTGCTGCTAGTCTTAGTTTTTATTAGTTCCTTTTTATGTTTACTTCCTGTTCCTTTAGTCTTCTCTTTGTGTCAGTCTTGTCTCCATGTTTGCTGTTTTCTATTTTATTTTGGTAAATCCATTTCCCATGTATTTGGTGTTCAGGTTTACTTTCCCCAAGGTTTTTTTTTCCCCACTGAGTTTAAATTCCTCAACCAGCACACAAATTTATTAGTCATCATAGCAATTAGTATAGCAAAATAATGCATTTTGATCACAGTTCTCCAACAGGGTTACTATAGAACCAGTTCATAACAACCTGTTTCACAAGCCTGAATTTTATAAACCCAAATAAATCCTGGTGCAAAAGCAAAATTACTCTTTCATTTTGTGCAATGCTTTTTCTTGTAGTTGCCTAACTGTAAGTACTTCTTTGATGATGTAGAGCGCATGCGTCATACAGCCAAGCATGAAACTGGCTGCACACGAAAATTAAACAGCCCTTTATAGCCCCTTCAAGATTTGGCTCAAACAAACACATGGTGCTGTAATTGTGTGCCTTTTTTTTTTCAGTTCAGTGATTTTCTGAAGCCTCTGTTCCCAACGTATGATACATCTCTGCTGGCATGTGGGTCCAAACATCAAGATGATGGCATATGTCCATCTGTGTTTTGTGCAGTGATTTTCCAATCCGGGGCATGCAGATCTACGATGGTCCAATCAATGTACAGAACTGTACATTTAGGAAATACACGGCACTAGATGGAAGGCACACCAGTGCCTTTGGCTTCAGGCTCAACAATTCATGGCAGAGCTGCCCCAACAATAACGTTACCAACATCACCTTCGAACACGTACCTGTGAGTCAACTTTTGTGTCAATACATAAAACCAGAGACACAGGGGGAACACACTTTTAGAAACTTGAATCTTGGTTTAATTTAATAGGAAAATCTGATGTGGTACTTTATTCAAAAGCAGTATTTACATACTATTGTGATTAGAAAAATGTATTCAATTTCTCTTGTCCTATATATCTATAATTCTGAACATTTTTTAACTAAATTTTCTTGTAATTCAAATATTGAGCCATTTTTAAAATGAAGAAAAACGGTAAGAGAAATAGTTAGAAAGTTTAGAATTTTGAATGTGAGTGATGCACAACAGCACAAAAAGCCACAATAAATGGCTTTAGGCTAATGTATCCCTCTCTTGCAGATTACATCTCGGGTGTTTTTTGGGGAGCCAGGTCCCTGGTTTAATAAAATGCAAATGGATGGAGACAAGACGACCATCTTCCATGATATTGATGGATCAGTCAGTGAGTATCCTGGAGCCTTCCTGGTTAAAGAAGACAACTGGCTGCTTCGTCACCCTGATTGCATTGATGTGCCTGACTGGAAGGCTGCTATCTGCAGTGGCCACTATGCACAGGTGGGTCAGCAGGTGTAAAACTCAATCACTCATTCATCCATTTTCACATAACCTTCACAAACACAAATCTACTTCCTGATGCACACTTTTTTGCATTGGTAGATTCAGTGTATTTTCATCTTTCAATCTGAAATTACAAATTAGTTCATGAACATCTACTGTGAGAAATTAGGAATCTTCAATGAACTTTATATTTTCAGTCATCTCATTTGTGTACAAGTGGTACATACAGTACATTAGCTTGTGAAACTTCTTTGTGGGGTATCCAAGAACTCTTGAAAATGAAGAGTCCTGCTAAGAATCCTGCTGCTGCCACCACTACTACTACTACTACTACTACTACTAGTTATTATTATCCATCCATTTTCTTCCGCTTATCCAGGGCTGGGTTTTAGGAGCAGCAGCCTAAGCAAAGAAGCCCAGCCCTCCCTCTCCCCAGCCACCTCCACCAGCTCTTCCCGGGGACCCCAGGGCATTCCTAGGCCAACTAAGAGCTATAATCTCTCCAACATGTCCTGGGTCTGCCCTGGGGCCTCCTGCCAGTAGGACATGCCCAGAACACCTCACCCAAGAGGCGCCCAGTAGGCATCCTAATCAGATGCCGAAACCACCTCAACTGGCTCCTTTCAATGGAGGAGCAGTAGTAGTTGGCTGCACTGGAATGGCTGCACTCCTCACCCTATCTCTAAGGGAGAGGCCAGTCACCCTTCAAATGAAGCTCATTTCTGCTGCTTGCATTTGCAATCTTGTTCTTTCAGTCACTACCCAATGCTCATGACCATAGGTGAGGGTAGTGACTTAGATTGACTGATAAATCAACAGCTCCCCTTTCATGCTTAGCTCTCTCTTCACCACAACAGACTGGTGCAGCGTCCGCATCACTTTGGCCACATCCCCAATCCGTCTGTCAGTCTCCAGCTCTCCTCTTCCCTCACTTGTGATCAAGACCCCAAGATACTTAAACTTCTCCACCTGGGGTAGCAACTCTTCCCTTAGCCAGCGTAGGCACTCCAGCCTTTTCCAGCTGAGGACCATGGCCTCAGACTTAGAGGCACTAATTCTCAGGCCAGCCGCCTCACACTTGCTGTGAACCATTCCACTGCGAGCTGGAGGCCACTGCCTGATGAAGCCAACAGGACTGCATTATCCGCAAAGAGCAGAGATGAGATTCTGAGGCCACCAAGGTGGAAACCTTCCGCCACTTGACTACACCTAGAAATTCTGTCCATAAAAATTATGAACAGAATCGGTGACAAAGGGCAGCCTTGGCGAAGTCCAACACCCAGAGGAAATGAGTCTGACTTGTTGCTGCCAATACAGTCCAAGCTCTTGCTGCAGTTGTTGGGGCCTGAATGGCCCGCAACAATGGGCCAAACCCCTCATACTTCTGCAGTACCTCCCACAGGATACCCAGAGGAATGCAGTCGAAAGTCTTTTTCCATGGCCTTACTGAGTTTTTGCTTCAGCCACCATCCGAGCCACATTCTGCTTGTCCTGTCGGTACCCGTCAGCTACCTCTGGCTAACAAAGCCTGATAGGACTCCTTCTTCAGCTTAATATTAATAATAATAATAATAATAATAATAATAATAATAATAATAATAATAATAATAATAATAATAATAATAATAATAATAATAGGCAGCATGGTGGCACAGTGGTTAGCACTGCTGCCTCACAGTTAGAATAACATCTGAAAGGTCTGGGTTCGATTCCACCTTGGACCAGGCATCTCCCGCTCTCTGTGTGGAGTTTGCATGTTCTCCCCGTGCTTGCGTGGGTTTCCCCCGGGTACTCTGGTTTCCTCCCACATTCCAAAGACATGCACTTACTGGGGTTAGGTTAATTGGCTACTCTAAATTGCCAATAGGTGTGAATGAGAACGCGAATGTGAGTGTGGAAGATTTGTCTCTCTGTGTTGGCTCTGCGACAGGCTGGCGACCTGTGCAGGGTGTACCCTGCCTCTCACCCTATGACACCTAGGATAGGCTCCAGCACCCCCCCCCCCCCCCCCCCCCCCCCCCGGGACCCTGAACAGGATGAGCGGAAGCAAATGGATGGATGGATGGATAATAATAGTCACTTTTTAGTTTTCCAAACGACCATAAGCCAAAATGTTCAGAATTAAAATATAAAAATTACAGCAAACCCTCTTGCTTGCAGCTACCTTTGCCAGACAGCACAAATAAGATAAAAAGGGAGCCAAGTGCATAAGTTAACCCTGTTGGTGCACAGCTTAGATAGCCAAGACTCTGGCATAACCTCCCACTTTATGGGCACAGGCAGACCATCTGTGGATCTCAGAGCAGTTTGGAACCCCAGAAGTGTGGCAACCAGAGCCCAGTAGCATGTGGATACATTCCAATGCACACCAATCCACCCCAAATGACAATAGTTCGACTGGAGGTGTCCTATAGTTTAGTCCAATTTTTAGTCAGGATACAGACATGTGCATTGCTTCAGTGCTTGACTGGGAGTGTTCCTAATGTTGTGGTGAGGTATCTTTGCTGGTGCAATCATCATATCAACATTAACTAATGACTCAGAAGAGAACTTAATGGAACTTTTATTAGAAGTTAGCATGATACAAGCTAACAGAGTACTAACTACAATAATCAACTTACACTGCAGTAGCATGAACCAAGTGAACTAATGGATCCATCATATTCATGATGTTACTCCACTCAAAGTGAATGAGACACTAGAGTGTTGAATCCTGAACCATATCTGTGGGAATTCTTTCTGACTTTTATAAGTATTTCACCATGTTCTGCTAATATTACAAGATTTCAATGTATAAATACACTGAATAACTGTAGCTGGGGTGGCTGTAACTCAGGAGGTAAAGTAGGTCATCTACTAACCAGAAGGTCTTTAGTTCAGTTCCTGGCTGCTCCAGTCAGCATGCCATAGTATCTTTGGGTGAGAGGCTCAACCCCAATTTTCTCTTGATGTCTTCTTTGGAGTTTGAATGTTAGATGGAAAGCACTTAGGTGTAGAAAAAAAGCGCTTATATGAATGGGTGAATGAGACATTTTGTACAGAATGCTTTGAGAGCTTGAGTAGGAAAACACTTTATAAGAACCAGTCCATTTACCAAATGAACAAATAGAGCAACCTGTTACATTGATCTTGTCCTGGAGCAGTTCAGCTGTTTTTAGACCTGGAGTTCCATTGGTACGGTTGTCAGCACTAAACTTAAAGAGACTGAACAAAGCAATTTGAATAAACAGAATAGATTATGATTTCCAGCTGTGGCTTCTACCCCACCCCACCCCCACCCCATCTTTCACAATCAAGTTTCATTCTATCTCAAATTAGAGTGGCTAAATTAACAAAATAACTGAAATTCCAACACTAGTGATGTTAAACATGAGATACTTCTATAATATTATGCATAATGCATTTTCTTTTCAGATCTATATTCAAACGCGAAACCCTGCCAACCTTAACATGCAGATAGTGAGGGATGAATATCCTGATCGACCCCTAATACTAGAGGGCGCCCTGGGGAAGAGGAAACATTACCAGCAGTTCCAGCCAGTGATCACCTTGGGTAAAGGCTACACTATTCACTGGGACCAGGAGGCACCTGCTGAGGTCACTATCTGGCTCATTAACTTCAACAAGTCAGTGGATACGTCAACTGCATCTGTGACTACACACTTAGACTTAACACCCCTTTCACTCAAAGCATGCTAACAGCACTGATGTCTATATTTTTTGGACCATCTTATTGCTTTATATATAATGAAGTGCACACATCAGTTTTCATCTGTGTGATACCATAGGTGACTTCACCATGAGGGCAATTAGACAATACATGGTTGGGTGGATTTTGAGGTGCATCTCAGGTTTGACCGTCAAGACTTTACAATATTATAGACAATATTCTAGCAATACACTTTTTACAATCAGAAGAGAAACTCACTTTTAATGGAACCTGAGTTATAAGTTTCAGGAAGGTACAGGAATTAAGAAAATAATGGAGAAAGAATAAAGAAAGTGACTGCCATGCAATAGTGGTGTATTTCACCTGGAGAGGGAAAGACAGGAGAGGTTCTGACATTACGGGAGGTACTTTGACAGACTTTAGCAGCATAAATAAGGGTTAGTTAAGGGTCACCAGCTTTATTGAAAAATTTTAAGCCTTAACTTAAAAGCACACAGTATATGTCTCCTGAGCTCCAACAGATGGTGGATTCGAAACACCGGGACCTTCTTGCTGTGAGGCAACAGTGCTAACTACCACACCACCATGCTGCCAATATTCTATTCAATTCAATTCACTTTTATTTATATAGCACCAAATCACAACAACAGTCACTTCAGGGCACTTTGTCTTGCAAGGTAAAGACACTACAATAATAAAGACAAAAACCCCAACAGTCAGATGACCCCCCCCCCCCCCCCCCCCCCTATAAGCAAGCACTTGACGACACTGGGAAGGAAAATCTCCCATATAAGGGAAAGAAACCTCCAGCAGAACCAGGTGCAGGGAGGGGTGGCCACTGTGGAAGAAAACCATAACTAATGATTAAATTCAAAGCGGTGTGTAAACACATCAAGAGTGAAAAGAGTTGAATGAAGAAGAAACACTCAGCTGCTTTTCCACCGACGGGGTTCCGGTGCCAGTATTTGAACCGTTCAGCGGTTTTTCCACCGCGAACGCACTCGAACCAAAAACGTGACGAAAGCGGCAGAAGGGCGTGACTCTGCCGTCTGAACATAAAGTTTTCTTCCGCTATTTCACTACATGGTGTGTATTACATGAGAAAAGTGATGCAATTTTCACGGCCGTGAATTAGGTTGGGCTCTATGGCTGAACTTGCTGCATTGTATCAGTTCATATCACAGATAAAAGGACGTAAAGTGTGTACTTGTCATCTTGCTCATAATCAATGTCTGTGTTTACCTCTCTGCTCCACACAGATGCTGCAGTAGTTTGGTTTTTGACCGTAAAATATATTTGCAGCACAAGAAATGAGAGTGTGTTCTCCCACGTTTTTGCCCTTCAGTCTCCGTGTCCAGACGTGGACCCGCCCAGACTCATGCATAAAGGATCAGTTCACAGAATCGCAGGCCCATTCTTAAGCATTTCGCCGGTTCATTGAAACCGACACCAGCACTGGTACGAGCACCAGCATCTCAGCAGTGGAAAAGTAGCATCAGAGTATCCCGGGAACCCCCAGCAGCCTAGGCCTATTGCAGCATATCTAAGGGATGGTTCAGGGTCACCTGATCCAGACCTAACTATGAGCTTTATCAAAAAGGAACATTTTATGCCTGGTCTTTTTTTTTTTTTAATGCCTAATCTTAAAAGTAGAGAGGCTGTCCCACTTTAAAATAACTTAGGTACCAAAAGTAAGCCAGTAGTCTGAAAACAAAGAGTGATATGGTACTATGAGGTCTTTAAGATAAGATGGGGCCTGATTATTCAAGACCTTGTATGTGAGAAGAAGAATTTTAAATTCAACTCTGGATTTAATGGATTTAACAGGGAGCCAATGAAGAGAGGTCAAGATGGGAGAAATACACTGCCTGGCCAAAAAAAAAAAAAAGTCACCACCAAAAAAAAAAAGGTCACACACTAATATTTCGTTCGACCGCCTTTAGCTTTGATTACAGCGTGCATTCACTGTGACATTGTTTTGATAAGCTTCTGCAATCTCACAAGATTTATTTCCATCCAGTGTTGCATTAATTTTTCACCAAGATCTTGCAGTGATGATGGTAGATTCTGACCACTTCAGCCTTCTCCAACACATCCCAAAGATTATCAATGGGGTTGAGGTCTGGACTCTGTGGTGGCCAATCCATGTGTGAAAATTATGTCTCATGCTCCCAGAACCACTCTTTCACAATTTGAGCCCAATGAATTCTGGCATTGTCATCTTGGAATATGCCCATGCCATCAGGGAAGAAAAAATCCATTGATAGAATAACCTGGTCATTCAGTATATTCAGGGAGTCAGCTGACCTCATTCTTTGAGCACATAATGGTGCTGAACCTAGACCTGACCAACTGCAACAACCACAGATCATAATCCAGGTGGCACTTTTTTTTTTGGCCAGGCAGTGTAGCTTTTTTTTTTTTCATTTCAAATTGTTTCTGAAATGTTTGAGGCTGGAGCCTCAATTCCCTAGCTTCTCTCCCCTCGGAGCTTGAGGCTTTCATCAACGGCCAGTGTTTAAATCGGCCAGCCTTTAAAAGGCTACGTTTAATGTCTGTATGCTCATTACAAAATATCCCAATTAAAAGCAAAGAGAGATTAACTAATTGTGTTTCATGTTATTCCTCAATGCAATTTCGACAACACAGCACAGCTTGAAAACACGGCATATAACCGTGATTTCATTTACGCTACATGAGAGTGCATTTACCTCCAAAACACAGTGCTTGTTTCTCAAACCTCAATCCAAGGGGATTGAGGTTTGAGAAAGTTTACATATATATATATATATGTATAAAAACACACACACACACGCACACACACACACACACACACACACACACACACACACACGTTTTTTTTTCATAGTACCGTCAAGAATTTAAAACTACTTTCACCCCAGGTCGTGTATCTAAGACCTCTCTGAGCAGCTCCAACAGAACCAGCACTGCAGCCATGCAGCAAGGTGACAACCATAATGGACCATTATCAGCGAAAAATAACTGCTGGCTAGTTAAGACACAGAAACACGGCATTGATAAATGTTTATTGAGACTGGCATATCCACACCCCTGTGTGACACATACAAATACAAACACACACAAACTTGAAAAGTTGTATTTGACCTTTGATTTCTTCAAATGCTCAGTTTGTACTTGTTTATGTTTCGCTGTGTTCTGATATTATAAACCACATAGAGCTAAAGTTGTACCTTTTTGAAATACATATTTTGAGATAAGAGTTTATTAGGAGTTTAAGTTTATTGAATTTTTCTTTATGTTGCTCCCTCTTGATGTCTCATGATGACCATGTGTGTCCTTAATATTACATGCATTTAGCACATGATGCTGCTATCTTGTGAACAGTTGGTTGTTGAATACAATTTCTTTTTACAGTTTTTCTCTCTTGTTTACACACATTTTCTGAAAGCACGCCTCATACTCTCAGAACTCTACATACAAATCAATAAACACACACAATGGGCAAACCCCTTCAATTCTCCTGCAAAATGAAACTTTACATTCAAACAATGTTATCTCTTCTTAAAATTGTAGTTTCTTTTCAGATGACACAGAAACCATCATATGAATAGACATTGACAAGAACCAGCAATGTGATCAGATGGGCAGTGTTGTAGGGCCAAGGGTAGTATGGTGATGGATGATGCTGTGTTGGGTAATCGCTGCACACATTGTGATGTTCTCTCCGCACTGGTCAGGGACTTCAACAATGGCACGCTGGCCAATGATATTCCTTCCCCTCCTTCATCTTTTTGTGAGGTTGACTCCAACCTCATCAATGAAGATGAACTGGTGCTCCACTGCAGACACCTCTAGCTCAAGGACTCTCTGTAACACACAGAAATAGACATGGAGTGCTTCACAATAGTGACCACTATTGTGGTACTGAAATATGTATTATTAATACAGTGTTGAGAGGATGCATCAATTGTGGGATTGTATAGGACTTACTTGCACATAGTTATATTACAGTTCTTTGATGCTTTCTGAATTGCATTCCAGTGGCACCCTGTAGACCTGCTTCATCCTCAGATTATTTCTGTGCAAGACACAGTCCAGCATTGATAAGCTTACCCTATCAATATTTTGAAATATCTCATTGTTCTCTATTATTCTTCTTTGTATTTGCCGTAATGTTATGGCGTTATTTTCTAGGACCATGTTCATGATTTCAGTTTCCTGTTCAGGAGACAGAAGACTTTTCTGTCCACCTTGTGTTGGTAATCTTTCAGTTCTGCAATAAAAATAGTAGACTAATGTAAATACTGTTTAGGAATACAAAGTAGGAATACATTTCCCAAATACTTGGAACATACTTTATGTTTACAGTCTTACAGAACAGTCCACAGGGAATGCTGTACTACTGTACGCATTGAGTACTGTATTGATACGCAGTACTGCAGTTTTCTAGTGAGAGTAGATTTCTTACCTATTCTCATTTTGGAAAGTCCGGATGACGGATGCTACAGTGTACCTGCTCAAATTTGGCTGTACTCTTTGCCCAGCTTCCCTCATTGTTAGACTATGGTTGTCCACATAGTCAACTAAAGTGGCTCGGATTACAGTCCTCGTCCTCTTACTCTCACTCCTCTGGCTCTGGCTCTGTTTCCAATGTTGTCATTGTTGTCACCAAAACTGAAGAGCTCACCTGTTGCCTTTTTATGCTAAAACTCTGATTGCTAATTGTAAGACATTATGACAGGTGTTTGTCCATGTGATGAGTCAGTGTGCATAGTACAGCAGTTAACTTAGAATTTTGAATGGCAGTTTGTTCCTTGTGAAAACAAGAGATTTTCTTCATGAAAATTGTGCCAAATGCAGAACATTGCGTGTAGTGTTTTGAAAAAAGTATGTTTTAGAACTGCAATTCCAGTGTAAAGCAGGAATTCTGCTTGTAGTTTAGTACAATTAGTTCAGAGGGTTGGTGCATGAGTTACCTGTTGTAGTCATTGTGTCTCAAGTACCAGTATTTGTGTGTGTAAACAATTGAGAAAAACTGTAATGGTATAATTTGAAGTCTTATTACACAATAGTTACTCTTGCACCTTGAATCTTGCAGCTTACATGAAAAGTATGAAAAACTAATACTAAAACTAAGCATTAAACCAAAACCACTCTGAAAACTAACTAAAACAAACTGAATTAGAGGGAAAAAAGTTAAAATAACATAAAACATAACTATAATGTGAAATCCAAAACTATTATAACCCTGGTCTGCACCGACTACAGGGACTTGGCTGGCTACCAGAGTTTCCAGGGTGCGGAGCCAGCTCTCCAATTCACTGAGCCTGGCCACCAAAGCTACAAACAGGCTACATTTATTTTTACTGCTAAAGGAGGCCAAGGAGTAACTAAACATCTGACACACACACAGAGCAGGAAAGTGCAGAGGAGGGACAGGAGAAGAAGCCATGCTGCAAGTGAGTCGATTAAGGACAGAAAACACAATGGTGCTTCCACAACACAATGCAGTGTTGTTATAAGGATAACTAATGATTAAATGCAGAGTGGTGTATAAACACATAGAGTTAAAAGAGGAGAGTGAAGAAAAAATGGTTATCACGGGTCTTTCCAAATTTATGTTTAGCCTTAGCCAGCAGTTTCAAATTTCCTTAAATGTCACCTTTTCAGGTATATTGATGTATCAATGTTTGTTGGATTTTTTGAAAGAACCCAGAAAGATGAAGGAATTAAACAAATGTTAACATGATGGGAATTTAGCTGAACAGATTGATTTTGTTTTGAAACTTGACACCTGCTTGTAGTTATTAATTATTAATTTGAATGAAACTCATGGAGATCATTGGCTCCTTCAGCTTCCACTGTCTATTTCCAACAATTCACTGCAGAAATAGAAAAAGATTCTTTTTGTGCTTTGGCCTCCTCCCTTCAGCTGGTTTTCAGCTTTCAGCTGTGGCTCTGAGCTATTTAACTTGCATAAAGGCTGCTTGTTATTTCAAGAATGTCAGTCATTCCGCAAGTCAAAACAGGACTGTCATGAGACAAAGAATTTCCACTGATTGCACAAAGACCAGTGGCCCCATCTACAGGTCACAGTGTAGCAAGTGAGGTGGATATCCTGTAAAAAAAGTCTGAAAGACATAATGTTCATTTTTTTGATTCAAGACCTCTGTTCTGGGGGTAAACTTGCAGACTAGTTTAATGATGTTTTTGGTCTGGCTTTGATTTACTGAAGTAGAGTTTTTTTGTTGTTGTTTAAATATGGTCATGAAGTCTTTTAGCAGACACATTTTAAAGAAGCTTTTGAGCAAATAGGTCAGAGTTTTTAACTTTGATGAATCGGTTTATATGATTTTCTCTGGAACAGAATAGGGAACTGATGATTGGTAAACAGCGTGCATGGCTTTATGTAGTCATATCCTGAATATTAACTCAAGCATTCAACAGAATAGTCATTCATGCAATGGTACTCAGTAAGAATGCAAATAACATGCATTCTGTGTGCTGCACACAAATGACTAGGAATCAGCCACCTCCTGCAGTGTGTAAGTTGAAGAATGTGTGTCATATTTGACTGCCAGTGCATATCTATGAGCTGTAAGGTGAGAGTGTTAACCACTGCACCACTGAGCCCTGTGATAAACTGGTGATCCTGCATCTTACTCTCTAATGGAGGTGGGACGAACAAAAACTGCTTTACTTGAGTTTTTTTTCTTACAGCCCTTTACTTTTACCAAAGTTGCATACTTCTACATGAATATCTCTACTTTCTCCTCCTTATATTTTAGAAATAGGCTTGTTACTTTATGTTTAGCACATTTGAGGGGAGTTATTTCATGCTGCTGTACACCTTCCTGATGTTAAACCGATTTGAACCTACAAGGAGGAAACAATAAGATAATCTTATTGGTGTATCTATCATCAATGCTTATTGCATAGGAGGAGATTAAAAAAAAAAACACACATACATACACTGAGGGAAATAATTATTTGATCGCTTTGTGCTCGCTCCTCTTCTGTAGTGCTACAGAAGAGAAACACGCATAATGTGCATGGTCAGTTCTGTATTGGTACCTTTTCAGTCTACAAAATTTAAGGAAATGGTGGCAATGCCCATTTACCAGTTACAGTGACATTTTTAAAGCATTCAGATCCCCATCCTGCAGTCATATTTATTTATACAACAATTTAAAAACAGTAGCTGCTGACCAAAGTGTTGTACATCTAAAATAATCAAATAACATTAAACAGAGGACAAAATGAAAGTTAAGAAAGGAAACATAAAATGAGAAAACCTGAGTATAATCAACATAAATAAAGAACTCAGAACTCATTCTGATTTAAAAACCCAGAGAATAAAAATGGGTTTTCACTGAGGTTTTAAAACTGTCTGATGTTGGAGAGGTCCTGATGTGAAGCAGCAGTTTGTTTCACAGTTTCAAAGCAACAACTGCAAAGGCCTGATCTCCTCTGTGCTTTAATCTGGACCACCGGGACAGCTAAGAGCATTTACTCAATCACTGAGAGGGAATGTGCAAGCTTACAAGATCATAGAATTAAGAAGCTGCTCATGCAGGGCCTTAAAAACAAATAAAATCTTAAACTCAATTTGAAAAGTGACTATGTGAAAAGTGAAAAGTAATATGGAGGATATGTGGTCTCGCATGCAAGTGCCCGCTAGTAACCGTGCTTGCACCATTTTGGACCATCTGCAGTGGGCTAAGCAGAGAGAGGCTGACACCTAAATAAAGGTTATTACAATAGTTAAGTCAAGATGAAATGAAGACATGGATAGCTCTCTCAGAGTCTCTGAAACAGAGGAATAGCTTCACTTTTTGCACGTAGCAGGAGATGAAAAAAGGTAGTTTTAATGACAGCATTAATTTGTTTGTCAAAAGTCAGATTACTGTCAAAAATCACTCCCAACTTTCTTGTAAAAGCCAGTGCCAGAGTCTGAGTTCCAGGATTCTCTTATAAGTATGTTTTAATTTGTTCAGGAACATTTCTGACAGGTTTACTTACCTGACAGCTAAGCTGTTCAGCTGTTTTCACAGTTCATGTGAGTCAGCAAAAGTCTTGTTTGTGCTGATCCTGTTTGTTGTGGATGTGAGAACAGTTTTTGCTTTGAAATTAAATCAGATTATTTTTCATTGTGTTTCAGAAATGACTGGATCAATGTAGGCCTGTGCTATCCACAAGGTACCAACTTCACAATTCTGTCTGACATCCACAATCGCCTGACCAAACAAACCCGCAAGACTGGCGTCTTCATGAGGACCACTCAGAAGGAGAAGATCAACCACTCGCACCTGGCCAGAGGATATTACTACTGGGAGGAAGACACTGGGTCTGACCCATGCACAGACACAGACACTAGCTCACTGCCAGAACTAGGACCATTAGAAAACTACACAATACTTTATGGCTTAGACACACAGAAAAGATGAATCTTACAGTAAAATATGTAAGAATCCAAAGTGAAACGTGATAATCCTACAATAAAAGATGTAAAGCTGTGAGATACGTTTTATGGGTGCATCTATTACTCAGGGACCTTAAGTGAAAAAGTTATATTTGTAGTTGAAGTAATAATTGAGATATTGTGAACACAAACTACAATCAGTGGCCCTAATCCATGCTCATTTATTGGAATTAAGCACACATAAAGCTGGAAAATTGTGGGCATATACTGCATATATGCATTGTGGTGTCAAATGTTAGCGATACCTTTAGAAATCTAACTTTTTCTTTGCTTGATAAGTATCAGAAGAAGCATATGATACCTGTAATTTATTCTATGCCTTGCAGGCTGCTTTTCCTGAAGGTGAAAGCCCACAATGACAGGGAGAAGTTTGCCTTCTGCTCTGTGAAGGGTTGTGAGAGGGTGAAGCTCACATCCATCATCCCAAAAGGCAGTCCACCCAGCAACTGCTTGGCCAAGGCCTACCCAAAACATGCCGAGCTGCCAATCGTAGATGTTCCAATGCCCAGAAAGATGCCCAGTGCCAGGCTGGTGAGGACTCTAATTAAAGTTTTCCAACCAACCACTGTTTTCCAGGAAAACTAACATTGTCCATGACATTTGAGGTACAGAAAGTCCTGCCTAGATGGAGGAATTGAAGTCAGTCCACTCTAAAACACACAGCAAAGAGGGAGGGATTTCAGTCAAAGAGGAGAGATGCAGCAGGGGTACAATGTACAGTTCACAGCACCAGTTGTCTCAAGGCACTTTATATTGTAAGGTACAATAAAATAATTGATAATTGCAAAGATTCAGTTATTCCCTATGAGCAAGGGCTCCCTTTTAACAGGAAATTATGTAGACCTGAACACACTATGTCCATGAAAATCCAGAGTACTGATTTTAGTAATGTTGCCATTTGACTTTTTTTTTTCTCAGCCTGTCATGTCTGGCAGATTTTGCAAGCAGAATTGTGATTTGAATGCACTGTTGTGCCAATCATATTTGCTTTTCCAAGATAAGCTCTATAGATTCTCTGTAGGCTCCTCTTGTTAATATTTGTCCTTTTATTTGATTTATTTGTGTTATTGTTCACATACATATACGTGTGTTCTAGCAATACAGAGAGTTGACAGGCTGAGAAAAAATTTAAAAAGCAAGAAAAAAAACAAGAAAGGGGAGAAAGCAGAAAAAGGGATAGAAAGGATAGAGCGCAGTTAAATAAACCATAACAGTTCATCAACTGCTGCACCTGTAAAAGAAGAAAAAACAACATACAAAGAGCAAACAGTACTTGGAAAAGTAAATTTATAAACAATTGATAATTTATAAATTGATAAAACAAACAAACAAACAATTTTGTTGTGTTTGCTTGAGTAAGCGTGAATGTTTGCGTCTATGTCATGAAATGTACTTACTAATGAGGGCAGAAAGCTGCAGCTCCGCCCCCCAGAAGCCACAGGCATAATAATGTAATAAGTTTCCATCTTGAATAATATGTTCTGAATTATTTATACCTTTATCATGCCATAATGGAAAATTCAGTATTTTCTTTTTCTGACAAATACCTGGAATGTTCCAAATGGGTGTTAGTTTACAGGAGATTTAAAAATTCCCACCAGGCAGTCAGAGAGCTGTTTATACTAAGGATTTTATAGCAGTTATGATACATAATACTGGAGCTAATGAAAGGTAGAGCCTAGATTTTTACTTTTCCACAAAGTGCCTGTTCTAGATCCAGCCATGGGCTGTCTAATGAGTTTGACTTGATCCACTTTGAAATGTGTTGCAATCTGCTGCCTAAGAAATAGTAATGAAACTTTGGTAGGTCTAGACCGCTGTTGTGTTTTGACTTTTGTAAAGTTTTTAAACTTATTTGTGAGGGTTTGTTTTTCCATAGAAATTTTGAGATGTTTGAGTCTAGTGACTTAAACCAAGCAACAGGAGGTTTAATAGGGATCGTGAGAACAAATGGTTAATTTTTGGTAAAACCATCATTTTAATGGTGGCACCTCACCCCATGAGTGATATAGGTAAAGTATTTCAACATGTAAGATCATCCTCTATTGTTCATAGGGGGATACGATTTAACCATACCAAAAATCTAAAATTACCTGATTTTAGAGGAGTCCTGGAGGTGTTCTGAAAATTACAACTCAGAGGCAAAACTGTTGATTTACTCCAGTTGATGGATATAGATGAGAACTTATCTTTAAGTCTTTGGAAGAGAAGCTCGTGAGTTCGCAAGTAAGACATCATCAGCATAACAGCTCATCTGCTGCTGCTAGTGGCTCAATGAAGATGACAAAAAGTGAGGGAGAGAGTGGGCAGTCCTGCCTGGTGCCCCTCTGCAGACTGAAGCTTTGGGAAGTAAGATCATTTCTCCTAACACGTGCATCTGGGGAGCTGTATAGTGTTCTGATCCAGTTTATGAAGGATGAACGAACTGCTAATAACATCCATGTAGATGCTGAAAATGACTTCATTTAATCTATTATTAGACTGAATTGGCTTCTATAAAAACCCACCACTTTAATTATATTCTGGATCTTGTTCTGACATATGGCATAGAATCATAGAAGCCCTTTTCTGCCTGATTATTTCTTAATGCCATTTACATTTACAATAATGGATTACACAACAGTGGGGAATCCATTATTATTACAGTACACGTCTTTCTGAAAGTGCTATAACTAAGGTTAAGGCTATAATTCTTCTGTTATTATGCTCTTCAATGCCATGTGCCAACACAGTGCAGAGGAGCTACCTAAACTCTGCACCCAGATTATCTCATCAGTAGTTTTAAATGCTCAATGCGTAGGACTCTGGATGTGGCTCCTGAAAAAGAGAGGCTTAAATCAGAAGTGCCTGATTCACAAACACACAGCTTAAAGCAGATAACCCATAAGGTGGGGACGAAATGGCATCTCACTAATTTTGATCTTCATTTATCCTAGAAAAAGAGTTTGTTATGTATAAAAAAAGCCCTCCGCAAAGCTAGGACATCTTGCCTTGAGGCGACTGTTTGTTGTGATTTGGCGCAATATAAACAGTTAGTTTGACTGTTTTTTCTTTTCGAATTACTTTTCTGAGTTAACTTAAATAATTACTTTCTCCAAGCCATCAAAGTGTCCATTAGACCCCATTCCTACTAGTCTGTTCAAAGAAGTCCTACCTCTAATTAATGCTTTTATCTTAAATATGATCCACAGGCCTTTAAGCTGGCAGTAATTAAACCATTACTTAAAAAGCCATCACTTGCCCCAGCTCTTAGATAATTATAGGCCAATCTCCAACCTTCCTTTTCTCTCAAAGATTCTTGAAAGAGTAGTTGTAAAACAGCTAACTGATCATCTGCAGAGGAACGGTTTATTTGAAGAGTTTCAGTCAGGTTTCAGAATTCATCACAGTACAGAAACAGCATTAGTGAAGGTTACAAATGATCTTCTTACAGCCTCTGACAGTGGACTCATCGCTGCGCTTGTCCTGTTGGACGTCAGTGCAGCTTTTGATACTGTTGCAGCCTATAGCAGGACAAGCACAAAGATGAGTCCACTGTCAAACAAGCAAAAATTCATCATGTAATTAAAGTTAAATGAATACTCAACTCAACAGAGCTCTGTCTCTGAAACTGATTGGAACACCTGAATTCAATTATTTGGATGGGCGACATGGGTACATTGTATTACCTTTGGCAATATAATGTATTTTATCTCTTTTGTTTAGCTCTGTGACTGCTGAGCGTAAACTGCTTTTAAATTGCTTTTGTAACATTCCAACCCTGCTTCTATGTGTGTGTTTTTTCCTAGCACTCAACAGAGCACTTCCTGGAGGTCAAACTGGAGTCCTACAACACCCGCTTCTTCCACATCAAGGAGGACTTTGCTTTTACTGAGGTAACCTCTGTCTCAGATGGACAGCTGAAAAATGGATCTAGTTATCTAGTTACTGAGAATCTGATTGAACCTTGATTTGGATTAACTTCATCACTGAGAATGTTTGTTCACATATGAAGGTAGATCCAAAGAGAACCAACATCTTCTGAGCATGTCTCTTTATGTGTGGAAAGTTCTTCTCTTTGAGAGAAGAATATAAATCCAGTGATACTGACTTAAAGTACTGCCAAGAGTGAATCAGACTACAGGTCAGTGTGATCAAGTTGAACATTGGATGCATTACCCATAACGCAAGTGAAGAGACTTTAAATCATGTGTTTTTTACTCTCAGCTGTTTGAAGTCTTCAAATTGCCTTGAAATCTCATCATGCATGAGTACCAGCTGAGGTGATCAGCTGATGGGCTGGCTTCTTTCACTGTTGGTCTGTGAGTGGGAATTGTGTTTGAGAAAGTTGCTATCCAGTCGGTTTGAAAGAAACTAGTTTTCTCATGAAAACCTTCACCAGAATGTGCATTTCATGTGTAAATAGGACCTTAACTTGCAGTTTGGTATTTAGTTCATTCATGAGTGCAGTCATAGAAGCAGCAAATGCAAGATCTGCATTCCACTCTGCATTGAGAGTTTTGGAATTTCTTTGCCTTTCTTCTCACAAAACCCTTGAATTTCTGTTCTCAGGTCAGTTCAGTCCAGTTTTATTTCACAACAAACAGTCACCCAAAGGCACTTCATATTGTAAAGACCCTACAATAATGCATATGAGAAAAATATGAACTCTCTTTCTAGTCTCTGTCAGTACTCTCACTGAAGCATTTTGGATCAACTGAAGGTTTTTCAGGGAGCTTTTTGGACAACCTGATAATAATGAACAGTCCAGCCTTCTGGACTCATTCCTGTTCATTATTATCAGGTTGTCCAAAAAGCTCCCTGAAAAACCTTCAGTAATAAATATAATGAAGTAGCTTTTCAGCATCACTCTGAGACAGGATGTTTCTGATCTTAAATGTAAATGCAAAAAAAGCAGTCCTACATATTAGTTTAATATGTGCACTGAAGGACATATCCAGGTCAAAAATAAGTCCAAGATTCCTCACAGTGCTACTGGATGCTAAGGTAATGCCATTCAGAGTATCTAGTTAGACACCATGTTTCTTAGCTTTTTAGATCAGTGTACAGTAACCTCAGTTTGATTTGAATTAAGAAGCGGGAATATGGCAGAAACACCAAGGGAACAGTGTGCACTGCCTGGGACAGGGCAGGCCCCACACTGGAGCCAGGCCTGGAGCGGGAGCTCGTGGGAGAGTGCCTGGTAGCTGGGCCTTAGCCCATGGGGCCTGGCAGGGCACAACTGGAGGAGACATTTGCCCACCCTCCTTTAGACCCACCACCCGCAAGAGGCATCATAGGGGTTGGGTGCAGTGTGTGTCGGGCTGGCAACCAAGGGCTATTGAGAAACAGGACGTCACCGCTCTGGTGGGGAAGTTGCCTGAGCTAATGCATGAGGTTGAGATATAGTGGCTAGATATAGTCAGGCTCACTTCAATACACAGACTGGGCACCTCTCCTTGAGAGGGGCTGGACTCTGTTCCAGTGTGGAGTTGCCCTGGAGGAGGGAAAAGCGCTGCCCTATACTTCGAGGACCTCCTTAATCCCACTGACGGCTTCTGTTGAGAAAGCAGAGTCTGGGGATGAGGGGGATGACTTGCACATCACTGGAGTGCAGTACCTTTAGAACCTATTACATACTTTACACTCTGTAATAAAACATTGTGATCAATTGAATGCTGCACTGTGCAGAACAAGCACAGAGATGAGTCCACTGTCAGAGGCCATAAGAAGATCATTTGTAACCTTCACTAATGCTGTTTCTGTACTGTGATGAATTCTAAAACCTGACTGAAACTCTTCAAATAAACTGTTCCTCTGCAGATGATCAGTTAGCTGTTTACAACTACTCTTTCAAGAATCTTTGAGAGAAAAGGAAGACTTAAGTTTGGCCTATAAATAGGATACATGGGTCAAGTGATGGCTTTTTAAGTAATGGTTTAATTACTGCCACCTTAAAGGCCTGTGGTTCGTAGCCCATTAATAGAGATAGATTGATCATATCGAGTGCTGGGAGTCATAGGGGCGTAACTGACATTTTGGTCAAAATTGATATGTATATATATATATATATATATATATATATATATATATATATATATATATATATATATATATATATATATATATATATATAAAATGAAAGCTCTTGATGTGCTCTATCTACTGTCAAAATTACAGTAAAATATTAATAGAAATAGAGTTATTCAACAAAAACAAAAAGACTTAACTCGGAATGCACACAAGAAGTTGGTGCCAAAGGGGCATAAGTGCATTTACAACAAAGACAAGATTATTGTTCATTAAGCATTGTGTCATAAATTTATAAAAAGGGACATGCTTAAAAAAACTAAAATCAGGATACAATACAGGATACAAGGATATTATGGTCATCTTTTGTTTTGGCTCTCGCGTAAAGTTGGTGAAAAGTCACTTACGCCCCTATGGCTCCAAACCCTCGATAAGGTTGACGCAAAAATTAGTGGTAAGACTTCTTTGAGACGTCTTGCAGGAGTGCGCTCTAATAGCTCTAATAGCCACGTTGATGGCTATTACAGGAAGTAACTATTGACGTTAACTGTGGACATAAGTAAATTTTTTTCTGACAGGCTATACATCATTTGTGCTATTTGATGCCACATCTGCTCAAAGTGATAATACAAAGTTTCATATGAATATTAATTAATCATTATAATTATTATTAGTCTTGCAACATGAAAGATCTTCAAGCTGTAGTGTGATTGGCTGCCTCTGTTGTGACAGGTAAATGGCAAGAAACTGTACCAACCTGAAGATGGGGTACACCTGACAGTAATTGATGGGCATGATGGAAAGATGGTGGAGAGCAAAGGCTTCAGGAACTCCATCTTGCAGGGAATTCCCGCACAGATAGACAACTACATCAGTGGACTGAGAGACAAGTAAGAAGCTGCTCCTCTCCAGCTAAACTGAAAAACACTTGCTGTTACATGTTATGATAAACTGTGTCCTTTGTGGACATAAAGGGAACTGATCAAAATGATTTTCAGATCACTTTTGTAACAAAAATTGTCTGGCTCCAGTTTAAAAAAAAAAAAAAAAAAAAACTTGATGGAGCTTAAAAGACATACAGGTACTATCAGCTCAATGTGCCTCTTGCTCTCACTAGTTCCATTGTCCTCATGACGTCCAAGGGTCGCCTGGTTACCAGAGGATCCTGGACCAAAGTCCTGGAGAAACTTGGCATAGAGAAAAGCATCAGTTTGAAAGGTAATTTTGAATATCGCTATCATGTGCTCATGCCATTATCCATTTTTGTTTTTACAATTAATGAAAGTACAAGTCTGAAGACATACGGTATAGCCTTTTATGTTTGTACGCAACCATCACCATGATGATTGACACTCAGTTTGAGTGTTGCCGTGATTTATGAACATATATAAAGCACAATGGATCCCTGCATCCCTGTTGGAGTTTTGCCAATTTCCCTGTGACAAAGAGGAGCTTGTTTTCATGGTGGAACCTGCTATAAGGTGAAGGCTTTCCCTGCATGGCAAAACTATGAGCTGATCTCTCCCAATAAGGTATTATACATAATATGCCTGTAAATAATAAAATGTGTTACTACTATAATATTCAAATATTAGAAATGGTAAAACTATAAGAAGTAATCAGTGATCAGTAACTGCCGTAATCAGCCTTATGACATCCTTTGGAGACACAGAAGAAAAAAAGCACTGCTGTAAAACAAGCTGGTACTCAGAATATTTCTCTTATGTTAGTGTTATCTGGCTTTTCTGCAGATAAACTGGCATTTGTGGGCTTCAAGGGCTCCTTCCACCCCGACTGGGTCCATCTGGAGGTGGACAGTGAACGAGCCAAGATCCATCAAGTTTTGCCTGTCCCTGTGATCCACAAGATGAAGCTATGAATGGCAGTCAGAGTGGGGAGGATGATCCAAGTGAATATTTGGCTCTGTGATACTGATACTATGCCCCCCACCCCCCCATCCCAAGAAAAAATAATTATAAATTATGTGAAAGCACAGTCAGACTCACATATACACATATATGCACACTGCTGAGTCAGTTGTTCCCAGCCAAGTGATCCAGGATCAAGTGGTATCTGTGTTTGGTCATGAGAAAGATGGTGTGAATGTGTGTGAACAGTGAAGGCATCCCTCACAGAGCTAGCACTGCCCATGATGAACTGTCAGGCCCTCTAAAGTTATAGCACACTCACACACACACACACACACACACACACACACACACACACACACACACACACACACACACACACACACACACACACACGGTTCAGCCAATGGTGTCTGCACAAATGTGCCTGTCTGTAAACAATAATGACATGTGTGCTATTGATTGTGTTTCTGACACAAACACTGCCATTGCATTACCAGTATCATTTTGTTGTATATAATGTTAGCTTGCTGGTGAAAGTGGCCATTGGATTTTGGAAACCTGGTAGATGTTCAGAGGTTAAATTATGTTAACCTCTTAACATCTACCATTTAGGGGTAGGGTTAGGTTAACATCCAGTCCTTTTTTATGAAATGTTTGCCTATTTTGCACAAGTGGGAAGGATCATTACAGAAGAACTGCAGGGCCAAAATGCGTGTATGAGGCTTCACCCAAACAGTAACAGCTTATAAGTTTCTGAAAATGTGCTTGCTGCATGTGACTAAAACACAACCAAACACCAACTTTAACTGTAAATGGGTTTTTGGCACTGCTTGATGTTGAGGGCCTAACTGTCACTGTTGCATTTTGACAGTTGCATTTTGTGCCTATTTACTAAATGTCATCAGTTCTTTGACACAACCAAAACTCTTAATTAACTCATAACTTTCATAGGCACACCTTGATGAGCTTCAGCACAGAAGCCAGTGTTCAGCCTGTAGTGTCCTGGATCAGACTTCTCTACTGGTTTACTCCAGCACATCTACAACAAAAACGTTTCGCCCTTTAATGTCACTGATACATTTGTACAGTGCTGTTGATGCTGCCCTTAAAATTAGAAAGAACCAGATCACAGTAGAAGCTTCAGTAGAAGCAGCAACATGAAAGTCTGTAATAGATCAATACATGAATCTGAACTCCATATTATACAGTGGCTTGCAAAAGTATTCATACCCCTTGAACTTTTCCATATTTTGTCACATTACAACCACAAACATAAATATATTTCACTGGAATTTAATGTGAAAGACCAACACAAAGTGGTTACAATTGTGAAGTGGAAAGAAAATTATACATGATTCAAAACATTTTTTACAAATAAAAAACTGAAACGTGCGGTGTGCAAAAGTATTCAGCCCCCTTTTCTCTGAGTGCAACCAATTGCATTCAGAAGTTGCCTGATGACTGCTAATGACTAAAAAGAGTCCACCTGTGTGTAATCTAATCTCAGTACAAATACAGCTGCTCCGTCAGGGGTTGGTTAAGAGAATATTGGGGAGTAAACAGCATCATGAAGTCCAAAGAACACAGCAGACAGGTCAGGAAGAAGGTTGTGGAGAAGTTTAAAGCAGGCTTAGGCTATAAAAAGATTTCCCAAGCTTTGAACATCTCACGGAGCACTGTTCAATCCATTATCTGGAAATGGAAAGAGTATGGCACAACTGTAAACCTACCAAGACAAAGCCGTCCACCTAAACTTACAGGCCGAACAAGGAGAGCACTGATCAGAGATGCAGCCAAGAGGCCCATGGTGACTGTGGACGAAATGCAGAGATCCACAGTTCAGGTGGGGGAATCTGTCCACAGGATAACTATTAGTCGTGCACTGCACAAATGTGGTCTTTATGGAAGAGTGGCAAGAAGAAAGCCATTGTTAAAAGGAAACCATAAAAAGTCCCATTTGCAGTTTGCCAGAAGCCATGTTGGAGACACAGCAAACATGTGGAACAAGGTGCTTTGGTCAGAGGAGACCAAAATTGAACTTTTTGGCCAAAATGAAAAACGCTATGTGTGGTGGAGAATTAACACTGCACATCACTCTGAACACACCATCCCCACTGTCAAATATGGTGGTGGCAGCATCATGCTCTGGGGCTGCTTCTCTTCAGCAGGGACAGGGAAGTTGGTCAGAGTTGATGGGAAGATTAATGGAGCCAAATACAGGGCAATCTTGGAAGAAAACCTGTTGGAGTCTGCAAAAGACTTGAGACTGGGGCAGAGGTTCACCTTCCAGCAGGACAACGACCCTAAACATAAAGCCAGGGCTACAATGGAATGGTTTCAAACCAAACATGTCCATGTGTTAGAACGGCCCAGTCAAAGTCCAGACCTAAACCCAATTGAGAATTTGTGGCAAGATCTGAAAACTGCTGTTCACAAACGCTCTCCAGCTAATCTGACTGAGCTTGAGCTGTTTTGCAAATAAGAATGGGCAAAAATTTCAGTCACTAGATGTGCAAAGCTGGTGGAGACATACCCTAAAAGACTTGCAGCTGTAACTGCAGCAAAAGGTGGTTCCACAAAGTATTAACTCAGGGGAGCTGAATAATTTTGCACACCACACTTTTCAGTTTTTTATTTGTAAAAAATGTTTTGAATCATGTATAATTTTCATTCCACTTCACAATTGTATACCCCTTTGTGTTGGTCTTTCACATTAAATTCCAGTGAAATATATTTGTTTGTGGTTGTAATGTGACAAAATATGGAAAAGTTCAAGGGGTATGAATACTTTTGCAAGCCACTGTATAAAAAGAAAATGAACAGTCCCACATGAAGGAGGTCATGACTCACTCAATAGGTCAGTCTCTTCTAACAGTGTTGTCTTGAACTAAATATTTGGATAGTGATAAGAACCATTAGTAAGCACTAAAGACAGACAAGTTGGTTCATACTGTTGATGACAGCTGCAGACCACGCTCATCATCCACAGTCATCTGAAAGGCCTCCAGTTTTGTTGCCTTGACAGACTATCAGGTGGAATCTGTATCCTGACCCACTTTTCTCTTGGCATTTCTCTCTTTTTTAATTTTTTGCAACCAAATTTCCAGCTGAAATTAAAGTTATGGCTCTTTCCCCCATTCATTAAGATGGAGGCTTTAAAATAACTGCATCATATTATTGTGGGGTTTTTACCTTGAGGCAACTGTTGTTGTGATTTGGTGCTATATAAAAAAAACTAAACTGAACTGAATTAAATGGAATTAATTTGACGATGGCTGCCAAGTTGCTAGAATTTCTTCTAGAAGAGCTTTGGCTGCAGTACTTACTATATTTAGAATGCAGAAATCATGAAGAAGTTCGTCTTTCACCAAATGAGTTTTTCCAATTTCATAGAATGACATAGGACAGTTTAGCATTAAGGTGCTGAGTCAGTGATAGAACTGAGACTTTTTGTGAGGAAGGAGCTGCTTTGTCAGAATAAGATAAAGATTCTCGAGTCATAAAAGCCATGCAAATGCCAACACATCTGTCTGAGATCCCAGCAAGATTTACTCAGAACACCACCAGATCAAGAAGCAGCTCAGCTCACCCCAACCTTCTGAGAAAAGCTTTTGAACAGAGCAACCGTCTGGTTTAGTTTAGCATCATAGCGTACAGTTAACTGGTTACAAAGTGTTTGACAGAGTCTTCAGACAGCTCTCAGAGATGAAGCAGCAACATGAAAGTCAATACATCCAACCTTTTGCGATTAATTGCATTTGCTTTGTGTGATCAGTTAACACTGAGGAAAACCTGGTGCCATCCAGATTAAGCTGTAATTAGTGTTGAAAAAAATTAACTGCTGGCAGCAAAAGCCAGATTACAAATGAAACTATTCTTTTACCTTCTGTTAATAGGACTGGAATGTACCAAGATACTGAGACACAGTTAAATGTTTTCTAGCCTCGTTGATATGCATGTACTGGGCTGTTCTCCTTGATGTCAGCCATGATTACTTGGCAAATGATGCAAATACAGAGGGAGCAAATACTAAGATTGATTTGGTTATTCAAGAACATGTATGATGTATGCCCATCATTAAACATCCTTCCCATGCAGGAACCTGTAACAGTTGAGTGATTTAAATGTTCTGCTCTGTTTACCTAAACTAGTGAAAAAGAAAAAATGAAAAACATTCCTTGTTTGCATTCCAGCCAGTGGCTTTGCTCCATTCCGAGCGCTCTCACTTGATATTGTGACGCTGTCCTTTACTGAATTTTCTTCTTCTTCCCTTTTTTTTTTGTCAGCGTTTGTGATGGATATCTGTCTGTTGGTTAGAAAGCACCAGCAAGAAGCCTGTAATGATAGTAAAAGATTAAATTGAGCCTTCCACCTTCCATGTTTAATTGGGCAGTTTTTAAACGTTCCATTTCTCCCTTTCAAAATGACTCCAATCTGACAAGAAAAATGGATTCCCCTCCTTATACCGAAATAGCTGGTCCTTTTTCGGAGGTTGTAGCAGTAATTTAGTGTTTTGTATCCATAGGTTGCTAAGAGCTATATTTTATACTTATTTATTGTACAGACATACTTGACCTAACTCTACAAGGGGCTTGTTTTGAGTTGTAATGTTATTACTGTCCGGTATGTATACTCTATGTAAGAAACCATCATAGCTCCATGTAAAGACATTTGTACCAGACACTTACTGCATACATGCATATGACTCTTGGTATAGTTGGCTTGTTTTAACTGTACAACAAATGGATGTGTTATATAAGTGACTTAGGCTTGTAAAGTAATTTTTGTACAGAATAAATCCATTTGATCAGTTTGCCTGAATATATTTGTGTCCGTGCATGAACAAACAGCAACATGGTGGACCTCAGGGTGACTAGCAGCCACAGTATGGAAGCTAATGGGGATCCAAATGTATTAATAAATAAATTTTAGCTCAAAGGGGGTTGTTTGATTGAGGGCTCTTTATTGTAATATGGAGCACCTTGACATGACTCGTGTTGCAATTTGGTGCTACGTAAATACAAAAAAAACATGTTGCCTGCTTAGTGTCATGTCAGAAAGTATATTATGTATATGGAAGTAAGATTTTTACAGTAAATTGCTTTTCAACATGTACCGTGTAGAACTGTGACTATTTTATACATTGTTTATTTCATTCAACATGGATAAAGATATGACAGGAAATACAGAGATGAGGCAGCTGAGAAGATGCATGGTGGAAAGATTGTTGACTGATTAAACCAGTATAAGAGGTAGGGTTATGGTTCTTGTGCTCTGCAGGTGTACTCGTGTCTATCCTCCAAGTTTGAAGTCAATTTGTTGCGCAGTTACTGAGACTCTGAAAGCATGACGGCGACACAGATGGAAAAGTAATCCCCAAGTGTCTCCCTCCCTCTTGGCAGTCTTTACAAAAATTAAACTGTGTGCATTCTAGCACACCCTGCCTCTCATCCAGTGACTGCGTGTGCTTTTTGGGATCCATTTCATCTTATGGTTTGGTTCATTATAAACCACTGTCAAATACAGTATAACCACACAAAAAGCTTGTGTGCCCCCTGCTGGCCAAACTTCAGGCTGTGTGTCGGTTTATACCTGAACTCAGGGTTAAGTTCTGCTGAGTTTGTTTGATACATCATCATCTGTCTGTACTGTCCATTTGTGCATGTATGCCTCTCACATCTCATGTTATCCTTGAAACACTGCATCAAGTGTGTGAGACCAGCAGGACGACTGCAACATCTTCACAATGGAAGTCAAAGATATCTCAGTGCTTAAATATAGAAAAGTTTTATTTTACACATCAGCTCTAACAGAAAATGTGAACAAACACAGGTGAGGACAGGATCAATGCCTCCATGCCTGTACCAGAAAAAAAATCATGAACTTTGCATGAAATAATAAAAGTTTTGGTGATGCTCATGTGGTTAGCTTTCTAACAAAAAAATATGGGATTCAATTACGAATGATTTGAAATTGTCTGTTAACACTCAAAGAGTGATGATTTCAACAATGTACTTGTTGCTGAAACATGATTCGATGAGAAAGAGCGATGATTCCAGCTGAGCAGTAAAGGTGATGTTACCCAACAGAAATAATTACTTCACTCATCCCACTGTATCAGGTGGTCCTGTGGGTCCTCACCAGTTCACTGCTCACAGACTTGCTGTAAGAACCAGCACTTATAAGGCCAAAAGGATCATTAGTGATGTACAGCTCCATCAGAGCTCCTGTTTCAAACTGCTTGCATGGTTTCCCTCCAAGTCAGGCTTCTTGCTCTCCGTTTTCTTCTTGCTCTTCCTCTTGGTGTTGACCTCATTTTGCTGCTTGTATTTGGCATCATCCTTCTTGGCAGCCTTCCCTGGAAACACCTGTCCCTCTACAGTAACATCTACGCAGCGCTCCTGAGCCACAAGGAAGTCTTTCACCTCCCAAGCCAAACTACCATCCCGCAGCATGAAGATCACCCTGTTGGAGCCCACCACGAACCTGCAGGATGAAAGAGACGTAGAAATCAGGCAAAACTCCACTGGAGTGAACTGCTGTGGTTTTTCATAGATTGTTCAGCATTGAAAAATTAAAACCTAAACTCGTCTCCAAAATTTTGGTGCACTGTTTATAATTTATGAACACGCGGTTTGCAAATCCCTCAGACCTTGCATTTAATCAGCAAAAGACTGTTATATAAATAAAACTGGTGCTTAAGTTGCCTGCATACAGTTCAAACACAATTACTGAAAATTATTGAAAATATCTGGAGCATAATGAAGCCAAAAAAAATGAAAAGAAAACCCTGAACTGCTGATCAGCTCAAATCCTTTGCCAAGTAAGAAATCTCTGAGCATCCTCTGCTTGAGTGATGCTTGGCAAAGCAAAGACAGCTGTGAAGACGTGTCAGTTAGGAAAGGACGGTGTTCCTTCCTCAGCTATGTGTTTAAGCACTTTACTTTACTTTATTACATTTAGCAGACGCGTTTATCCAAAGCGACTTACAATAATATTAAAAGCCAAAACAAAATAAAACATTAAAAGTGTTAAACATTAAAAACACAATGGCACATTAAAAATGTATGTCTATACACATAAAAAGTAAATGTCTAGTTAGTGCAGGTATTCTCCAAAAAGCTCAGTTTTTAGGAGTTTTTTAAAAACAGCGAGGGACTCAGCTGCTCTGGTGGAGGTAGGCAGTTTGTTCCACCATCTGGGAACTATGGAGCAGAACAGTCTGGATTGCTTTGGGTGGATGCTGGGTAAAGCAAGGCGAAATTCAGTGGAGGAGCACAAAGGCCGAGATGGAACATAGGCCTTTAGGAGCAAGTGCAAGTAGTGGGGCGCTTGTTCTGTCATCACCTTATAGGCAATCGTGCAGGCTTTATATTTGATGCGAGCAGCAACCGGAAGCCAATGAAGCTCAATGAGCAGTGGGGTGACATGTGCCCATTTTGGAAGATCGAAGACCAGACGTGCTGCTGCATTCTGGATCATCTGTAATGGCTTAATAGCACAGGCTGGAAGGCCCGTTAGCACTGCATTAATCAAGGCGTGAGATGACCACAGCCTGCACCAAGAGCTGAGCAGCATGTTGCGTTAGAAACGGTCTGATTTGTCTGATGTTATATAGCGCAAAGCGACAGGATCAAGCAACAGAGGCCACTTGGTGTGTAAATGATAACTGGTCGTCAAACATGACTCCCAGATTCCTGGCAACCTTCGCCGGAGAAAGTGAGAGAGAATCGATTGTTAAGGTGAAATTGCGTTGGACCGACTGTTTTGCAGGAAACACCAGTAGTTCAGTTTTAGAAAGATTAAGTTGAAGATGGTGACACCTATAGTGACACCTATAATAAAAGTCAGTGTTTTAGTGTTGATTCCATTTTGAAGGATTAACATTTGAAGGTTTTAAAACAAAAACAAAAAACTACACACAAAATTCCTTACCATAATACACATTATATATTACAAAAGTAAGACATCATATAAAATACTTCCTCAGTTATGATGCAGATTAGTGGCAGAGAAGTCAGTAAGTGGACTTTGAACATGAGCATAAAGACTTTTATGGGACTCAACCTAGAATTTGCTAGAATTTCTACTAGTCACCAGGTGTCACCTGACAGGTGTAACTCTCCAAAGCTTCAAATCTTTTCCCAGCACAAATCAAACAAGTACTAGCCTTATATAGCTTTAAGCACCAGTTTTATTTGGAGTGGTTGAGTGGATCGAGTGGCTAGTGCTAAAAAAGTTTGACTTTTATAGCCATTATAGATAGAAAAAAAATGCCCCTTGGTTGATAATAATTTTAATAATTTTTTTCCACTCAAATGGCCCCAATACTGCATCATAGACACATACTATTCCACCACACAAAAACATCTACAGATATTTGCAGTTAATGTCTATAGAAGGCCCATGAGTCCACCCACCTTCTTGTAAAGAAGCTATACAGAATGAGAAAGAGAAAAAAAAAAAAAACTATCTATCTATCTATCTATCTATCTATCTATCTATAGATAGATAGATAGATAGATAGATAGATATCTATATGAATATGTATATCTGGATATATCTATATCTCATATATCGATTGATCGATCGATAGATCTATCTATCTATCTGGGGTATAAAGACTTTTATATGTGGGGTGGCTGTAGCTCAGAAGGTAGAGCAGGTCACCTACTGATCAGAAGGTCAGCGGTTCAATTCCTGGCTACTCCAGGCTGCATGCCAATGTATCCTTGGGCAAGATACTTAACCCCAACTGTGTGAATGTTAGATAACTGAAACGCTTAGTTAATCATGGAAGTGCTTGTATGCATGGGTAAATGTAAACATGCTGTATAAGCACTTTGAGTGCTCAGACTGAGTAGAAAAGCGCTATATAAGAAGTAGTTCATTCATTATATATATATATATATATATATATATATATATATATATATATATATATATATATATATATATATATAAATAAATGAGAGCGAGAGGGGGAGAGAGAGAGAAAATAAAAGATTACTAAGGAAATACCTCTGAATATCAAAGTTGGCATTGAAAAGGCTGCCCTGCCACAGGCCTGTGATCTCCTCGGTCTCTTTTTCTGTAGGATCTCCTGAAACTGTAGCAAAAACCATCAGAGTCCGGCCTTTCTTGGACATTTTGAGAAGTTCCTCTGGCTTGGAGGGGTCCACCTTAGAGAAGTCGATGGGAGGAGGAGATCTTTTGTGCTCTGGAAGGTCACCTTCCTCAATGTCATCATCTGTCTTCATAAAGAAAAAAAATACACTATAATATCTTATAAAATTATTACTCACATGACAATAATTATTGGAGCAATACAATAGTGTTTTTTGTTGTTTTTTTAAAGGCAAAAATCTTAGTTTTTAGTCATATGGCATTTTTTCTTAAAAATGATTCAGCCCACTGAATGTGGAATTCAGTGGACTGGCTATGACTAGATAGACAAAAGCAAGAATGGAATATTCAGGAATAGGATGACTCATTCTGTTATTTAGCAACTATTTCAGACTGAAAGCAGAGGGGATTTTGAAAGTACCTCTTTCTGAAAAGTACCATCACAAACACTGACTTCAAAAACTAGGCAGAAGGAACAATATTTTTTTGTTAACCGTTATCTGCCAGAAACAGGTTCAGAGAGGGTGAGGGGAGGGAGACAGGACAAAAGACATGCTGTGGAAGAGAGCCAGAGATTAATAATAACGGAGGATTAAGAGTTCCAGTGAAAGGAATTTTGGACAATTTCATGCTCCCAACTTTGTGGGAACAGTTTGGGGATGGCCCCTTCCTGTTCCAACATGACTGCACACTAGTGCACAAAGCAGGTCCATAAACACATGGATGAGTGAGTTTGGTGTGGAAAACTTGACTGGCCAGCACAGAGTCCTGATCTCAACCCGACAGAATACCACTGGGATGAATTAGAGCAGAGACTGTGAGCCAGGCCTTCTCGTCCAACATCAGTTTGTGACCTCACAAATGTGCTTCTGGAAGAATGGGCAAAAATTCCAAAAAACACATCTAAACCTTGTGGAAAGCCTTCCCAGAAGGGTTAAAGATGTTATAGCTGCAAAGAGTGGGGTGATATTAACCCTATGGATTAAGAATGGGAAGTGATTCAAGTTCAAGTGTGTGAAGGCAGACGAATCCATTTTCATAAAAGAAAGGAGAAAGGAAGGCTCCAGCAGGGTATCCTTTACTCCCAAATAACTTCCTCGGGAAATTAAAACACCATCTCTGCCACAGTAGTATTCACTGAGACCTGCGGGCTCCCATAGACACTGGGAAATGTCGATACCTAGCTAGCTAGCGGCTAACAGCAGCTAACACCTGAAGGCTGTCTAGATGAGGAAACGTACCTCCCACTGTTCCAGGAGCCGTGCCATGTCAGCATCATTGTAGTCTCGGATGTCCTTCTTTTTCTTGGGCTTTTCTTTAGTCTCTGTCTGTACAGCATAAACCATATATGTGCAGAGGAGCAGCACAGCACATCTACAAAGAAAACTAGACGCCATGTTTCCAGATGGTACCCTGTGATTGGCTGGGAAGTCTGACGGTCACAAGACGGGAGGGTGTGTCAGAAGAGAGCGACCGGTAGCGCAGCCTGGCAGAGAATTTCAAAATAAAGCCAGGACTACTATTGTTATCGGTTTGTTTGTTTTTTGTTTGTTTGATTGTTTGTTTGTTATTATTATAGTCTTCCACCTTTGCTCAAACACAAACTCCAGGTTTCACATTGCCTTCTGGCACCACATTATTTTCAGGACATGTAAGCTTCAGAAAAGTAAACAAGTTTAGCCCATGTGGCCGCCTTGCTGTGCAACTACAAAAACATCCTTTAATAGTAAATTAAAGCCGCAAGCGGCAATGATCGGGCCGTCGCACCCGGTGCGAGTCGAGCTGTGGCGCGGTCGCGCCGTTCTGCGCTCGGAGGTTTGGCGCGGTCGGGAGCGTCACCGCCGAACTTCACCCGTGCACACTAGGTGGCGTCGGCGAGTACCCACCTAGTGTGTCATGATGCTGTATGTAATGCGTGCACCCTTTAATGAAAATGTAATGCTCATGGGATGATTATCAGTATACTGGTGATTTCCTGTCAACACTAGGTAGTGTTATGAGTGGGATGCAAAGTTGGTAGATCAGTGTGTCCAGACTCACTCACACTCTCATGAAACAAGTTTGGGACAGACTGAACAATGTATACTTGAGATGTGGCAATTTGTTGTCCTGTGGTATATGATTGAAATCCCCAAATCAAAGTGTTGTTTCGGCAACAATTCAATTTAATTTTATTTATATAGCGCCAAATCACTTCACCTTTTGAGATTCTATAAAACCTTAGCTAACTTTTGTTATAGGTACTCTAACTTTTACTGACTATAAGCATATCACTGTGTTCAGGACAGGAGGCTTATCAAAGCACTGTACTTTGGTGCAGATTGGGCAATGTGGCTTTGAGGCAGGAAATTGCTAAAATCGCCCATTTAATTCAAAATTGCAGACTTCCTGTTAGGTTTAAAGCATTGAACCACGTGATCTTCTGGATGAAGCTTTAGACACAGAACACACTGATCAATGATCAATGATCGATCACTGGTCATCTTGGAAAAGCTCACTGATGGAAAAATGTCTGGATCCTGGAGATGATGCGAATGTTTGAGTGAAGATGAGGTCGAAATGATTTCAAGACTTCAAAACTGAACCAAATGGATTTAAAGTGACTGAAATCAACATTTTGAAAGTCACGTCTGTAATTCAGAGCATGAATCTCCACATATTTTACACTGAAAATCACCTAAATCGGTGATCAGCAAACTTTGTCTGAATTCACCTACAGAGCAAGAGAATCAAAACGGATCAAGATCGGGGATTCGGACCGGATAAAGTCCAGATCCAGTTCAAGCTCCAGTCAATTTCCAGCTCATCTAGTCTGGATCAATTCATTTCCCAGTTCATGAACTGAACTGTCATAAACTGCAGCAAAAACAGTTTTTATTGAGTAACAAACTGACCTGAGATCAGCTCAGCCCCCAGGGTCCAGCCTAGAAGTAATAAATGCATGAATTAGCTTTTCAGCATCACTCTGAGAAAGGATGTTTCTAATTTTAGAAATATTGTGCAAATGCAAAAAAGCAGTCCTACACATTTGTTTAATATGTGCATTGAAGGATAAATCCTGGCCAAAAATGACTCCAAGATTTCTCAGTGTTAATGGAAACCAAAGTAATGCCATCCAGAGTAAGTATCTGGTTCGACACCATGTTTCTCAGATTTGTGGGGCTGAGCACAAGAACTTCAGTTTTATCTGAATTTAGAAGCAGGAAATTAGAGGTCATCCAGGCCTTAATGTCTTTAAGACATTCCTGTAGTTTCACTAATTGATGTGTGTCATCTGGCTTCTTGGATAGATAAAGCTGAGTATTATCTGCATAACAATGAAAACTGATGCAATGCTTTCTAATAATACTGCCTAAGGGAAGCATGTATAATGTACATAAAATTGGTCCTAGCACAGAACCCTGTGGAACTGCATAATTAACCTTAGTGTGTGAAGAAGACTCCCCATTTACATGAACAAATTGGAGTCTATTAGATAAATGTGATTCAAACCACTGCAGTGCAGTACCTTTAATACCTATAGCATGTTTTAATCTCTGTAACCTCAGTGCAGCTTTTGATACTGTTGACATAACATTTTGAGGTCTAACAGGACAAGAACAGAGATGAGTCCACTGTCAGAGGCTCTAAGAAGATCATTTGTAACCTTCACTAATGCTGTTTCTGTACTGTGATGAATTCTGAAACCTGACTGAAACTCTTCAAATAAACCGTTCCTCTGCAGATGATCAGTTAGCTGTTTTACAACTACTCTTTCAAGAATCTTTGAGAGAAAAGGAAGGTTGGAGATTGGCCTATAATTAACTAAGACAGCTGGGTCAGTGATGGCTTTTTAAGTAGCGGTTTAATTACAGCCACCTTGAAGGCCTGTGGTACATAGCCAACTAATAAAGACAGATTATTAATTTTTAAGGTTGAAGCATCAATAAATGGAAAGACTTCTTTGAACAGTCTAGTAGGAATGGATTCACTAAACATGTTGCTGGTTTGGAGGAAGTAACTATTGAAGTTAACTCTGAAAGATCAATCAGAGAGAGTCTAAACAAATACCAGCAGTGCTGAAAGCAGCTGAAAATGAAGATAAGTCTTTGAGATGGTTTTGAATAATTTTTTCTCTAATGTCTAAAATTTTACTTGTTAACAAATTCATGAAGTCACTACTAGTTAAAGGAATACTTGGCTGACTCATTGTTAGCACGGCTACAGTGCTGAAAAGGAATCTGGGGTTGTTCTTATTTTCTTCAATAAATGATGAATAGTAAGATGTCCTAGGGCTTTTTTTTTTTTTTTAAGAGCAACAAACTCTTTTTCCAGGCTGAATGAGCAACTTTTGATGGCCTACTTGTTTAGATGATCTGGAGCGATTTTGGTCTCACTGGGTCAAATGCCCAAGGAGGAGTTCATTCAAATACAAGGCCTGAAAATGGCAAAAAAAAAATGACACCTTAAATTGAATATGGCTGACTTCCTGTTGGGTTTCGGGTATGGCGCCAAGAGACTTTCTTGCACGTCTTAGGACATTACATTTGGCTTCACAATTTGAGATATCAGCAACTCTGATCAGCTGTTCTGGAATGGGAAATCCAGAACAGCTGAGTTCAGTCAACTCTGAGTATGTTCACCCTGATTTAGTGCGTGTGTGAGTAAGGAAAGAAAGCCATCATCAATGGAGCTCTGATACCAGGATTCACCATGGCAACGGGTAAATAAAGAGCATATCCTCCATTTTAATCCGATGGATGGATCACACCTGTCAATGTGGAGCATGACGAGTCACTTTAATCAGCCTGACCCAATCATCATAGACAGAATAAAAGTTTGTTATCAAATATATCATTTCTTTTATAATGTCTGCTGTCATCATTTACACAACTTGAATCTCCATCAGATGAAGTTGAATCCTAATTTTACATTTGATTTATAAAATCTAATTATTCAGCCTGATGGACAAACTGCAGGAGACAGAAAGTGAAGATAAAACTGTGAAGAAACAGCTCAGACTGAGTTTACTGACCGACCTGTGTGTTAGAGACTGAGACAGCAGCAGACCCCGAGGGGGCGGAGCTGACCTCAGGTCAGTTTCTTACTTAATAAAAACCTTTTCTGCTGCAGTTTATGACAGTTCATGTTATGGTTATTTGTTTAAATAATTGTACAGTAGAAATGGAATCTATTGATGGAATAGCAACCTCACTGTATTCGTTTTTTTTAATTGAGAATTTCATTATTTCTACCATTACTGGATAAAAATGAGATTTATAGAAAAACTGCTTTGTTTCCAGTTTAACCATTTTAATCTGATCTAAGATCAGCTTCACTGATAGATGACAGCTCTCTGACAGCCACAGCAGAGATGTTTCACTGAGTTACTGTTAAAGGTAAGAGTTCAGTCATAGTTTCATATTTAGCTGAAAACATTCAGAGCAGCTTTCCAGTAATGGATGTAAAGTTTTACCAGTAAAGGCAAACATGTTATGATAAATGTCTCAGCTTTATAGGTTTTAAATATTTCAGTGCCTTGTGGGGGAATGAGGCATTTTAATAAAAGAATGCAGATCGTGTCGGGAAAATTAATCCATTATGAACAGATCCAGACTGCAAAATAACTGGAGCCTGAACTAGATCTGGGCCTTATCGCATCTGAATCCATGATCTTGATCCATTTAGATCCTCCTGCTGCGCGGGTGGACTCGGGCACGGTTTGCAGATCCGTTATAGAGCCTATGATCACCGATTTTGGTGATTTTCAGTGGAAAATATGTCAAAATTCATACTCTGAATTTCAGACACCGTAACTTTCAAAATGACATCATTTAAGTCAATTTAATTCCATTTAGTTCATTTTCCATCCAAAGTGTGTTGTGTGTCAGCAGCTTCATCCAGATCAGTGTGATGTAACAGTGATGCTACTGTTGCAGAGGAACTGACAGTCTGACAGCTGCAGCTGCTTCATAATAAATCCGTGACATCATCACTGTCTCTGTTTTTACAGCTTGTTGACAAGTGAACGACTGTAAAAGCTTCATGTTACACACAAAAATAACAAACTAACGTCTAACTGGGAGTTCAGTGCTTGTAGAAACATAAATGTCTGCTAATGAATTCGCTTCTCTGATGCTCTGACAGCCACTTTATGAAGGAGGAAATGAATGGGAGTGTCAGACAGGTGGTTCAGGAGCAGCAGGAGGGGCGGAGTCAGAGAGACACAGAGTTTGTTGGATAAAACCTGCCAGGTTAGGGTCACAGTCTGTTACCCTGGTAACTGACTCAAAGTTGGAGTTAGCTCTCTTTGTGGAACTGAAAACCAGAGTTTCCCTCATTTTAGGGTTAACAAACTCAGAGTTATTAGCAAAACCTGCTTCCTGGGATAGGTCCGTGGTCTCTACTGGTTGCTCCGCCCATTTGTCAAGTACTCACCTGAAGCAGATTACTCATGATTGCTCACCTGTTCCTCATGTATGCTGATCAAGGTGAGCTTTTTAAGGCTGAAGGAGCCTCTCAGTTGTCACTGGATTATTGTGTCAGAGGAAGGTATGAATGTTGACTCCGGTCATGGCTGTTTGCCTCCTTGTGGATGAAGCACTCTTCTCTGTGCAGACCTGCCTGTCTTGGATCTTTTATAGTAATCGGTGTCAGTTTGTGAGTCCCTGAACACACCAGCAGCCCTCATCCCCCTAATAAGTCCCGTGCACTTCTTCACTGAACAAACCAAGGTCAGTTGCAACTGAAAGCTGGTTCTGTGTCTGATCCACTCTTAAACAGTTTTGTTCTTGGAAAATTCCACTATGGGCATGTTGAGAAGTAGTCTCAAAAGGAATATAAGGTTATAATTGTTTGGTTATAGAATGGTTAAAGATGTGTCTGTTCCTGGTCACTCTTCCTTGCCTTTGGCAGAAACTAAAGCTCAGAGCTCTCAATTTAATTCAGTTTTACTGATATCACACCAAGTTACAACTCTGCTGCTCACAGAATGTGATTAAACTCACTAGTGTCCTTAATAATACGATGGTGGATATTGTTGATGTGGCTATACCAAATGTCCAGGTTGAACTACAAAGCATGCAGCTTTGCTATTGTTGACACTTTGCCTGGTATGTTCTCACTGTTCTGTAGAGCTGTGTGGACCAGAACAACCCAATGAAATTATTAAGAGGGAACATTACTAAGGTTTAAAAGAGCGCCTATTAACATGGTGAAATGAAATGTCTGCGATGCTCCTTGTCATACTGCACATGTTTTCATGTTCTCCTGTGAAGGTGGTCCACTTTAAATGTCACCTTTTATGCAGACTTTCAACATCTCTGAAGTCAATTCTAAATGCTGGCAGTGACGCACTACCCAAAGGAAAAACCTGAGTAATTGAGTAACATTCAGAGGTCACCTGTGGGTTTAACAAATGCTTAAAACATGTTATCTTATTACATTATGGCATATTTACACATCACCTTTAATAAGGATACTCCAGAGTATACTGTGCAAAAGCAGGTAATAAAGGAAGCACTGGATCACCTTTCCCTAATATTGGGTGAATTTGACCAGCTTTTATTATGACTGCCACACTTGTTATGTTGACTGTTGGACCTTTAAATATGGAAGATTGTGAAGTGAAGGTGGACAGACTGCCGGCTGTAGTGACAAGCAAACGGGTGCTCAAACTTTCTGCTAAAGCAGTTGTTGATACAAGGTTTCCTGCAAAGCAGGATGTTTTCAGAGGTACAAAAATCTCTTGATGGGTTCATTGCTTTGTGTGATGAAATGAGGTGTATGCATGATTTAATAATCTTATTACCATATGAGGAAAAAGAAACACCAAACCTGGTTTAAAGCAAAAATGTTTTATTGAAAATATGAAAGTGGGTCAAATCCAAACACAAACATGTCTGAAAATGAAGGTATTGGTAATTTTAATGTTGATGATGGTGGTGTTAATATTGATTCTAATGCTAGGGTTTCCAATGTGGGTAACCATTCCAACAAAAGTGTCTCAAGCTGCACTTGTTGCTCAAATGGAAGCTTTAAAGGAACACCATGCTTTGGAGGAACAGGAACAACTGATCAAAATGAAAAAGTAACAGCTCATGTTAGAAACTGAGCTAGCAACATCTACTGCTACGTTGCTGGTTTTGCAGGCTTCAGATGGACAGTGTTTCTCTCTGGCACCTACGGATGGCAGGAACTCTTATTTTGAAAGGAAACTGGCATCAATCAATGCTCTTAATCCCATGGCAAAAGAATACAAGCCAGTAGCATGTAAAGGAACACAGCAAAAGGACATGCCACTACACGACGAACTGCAAACAATGGATGGATGTCGATGGGTGTGAGTGGGTGCCTTCCAGGACATGGTTGCAAGCATAGTTGTAGAGGGTGGTTGCTGGCTCCCCTGGGATACGGGCGCCTGTGGGTCCCGCGGTGTGTGTGGCCGGATGTGTTGGCATGGCTGTTGGCCTGCTCAAATTGGACTTGTCTGCGGCTTCTCACCCTCATTGGGTGTCTCTAATGACAGAAACACACATACACTGCAACATGACACAGGAAGTGTGGGTGGTCGTGGTGGTGGTGTTGCTGTGTGTTTTGTTATTTTCAAATATATATATATAGATATAGATATAGATATATATATCCCCTAATGCACTGTTTCTTTTCATTCACCTCTTTTCACTCTCTGTTTAATGATTAGTTATTAATCTCTGTCTCTCTTCCACAGCATGTCTCTTGTCCTGTGTCTCTCCCCTCAGCCCCAACCGGTCGCAGCAGATGACTGCCCCTCCCTGAGCCTGGTTCTGCTGGAGGTTTCTTCCTGTTAAAAGGGAGTTTTTCCTTCCCACTGTCGCCAAATGCTTGCTCATAGGGGGTCGTTTTGACTGTTGGGTTTTCTCAGTATTATTGTAGGGCCTTTACCTACAATACAAAGCGCCTTGAGGCAACTTTTTTGTGATTTGGCGATTTATACAAATAAAATTGAATTGAATTTCTCATTTGTTTTTCTTCTAACGTTAACAAGAGCATCCTATCAACAACATACAGAGCGCTTCATGTAAAAACAAATATGTTTGGTACAACAATGCATTCGGATCATGATTTCATTTGGGAAAACTGCCAGACATGACAGGCTTTAAAAAAAAAAAAAAAATGCTGTCAAATAAAACAAAGAACAGTTCCTCTTCATGTAGCTTCAGTGAGTGTTAAAAACAGAAGCCCTGCTGATCTAAGATCAGTATCCGTTTCCCCTTTTAATCCCTTTTGACTTTTTTTGTGTCACAAAGGATTAAAAGGGACTCCCTTGTTTCTCAGTGTCATTTGGTTTCAGCTCATAAATATTAGGTTTTCTTCTCCTTGTTGGGGCCCGAGCACAACTTGTGCAAAGGCCCTACTGTACCTACTTTGATTATTTAGGCAAATGAATTGCTTTTTTGAGGGCCTGAACATGCTCAAAATCTCATGAAATTTTGTACATGTTAGGTCTGGTGAATATTTATGTATTTTAATGGTTTCAGGCATGGCCCTTCCAAAATGGCTCTACAGCGCCACCTTTAGTTAAATTCCCATTGCTGTATTTCATATACATGTTACATATATGTACCAAATTTCATTCATGTCCAGAGGAAGGAAAAAAATACCACTGGGTCCAATGCCCTAACCCCAACAGGAAGTCCGCCATTTTGAATTAAATGGGTGATTATTATTTTATTTTTTCTGCCCTCATACTTTCTCTAGTAACTCATAGGTTTTGGTAGATATCAACTTCATATTTGGTTAGTCTAATCTACACACCAGGGGGGATCAAAATATAAAAAATGGTGAAGGTTTTCACCAGAGGGCATGGTTGTGATGCCACAGATATTTGATCATTCCCCAGGAAATTTTGATTGGCTCTTATTCATGCCTACATGATCAAATCTGGATCAAACTTCTTCAGTAGGATGAGGGTCCGCCCCCGAAACATATACATATGAAAATATTTAATTGCAGTTGCAGCGCCACCTAGTGGGAACAGGAAATGTAATGTTTTTACACTTTGTTCTGCTCAACCACCTTGGAGCTGTACCTCCTGTTCCCCTGGAAATCCTTAAGGAGTTGGCCTTACATTGTTTTCAAAACTGACTTTTTGCTAAAGGGCGTGACCCTGGACGTTTGATGTTTTGCCATGACAACAAAAATGGCAGTAACTCAAAGCCACATTGCCCAATCTGCATCACACTTGAGTGGTTTAATAAGCATCCTTCCCTGGAGACATTGATATGCATAACGTCCCTAAACACTAGAGCCCCACCTAGTGGGAAATATCATTAAATACCAAGGTTTTTTTGCACAGCCTCAGAGCTACATTTTATCTACAGGCTCATGTGTCATTCTAAGACATGCAGAAAAGTCTTTTGGACCCAGACCTGAAACCCTACAGGAAGTCAGCCATCTTCAAATTAAGGTGTCAATTTTTGCCATTTTCAGGCCTGTTATTTGAATCATTTCCTCCTAGGGCATTAGTGAGACCAAAATGGCTCAGCATCATTTAGACAAGTAGGGCATCAAAAGTTGTTGAAGGTTCTGTAGAACCTTCAACAACCTTGCCACACCAGGTCGATGAAGTTGGCCTTTGTTTTCAACCACTGGGGTATCCCAGCTGCCATAGGGTGAGAGGCAGGGTACTTAAGTTCATTTCAATTTTATTAGTAGAGCGCAGGACAAAAGACATGCTGTGGAAGAGAGAGAGAGATTAATAACAAATAATGATTAAATCCAGAGTGAAATAAAAACAGAGTAGAAAGAGGTGAATTAGAAGAAAGAACGCATTATGGGATCCCCCCCCCCCCCCCCCCCCCCCCCCCCCGCCCCAACAGCCTAGGCCTGCTGCAGTGTAACAAAGGGAGAGTTCAGGGTCACCTGATCCCGATCCAGTGTATATAATGTTCACAACTTTCAGTCATAAAACTGATACTCTGCCCCTACAAACTGCAAATAGACTGAACGAGTTCTATTGTCGTTTTGATGGTCAGTTCAGCAGCCTTCACACCTCCACCAGTCCCAACTACAATACAGCCAACACAAATATTCACCCCCCAACCTCCCCCACTCCCCACACCTCAGAGAAGCCCACATCATCAAGGACTCCCACCCCAGAGTCCCCCTCCTCCCCCACCCCCACAGTCTTTTGTATTCAGGAGGACCAGGTGCTAAAGCAGTTCAGGAGTGTCAAAGCTCGCAAAGCTCCAGGTCCAGATGGTGTCTCACCTGCCACACTGAGACACTGTGCTAACGAGCTTGCCCCATTGTTCACGAACATCTTCAACTCCTCACTGGAGGCTTGCCACGTGCCTGTCTGCTTTAAAACCGCTACCATTGTTCCTGTCCCCAAGAAGCCAAGGATCACTGGACTAAATGACTACAGACCTGTGGCACTGACTTCTGTGGTCATGAAGTCATTTGAGCGTCTGGTGCTGTCCCACCTCAAGTCCCTCACAGCCCCCCTTCTGGACCCCCTGCAGTTTGCCTACAGAGCCAACAGGTCTGTGGACGACGCCATCAACCTGACTCTGCACTTCATCCTACAGCATCTGGACTCCCAGGGAACCTACGCCAGGATCCTGTTTGTGGACTTCAGCTCTGCCTTCAACACCATCATCCCTGATCTCCTCCAAGACAAGCTGTCCCAGATGAACGTGCCAGATCCCATCTGCAGGTGGATCATTGACTTCCTGATGAACAGGAAGCAGCACGTGAGGCTGGGGAAGAATGTCTCGGACTCCCGGACCATCAGCACCGGCACTCCTCAGGGCTGTGTCCTCTCTCCTCTGCTCTTCTCCCTGTATACCAACTGCTGCACCTCTGACCACCAGTCTGTCAAGCTTATTAAGTTTGCAGACGACATGACTCTCATCGGACTCATCTCAGACGGGGACGAGTCGGCCTACAGGATGGAGGTCAAACGTCTGGCGTCCTGGTGCAGCCACAATAACCTGGTACTGAACGCCCAGAAGACAGTGGAGATTATAGTGGACTTTAGGAAGCACACAGCCCCTCTACCCTCCATCATCCTGACTGACACCCCCATCACCACAGTGGACTCTTTTCGCTTCCTGGGAACTACCATCACCCAGGACCTCAAGTGGGAGCCCACCATCACCTCTGTCATCAAAAAGGCCCAGCAGAGGATGTACTTCCTGCGGCAGTTGAAGAAATTCAACTTGCCAGCAAGGACCATGGTGCAGTTCTATACTGCCATCATTGAGTCCATCCTCACCTCCTCCATCACTGTGTGGTACGCTGGAGCCACCACTAGGGACAAACAGAGACTACAGCGCCTTGTGCACTCTGCTGAGAAGGTGATTGGCTGTAACCTCCCATCTCTCCAGGACCTGTACACCTCCAGGACACTGGGGCGTGCAGGTCGGATCACAGCCGACCACTCTCACCCTGGGCACAGGCTTTTTGACCCTCTCCCCTCAGGCAGGAGGCTACGGTCCATACGGACCAGAACCTCCCGCCATAAGAACAGTTTCTTCCCCTCTGCTGTTGGACTCATGAACAATTACCCTAAGACTGTTACCACCACCCTCCACAAACGCTGATGACCCTATGTCTATGCACCTGTCTGACTGCACTGATGTACATATTAGTGGAATATAGTCTACATTTTTTTATCTTTTAATTAGTCTCTGCACTGTATATTTTGTAATTTTGTAATATTGTGCTATAGTTATAGCTCTAATATCTCTGTATATTTGCAATTTGTATACTTGTATATTGTCTTATAGTTTTTATACTTATTTGTTTTTTTTCTGTAAGCACGAAGTACCGCAGCAATTTCCTAATGCTGTGAACCTGTTCACCCATATGGCAATAAAAACCTTCTGATTCTGATTCTTCTGATTCTGATTCTGATTCTGATTTAATAAATCCCCACAGTAGCGCTTTAACACCAAAATAATATTTAGAATTGCCTCAGACCGTTAGTAAATCTGGCTCTGTAGCTTCCTTCTATGAAATTCCAACCTTTGTAATGAAGCAATATTTTTGACAAGGTATTTTTGTTGACATTAACTGCATAAAGTAACAGGGTAAGATTTTAAGATTAAGATTAAGATAGTGTTTATTTGTCACATGCACAGTTATACACAGTACAATGCACAGTGAAATGTATTTTGTACCTGCAACCATATATACACACACATATAAATAAGAAGAATAAAAATTTTAAAAAAAGTAATTCACACTATACTCTATATACTATACACTATACACACTTTTATAAATTATAATATTTACATTGTGCAATAATGGTCCAGTTAGGGCTCAGAGTTGAGCAGACGGATGGCTTGTGGGTAAAAACTCTTCTTCAACCTTTCAGTCTTAGCCCTCAGGCAGCGGTAACGCCGGCCTGATGGGAGCAGGGAGAAGAGAGAGTGTCCGGGGTGGCTGGGCTGTTTTAGGATCTTCATGGCCCTCAGCCTGCACTGCTTGGTGTAAATGTCCTGCAGGTTGGGGAGGGTGGTTCTGATGGTCCGTTCAGCTGAACGAACCACCCTTTTTAGGGCCATGAAGTCCTGCTTGGTGCAGTTTCCCATCCAGGTGGTGATGCTCCCACGCATGATGCTCTCGATGGTGCAGGTGTAAAAGTTCCTGAGCACCTTGAGTGGGAGCTTGAAGTCTCTCAGCCGCCTGAGGAGGTAGAGACGCTGTCTGGCCTTCTTCACAGTGATGTTAATGTGATGAGTCCAGGACAGGTCCTGTGAGATGGTCACTCCCAGGTATTTGAAAGTGTCCACTCTTTCCACCTCAGCACCACTGATGACAAGTGGATGGTAGTCCCTCTGCTGCTTCCTGCTGAAGTCCACGATCAGTTCCTTTGTTTTGCTGACGTTGAGCAGGAGGTGGTTCTCCTGGCACCAGTTCTCCAGGCGGGAGACCTCTCTCCTGTAGGCTGTCTCCTCATTGTGGGAGATTAGTCCCACAACAGCAGTGTCGTCAGCAAACTTGATGATGACGTTGGACTCTGACGTGGCCTCGCAGTCATGGGTGTACAGTGAGTACAGCAGAGGGCTGAGCACATAGCCTTGGGGGGATCCAGTGTTGAGGGTGAGGGAGGATGAGGTGAGGTGACCCACTCGTACCACCTGTGGTCTGCTGGTCAGGAAGCTGTGAACCCACCTGCACAGGGATGGGCCCAGGCCCAGGTCCAGCAGCTTAGAGACCAGCCTGGAGGGAACTATGGTGTTGAATGCTGAGCTGTAATCTACAAACAACACTCTCACATAGTTCCCCTTACCAGTGTCTATGTGTGAAAGGGTCTTGTGGAGGAGGAAGGATATGGCGTCATCTGTGGATCTGTCTGGCCGGTATGCAAACTGTAGTGGGTCGAGGGTGGTGGGCAGTGAGGAGGTGATGAATGTCTTGATGAGTCTCTCAAAACACTTCATCACCACAGAGGTGAGTGCTATGGGCCTGAAGTCATTGGGGCTGCTCGGGTGTGGTTTCTCAGCACATGTTGTGGTCAATGAGGTGTGTGTGTTGAAGTCTCACTTTCAGCACATTCAGACATCCGGCATCATTTCGTTGGTATTCTAGCACAAAGCCATTCAGATTCTCAGTGTACCACTCTTCTCTTTTTCTCAGTCACTATAAACTTTTCAAACTAGAATTTTGGTGGTGCAGCACCTGTGCTGCACAGAACAGGAAATACAATCAAAACAGAAATGATGAAAACTGTAAAAGGTTTCATGTTGTCCAGCTTCCCTCCTTTGCAGAAGCACCTGTGCATATAGAAATGTAAAAGAGAATTGTTTGTATAAAACAATGAAAGGAAACAAAATACTGACTTATTCCTTCACTTGAAATTATAATGGCACAGCCATACTGTGCCTCATTCAACCTCCTTAAACATAATTCAATCAGAGGCACTGTGGGGCGGCTCCTAACTTCATAGAATTACGTTTAAGATTTTTTCAAGTTAAAAACTACAGTCTCACATATTGAACCATGTCAACTTCTATTTTTGTTTTGAAAGGAAAACCAAAAAAAAGTAGTCAAGACCTCGGTGACCTTGTAGCTGATTACGGCCCTGACTGTACAGGATGAACTGCCTTTTGCTGTGATGTTTATGCATCAGTCTTCTCAAGTTTTGATCAAGCTTATAGATAGGGCTGTATCAGATGAATGAACCATCCCTTAATTATGCTGCAATAGGGTTAGTTTGCTGGGAGGTTCCCAGCAAGCACTTCTCTGACCTCTTCTCACTCTTTCTGTTTATACACATCTCTGCATTTAACAATTAGTTATTATTAATCTCTGGCTCTGGTCCACAGTGTCTTTTGTCCTATCTCTCACCCCCAACCAGTCATGGCAGATGACCCCCCCTCCCTGAGCCTGGTTCTGCTGGAGGTCTGTTCCTGTTAAAAGGGAGTTTTTCCTTCCCACTGTCTCAAAGTGCTTGCTCATTGGGTTGTCTAACTGTTGGCTTTTCTCTGTATTATTGCTGGGTCTTTACCTTACAATAGAAAGTGCCTTGAGGTGACTGTTGCTGTGATTTGGCATAATATGAATAAAAAAATATTAATCAGATTTTAATTTTGTCATCTAGTCAACTGAGAAATGCTCTGACAGTGTCGAATGATTATGAGCCATTAATGTTACACAAAACTCAGGCTTGCAGTGAATAAAAACTATTGCACTCTTATTCTTTGAGCTGCTCCCTTATAAGTTACTACAGCAGCTCATCTGCCTCCATGTTTCCCTGTCACTAGCATCCTCCTCTGTCACCAACCCTCTGCATATCCTCCATCACTACATCCAAGAATCTTCTGGCCCACAAGTCAGATATTTAAAAAGAAACACAAAGAAAACAAAACAAACTTTAACCTTTATTTAAGCAGGAGGTGAAGATGTCAATTATTTTGTTTCTGCAAAATTTTCTTAACATCATTTCCCAAATAAATATAAGCACATTACTCCTGTGGGTTCTTCACTCTGGGTAAATCCTGCAGTACATAGCCAGCACTCAGAATTTGTCTAAAATCTTGACAGATATAGCAGATTAGAGTTCCTGCACTATGCCTTAGTAGCAGAGCTCCCTGTATCTTCTACAGCTTTGATACTGCTGTGTTGACTGTTGATGTGTTGAGTCATTTCCTTGCGGTTGGTTACCATGTGGCCACACTGCACACATGTATAGCGTCCTCTGGTGTGCTCCCAAAGGATACGTCTGCTGTAGGCCACACCTAATAAACAAAAGAACAATTAACTCTTGAACATCAGAGGTATATGAGGTTTCTGATTTGTTCACTGATTAAACTCATTTGTTAGAAACTTTTCAGCATTTACGTAGGATGTTAATATTACACAGGATAACTTTATGGATATTCAGCCATATTGTGACCTACTTTGTATTATCCTCTCAGAAATAACTAATCAGGAAATTACTTTAACTACTGTTGCACTCACACTAGGCAGGCTTGCCTTGTATGACACCTGAGCATAACTGCTGCCAAGCTGCACTGATGCTGAACTTAATGTTTCAAGTTTTAACTTCATTCCAACCTGCATGGAGCATTACAAGTCCCCTCCCCCTCTCTCCTATTACAAAATGACAGTTTGTGTTCAAGAGCTCAGTGAAATTAAAGCCTTTAAATTACATTAGCTGTGTAATTTGTATAATTTTTTTGGAGGGGAGCTGCATTAACGCAGCTGACATGCATGGGTAAGGATAAAAGCAGAAGTAATATTAATGTTTACAACAGCTTTTGTTGTATGGGCCATGAACCAACAGCAGACCTTACATCCACACTGACAAGCAGATAGCGGAGGTAGATTTGAGTTTGTAGCCTGAGTGAGTGAATTTAAATTTGGGCTGCACTGCTGTCTGTAATCCAAAACTACACTCTTCATGATTTGCTAGCACTGTGTTAGCTGAATCATAAGTTTTCTTACTGACATTTTTATCTGCAACCAATGTACAAGCCAATTTGATCAATCAGCTGTATATTGGCTATTGATTTACACGTTATTGCCAGAAGTATTTGCACGACTGATTTCATACACACATGAACTTGAGTAACATCCCATTCTTAATCCAGAGGGTTTAATATGATGTCAGCCACCCTTTGCAGCTATAACGGCTTTAACTTTTCCGGGAAGCTGTTCATTAGGTTTAGGAGTGTTTATAGGAATTTCAGACCATTCTTCCAGAAGCACATTTGTGAGGTCACACACTGATGTTGGATGAGAAGACCCAGCTCACAGTCTCTGCTCTAATTCATCCTAAAGGTGTTCTACTGGGTTGAGGTCAGGGTTCTGTGCAGGCCAGTCAAGTACTTCCACACCAAACTGGCTCATCCATGTCTTTGCGCACCAGTTTACATAGCCATATTGGAGCATATTGGAACAATTCGATGTTATTTATATAGTGCCAAATCACAACAGTAACCTCAAGGTGCTTAAACAGGAAGGGGTGACCCCAAATTGTTCCCACAAAGATGGAAGCATGAAACTGTCCAAACTGCTTTACACCACTGCATCCGGCATTGCACTTGGTGATGTAAGGCATGGATGCAGCTGCTCGGCCATGGAAAACCAGTCCATGACGCTCTCTATGCACTGTTCTGGAGCTAATCTGGCCTACCACTTCAGGGTTGAGTTGCTGTTGCTCCCAATTGCTTCCACTTTGTTATAATACCACGAACAGTTGACTGTGGAATATTTAATCGTGAAGAAATTTCAAGACTGGACTTGTTACACAGGTGGAATCCTACTACAGTAACAGGCTGGAATTCACTGAGCTCCTGAGAGTGACCCATTCTTTCACAAATGCCTGGGTGCTTGGTTTATACACCTGTGGCTATGGAAGTGATTAGTGATCAATGATTTGGATGCGTGAGTGAATACTTTTGGCAATATAGTGCATCATTAAACCTTCATCACTCCATCCACTGATGAAGACAGAAGATCAATGAAAACTCCAAAAACCATAGTTTTTATCCATAGTTAATTAAATTTTACAGAAGGGGGAATCTGAAACAATAGCAATGCAGAGCGTGTAAGGAATTTCTTTTTCCGCTTTTTTTTTTTGATGAATCACACAAATGTGCAGAGAAAACCCCACACTGGCAGCCCTTGTGAGTATCGGCAAATTTGGGTCACTTAGACGACCAGTTTACTCTGGAAGGAAACATCGAATCACATTTGACAAATTACAGACGTGTGTGTCAGTGGGAGGATATACTCACCTTGATTCTTCTTCCAGACAGCCGACAACCCAGGAGGAGAGTGAGGCGTGGATACTGGAGAAGGGTGAATGGGCTCAGGAGACCTGGTCTGTGTCTGGTGTTGACCCTGGAAATCAGGAGGGTCAGGATTTGCTTGTGAACCATCCATATTTAGAGATGGGGGTATATTAGGGGCTTTTTCCATAAGGGTTTGCTGAGAAGAGGTTTCTGGGAGAGGCAAACCAGAGGAACCAAGCAGAGCGGGGCTTGAGGAGTCTGCCTGAGGATCAGCAGGGTGGATGGCTCCATCGGGGTTTGGGATGTGAGAGGGCAGTTGCTGGGGTGCAGACACTGATTCTAGCCGTGGGGCTATGTTTGGGTTGGTAACAGCTGCAGCCTGGGGGGGTGTCTGTTCAGGAGGCTTTGATTTACCCCGTGGCACTTTAGAACAGGTGTGCAGGTGAGTCAGTAGGCCACGGTATGATCGCAACTTGGTGCGACAGCTTTCACACCTTCAGAAACGGAAACAATAATGCATGATTCAAAACAATAAATTCACAAGACTTCAGTACTCTTTCACCCCAACAGAGCACTTCGCTCTCAGACTGCTGGCTTACTTGTGGTTTCTAGAATACTTAAGAGTAGAATGGGAGGCAGATCCTTCAGCTTTCTTATGATGCACTATTTCTTTTTCATTCATCTCTTTTCAATCATTAGTGATTATTAATCTCTGGCTCTCTTCCACAGTGTGTCTTTTGTCCGGTCTCCCTCCCCTTACCCAGAACTGGTCACAGCAGATGACCCCCCCTCCCTGAGCCTGGTTCTGCTGGAGGTTTCTTCCTGTTAAAAGGGAGTTTTTCCCCTTCCCACTGTCGCTAAGTGCTGCTCATAGGGGGTCGTTTTAACTGTTGGGTTTTCTCTGAATTATTGTAGAGTCTTTACCTACAATATAAGTGATTTGGCACTACATAAATAAAATTGAATTGAATTCATGAGTAAAACACAGGCCAACTTACTGGAAGAAAATGTTGGGTTTATGATGATGCCTCATATGTTCCATCAGTTTCTGCATGCTAGAGAAGGAACCACTGCAGCCCACCGTAGAGCACAGCAACACTTTACCTGAGGAGAAGAAACATACCATTAACCTGATTTGATGCAACTTTTCTCAACATTTGAGTTGTATAATCTTTATTTTGTATTTAATAGCATCGACCATCATTAAAGTAATAACTGTGGACTTTTACTTTGTCTGTAGAAGGGGACACCTCAGCTTGGCTTCACCAAAGTTTAGAACAACACAAGCATTGTCAAACATTTTAAAATAATTATAGTTTTTTTTAAGCTTTACCTAAACTTAATTACTAAAACTCTTAACTATTAATGGTGATAAAAGAAACAAAACAAAACCAAAAAAAAAACAAAGATTTGTTTTTGGACCAGTATTTGCTGGGCAACTTTGAACACAAGAATAATATCAGGCCACTTCACTCAGTTAGGGTCTTCCAGAATAGAAAATTACTATTCAGCCACAAGTTTGTTTGTTTATGTCCACAAAGGCAACAGCAGTGCAGAATCTCACCAGGTAGAGACTGAGCTGGGATTTCATGATCCTTGATGTGGCTTTCCAGAGCACTTGTGTCACTGTACACTCTTTTACAGCCATGCAATGGACATGGTATCCTCTTGTTACCTGAAATTGACAAATATGACTTTTATAAACTGTTATAAACTGATATATTCATGTAATCCAAATAATCTAAATAACATCAGCAATTTCATAAATTGTATGTTTTTTTTTTTCCTGGAATTTTTGTTGATATTCTGTCTCTTGCCATTAAAATGAAACTAATAACAGAAATTCAGTTTGAAATTACTCACAAGTATGTACAGTTACATAATTATATATGTGTATATTTGTGTATACAAAAAGTGAATTAAAACTGGCAGTATGAGGTGGTTATAGTGTGATGTTACTCATTACACTGACCTAAATTTCCTGCTGTTGTAATGGAAGTTTGTGTCCCAGTGCCAGGTGGCATTAGCACTTACATATGACTGGGAAGCATTAGCAATTTATTGCCAACAGCCTGTATTATTTGTATCTTTTAAATAAAAATTTCAAGGTAATAACTCATTTTCTCTTGTATTTTGATTAGAGTGAACATTTAAGATTGGGTGGGACCCATGGGATGTTCTGATTTTAAGTGGGCTGCAGCACTTTTGACTTTGGGAATGGCTGCTATAAAGCAGAAAATGCTGTTTGTTTGAATTAAAGAAATGCCAAAAGAACTGGGGACTAACATTCCACAGGTGAGAAGCTCTAAATTTAGTAATCTTTCTCTAAAACTGTCCCAATGTTAAAAAAATAATACCTGAAGGGAGGATGTTCTCCCTTACAATCTGACAATCTTCACATCTCTGCCACTGTATTGTACAAATCTGATGACCTTCTGTAAAGTAGCTTAACATCCGAATTACTTTTATTTAGACCTTAATGACCAAGAGTCATTAAATTTCCTAAAAAATTAGCAGCTTTTAACCACACAGGATTTGAGATAGGGGGTGTGAAACAGACTGGCTACTACTTGGGAAAGGATAAGAGGATGCATTTTGATAGTACAGCGTCCCTCCCTCCGCTGACTGGACAGGACCCTGGTTGTGGGCTACAGCATGGGAAAGGATTTCATTTGTTTTTATCTCACTGCCCGCGCTTCTTCTGGCCTTACAAGGATTCACCGGCCGCCACTGATATTTCAGCTGCATATTTACCTGAACTGTATATAGAGAATCACATAGTTATTTGTTTTACGTCTGCAAGTCACAGTAGATTAATGATACACAGCACTCAGGAGACAGGAAATAATTCGTCGGCATGTCTCAGTTCAAGTCAAACACGGGATAAGTTTTTACTAACCGCAGAGCATCCAAACAAACGACGTTTGCAAATCCGTTCATTCAGCGATTTGTGCCGATTTTTTATCCTTCGTTCAGACCTTTGACCGCTAGCAAAATGGCGACCACAGCAGCGAAAACACAGCATTTACGTATATACAGCTATAGATTTTAAAAACGACATCAAAGTGCAGAGACGTTAACATCTGTCTGATTATTTCACTAAATTACAAACCTCCGTTTCCGTTTTCAAACGTCTGCAAAGCAACGCTTCCAGCAGACATCGTTGGCTTTGTCTGTGCCAGTCGTACTCCTTCGGCTTCTTCGTGTTTGTCGCGGTTGGCAAATAAGAGAATAGTGAAATACCGCCACCCAGCGGTACGGGCTGTGGACAAACTAAAAGAGACTGTTAACATAGCTATGTTTATTAACATGAAAAAACTTGTAATTGGGAAGAACATTTTTTTAAAAGAAAATTTAGAGACTGGAAAAAGTACTGTCACAAAGTTCACATAATTTTATAAATATTTTTTTTATTTAACAGAGAAAACTTTTAAGCTCTAGTTTACCACTATAAATACATAACTGTTTGTTAACCAACAGATAGGTTTTCACCACAAAAATGTTGAAAAATATAATAATTTTAATATATGTTTATGACATCTAACAGAATTAGTAAACTGTCAAAACAGTTTTTATCACTGAAAACAGCTGTAACTTCACAGATAGTGTATTTTATAGTAGTTCTATAGCTTTTAAAATTGACCAAAATTGGTGAAATAACAGAAAAGTAATAATAATAGAAATGCATATTTTATATAGATTTATTCTTAAGGTATTCACAAATTTAATGTTTGAACAATAAATGTGAAATGCCTGTAATGTTATAGGCCTTTTAATTATAATTAAAAATACAGTTAATATCCATCCATCCATCCATTCACTTCTGCTTATCCTTTTTCAGGGTCGTGGGGGGGCTGGAGCCTATCCCAGCTGTCATAGGGCGAGAGGCAGGGTACACCCTGAACATGTCGCCAGCCTGTCACAAGGCTGTCACAGGTTAATATCATTGAACATAATTTTATAGATACTTACTTTTCTAATAAAGTTATGTAACACTATAATATCAAAATAACTTTCTAATTTGTAGTTTTTTTCTAATATAGAAAATAAGTAAGGAGTGAGAGGGTTAAATAAGGAACCATTTTGTAACCAATCAGATTTTGTTTTTCCTAGTTTTGAACACAAAAATCAGTGCAGGGCGGACTCTCTGCGGTGGAACATTAACAGCAGCTAACTTTCAAATCTGCAAAGATGCAACTAGGAGACTGACTTTACACAGAGAGACCAGAACACTTACAAGGGGGACATTTTGGAATTTTCAACACGTTTGGAAGTCAATACGTTTATCCACAAGCATAGCGATTCTGTGAAAGACCCTGGGACAGATTATTTGTTTTGGCCCTTCTTGCCATGTTGTACCAGACATCAACACAACATCTTACATTCTCTCTCTCTAATTCTCACACATACACGCCCATACAAGCACACATTCAGTATGCACAGACAGACACACACTGTGCAGTATTATTAGAAAGTGTTACATACATTTTCATTGTTATGCAGATGATACCTTTCTTTATCTACCATGAGGCCAATTAGTTAAACTGCAGGAATGTCTTAAAGACATAAAGGCCTCCAGCAGAGGTGGCAAAAGTACTGACATTCTGTACTTAAGTAGAAGTACAAGTACTTATGTTAAAAAATACTTTAGTAAAAATCAAAGTACTGGTTCAACTTCTCTACTTAAGTAAAAGTAAAAAAGTACAGGCTCTGAAATGTACTCAAAGTAAGAAAGTAAAAGTAGTTCTTTGGAGGATGTTTCTACCTGCTATTTTTGTGTAAAGCTAACCGAACCGCATTATATATTATTGTAATAATATAAAATAATATTACATGAGAATACAAACGTTACTCCAATCTAAATTTTAATCCTAATGAATGCACTCAGCTTGAATCTGTTATAGGACACAAACTGTGAACGGGAATTCAAACACAGCTCTGTTCTCTGTGTCCTCCATAGTAGAGGGTGACTGTGCCTCCACCTAAACACCAACATGAGGATACTCAGGGGTTACAGTGGGATTCAGAAGGTGGAGGAACCCTAAGATCAGCTGTAGTGGCTCTGCATGGGGAGAAGAATCACAACTTTCTATTGTAGCTGCAGTAAATGATGTTGGTGTGCAGGCTGTGATCAGCTGACCTGCTGCTGCTGCTCTGAGGTTTACTGCTCTGTGTGGATGAACTGAACTCACAAAGATGTAACCCAGTATTTCACAGCTATCTGAGCTGATCTCCATCCCCTACACTGACAGCATACAGGCTGCATAAATGTTGGACTCAGTGAATGAATCTCAGCATCAGCAGCTTTGATTCAAACTCATCTCTGCTGCACTGATGTAACCTGTAACTCTGACCATGAACACAAACACTGTGCTCCAGTCCAACACAGAGCTTTACTGTAAATACAGTACAACAAGCTAACCTAAACTGCAGTATTTTCATAGAATCTTTGAATTACACAACGTCAGCATACTTCAGTTTATTTTCCAGTCCTTACCTTTAATTCTAACCTCTCTTCTTCCTCTCCTGTCCTCTTTCTCCATCTCTGAGTGAACTTCTCTCTCTTTGCTCTCCCTGAAATGCAGCAGCTCTTCTTTTAGCTAGCAGACACACTGTGTGACAAACTGCACACACTTTGTGTGTTTGCTGATATTTGTTGAGCATTTAGAAACGTTGCATTTACCTGCCACACGTTACTTCCTTCATGCTCGCTCCTCTTCAGTAGCGCTAGCTAAGCTGTTTGTGTGCCGCAGCGCAACTTACGGACTCGGTCCGGCCCGCTGTGACCCCTGATTATAGCGCTATAAATGAGACGTTATGTATATGGGTTTGCGCATTTAATCCCTTTGTACGAGATCAGCCCCGATGATGGAGGATACGCAGTACGATTGTCTCTTATGTTATTATTCCTCCGTTTAGGCTCAGATCGTTTGATGTGTGACGGCGCACTGACCGGAAATGCAAACTTCTCTCTGACGTGTTAAAAAGTAACGAGTCTGTTTGAAAATGTAAGAAGTAGAAAGTACAGATACTTGTGTAAAAATGTAGGGAGTAAAAGTAAAAAGTAGTCAGAAAAATAAATACAGATACCTGAAAAATCTACTTAAGTACAGTAACGAAGTATTTGTACTTCGTTACTTCCCACCTCTGGCCTCCAGTAACACTGTGAGGAATCTTGGAGTCATTTTGACCAGGATATGTCCTTCAATGCCCATATTTAACAAATATGTAAGACTGCTTTTTTGCATTTGCTCAATATTTATAAAATTAGAAACGTCCTGTCTCAGAGTGATGCTGAAAAGCAAATTCATGCATTTATTACTTCTAGGTTGGACTACTGTAGTTCATTACTATCAGGCTGTCCTAAAAGCTCCTTGAAAAGCCTTCAGCTGATCCAAAACTCTGCAGCGAGAGTACTGAGAGGGACTAGAAAGAGAGAGCAGATTTCTCCCATATTGACTTTTCTTCATTGGCTCCCTTTTAGATCCAATATTTGATTTAAAATCCTCCAAGGGGTCAGATCATTAGGGGTTCCTTTCTGATACTGTAGGGTCTTTATCTTAAAATATAAAGTGCCCCGAGGTGACTGTTGTTGTGATTTTACACTATAAAAATAAACTTGAATTGAACTGAACTCTGGGCAGCATGGTGGCGCAGTGGTTAACACTGTTGCCTCTCAGCCTGGTTTTGAATCCACTGTGGCTTTCTGTGTGGAGTTTGCATGTTCTCGCCATGTTTGCGTAGATGTTCAGAGTTGTGGGGACTCTGGAGCTTATCCCTTCTGTCACTGGGTTGATGGTACCATACACCATGGACAGGTTACCTGTCTGTTGTAGGTGACTCGTTAAAAAAACCACTCCCATGCAAAATCACATCATATTTATGACATGTGCCAATTTTGTTCTTACCACCGTGCGTATGTTAGTACATCAGACTTATTTGGGCTCATGCTGGCTGCCTGCAATCTGCATATAGCCACACCCTCATTTCTCCATATAAGTAAGTATACATGGAGGTGAAGTGGAGAGAGTGGGGGTGACAATTTTGGAAGAGACTCCTGCACTGCTAAAAGAAAAAAAAGGAGAAAGTTTGACAGAGAAACATCTTACAATGTTGTGATTGCAGCCATTCCCCAGCTCTCTGTGAACAATACTCATGGTCATTGATCAATGTTCATGACAGCTTGCATATTAACACTCATGAAACTAAGCTCATGGCCCATTGTTACTGAGTGGTGCTTTTTGGTCATTATGCAACTGCACTGTTTATAAGGCTGGGGAAACAGTCTGCTGAGACTGAGAAAGTCACATGGCTGAATAACGGAATGGTTCTCCCACTGAAACCATTACATCCAGATGAACAGAATCAACTTCTTGGGGTTTTATGTGTTCAGTTCATTTTTATTTATATAGCGCCAAACCACAACAGTCACCTCAAGACACTTTATGGTAAAGGTAAAGAGAAATCCTCAACAATCAAATCACTCCCTGTGAGAAAGCACTTGGTGACAGTGGGAAGGAAAAAAACTCCCTTTTAACAGGAACAAACTTCTGGTAGAAAAAAGACTCAGGGAGGGGCAGCCATCTGTCATAGGTGAGAGGAGGGATACAGGACAAAAGAAACACTGTGGAAGAGAGCCAGAGATTAATAATAATTAATGATTAAATGCAGAGTGGTGTATAAACAGAGTGAAAAGACATGAGAGATGGAGAAACATTCAGTGCAGCCTAAGTCTACTGCAGTGTAACTAAGTAACTTAAGTATCCTAGGAACCACAAGTAAGCCCGCAGTCTGAGAGTGTTTATTTTGTTTCCCCGGGAAACTGAAAAAAGAAAACAAACAAACAAACAAACAAACAGAAAAAACTGGCAAATTCTTATTTTTTGGTTAAACAATGACCAAAACTAATAATAACTCATTAAAATAATTGAGAACTGATAATTCTTCAGTCCTTCAGTCAGCTGATCAAGTATATAATTAGTTCAGCACTTGAATGTTATTTTCTAGGGTCTGTGGAAAAAATGAAACTGAGAGCTCAAACAAATTTTTCAAGTTTTCCCAGAGTGGACAGTCCATGTGCATTTGTACTTATAAATTCACTTTTATCCTGTAGGAAAGACATGCTTGATACAGGATAAAATGCTTGATAAATCGAGCTATTTTTCATCCAACTTTGAAGCACTTTGTAGCGGTGTTTTAAAAAATTCTATACAAATAAATATACCATTAACTGATGCTCATTAACTCTGATAAACGTATATTAGATAGCACATTGTTCACTTTTACAGTGGATTGAAGTTATTTAGTTAATCTGTTACGTTTCAAACATCCCCTCACAAACCAGCAGGCATAGGAACAGCCACACCTACCAGGAAGTGCTGAGTGTAATAAAACATGCTAGGCCACAGCACTATGATGGTAGTCAGTCATTGTGTCATTGCATCAAAAACAAATTAACAATAAAATAAATCATCAACAAAACAAAACAACAACCCCCCCCCCCCACCCACCCCCTCCGGGTGCTTCCCGCTGTCATCCACCGCTGAGTGATGACTGGAGCTGTGAATCTGCGATTTTCCGAGGATGCTGCAGCTGCAGCTGCGGGTTTTCTTTCTTCGCGCCGAGCACAAACCGAATGAAGTTAAACATGCCGCAGCGCTGAGTTTGCGGAGTTTGATCGAGGATGCGTCGGCTGGTGCACAGACGCACGCAAGCTGCTGATCGCGTTGCTCCTCCTCGGCAGCCTTTTCGGTTCAGGAGTGTAAAGGGACTTCAACCGGAAACTAAAGTTTTTTCTTCGAACTTTTTCAGAGGTGAAAAAAAAAAAAAAAAGGAAAACGACGCGACCCTTCGTGTCATAAACTGTCCATTTCCTTATTTTTCTCATTTACGTATGCGCTGGAAATGTGTCAGCTGCTGACCGACAGGCAACAAGTAAATCGTTTTTGGTGAGAAAGGGCGACGTCGAGTGATTTGGGGCTAGTCATCAGCCACATAACGGATCGCAGTCCTTTATCATGGAAGATGTGAGTAGTCACTTCGCTGCCTGGGCTTTTTGTGTGTGTGTGTGTGTGTGTGTGTGTGTGTGTGTGACAGTTTCTCGTGTTATTGATGGAAGGGTTATAGTTTTGACAGATGTGAATGAACGCACCCTGTGACGTTAGAAACAGGCAGGAATATACTTTGCAAAGACGCGACCAACTTGTGAGAGTAAAGTTAAGGCCCAGAGACCTTAAGACTGCTGGCAGTGTGAAGCTGAAGCAGCTTTTTCATGGAAGGAGTAACAGCCATGAGCGAGAGAAGAAGCTGTTTCAGGGCTCAGCCCGCTGCAGTCAACTGCAGTGCAGACATTCTTTGGCTCGAAGCACCTGCTCACCTGTCCGTCTGTCACCGGTTCACGGAATCTGTCGTTTCCACGGGAAAGACAGTGAAGAGTTTCTTAGCCAGGACTGCAGCTTCCTTTTACAAACGGACATAATAATAATAATAATAATAATAATAATAATAATAATAATAATAATTCGAACCGTACGAAACGAAACATTTTCTAAGACAAGTTATTTGGTAAATATTATTTGAAGCCTTGTTAACGCAGGGTGTTCGGTTACACGCGCGTCGTGACGGTTAGTTTTGGCAGGTCAGCTGGAGCAAAGGCAGGTCAAACCTTCACACAGCTGAACGTTATTCTGCAAACAGAATACAGTTCTGATTTGTAACTTTTCCAGATTTGCTCTGAGCTTTAGCACTGGGCTCATAACGTTTACTCTCACAAAGTACGTAATGATTGATGGTAACCTGCGTGCTGCTGTCGCAGGGGTCACAGAACATTTCAGAACATCTGTAGCATCCGCTTAAAGCAAAGAACACATTTCACTTAAAACATCAAAGACACCAAGGCCGGGGTCTTCATAAATCACAGTATGTAGGCTAATATATGAACTCAATACCTCAATTACGTTTTGGAATTTTGAGGAAGCCAGTTTACCAGAAAAGGGAAGTCAAAAAGAGACATACTATGTTCACCACTGTATGTGAGGAACTTGTTCTGTACTGTTTAATGCATGGAGGACCACACCCTTTGACCCTTTGAGTGAGATTGATCAAAAGCGTGAAAGTTTGTCAGCTGCCTTTTACCTTCAGTTTCCAATCTCATAATTAAAGGCAGCAGCCTCTCTTTTTTTATCTGGTGAACTTGTTAATTTTCTTGCGTCATAGGCCCTGAGAGTGTGCGCGCGCGCGTGTGTGTGTTTGTGTATGCTTTTCATTCTCACCCGTCAGCAGTTTGTGAGATCAATTATGACATTTTAATTTGCTGTAAGGTATATATTAAAAAAAAATCTACAATAAAAAAAAGGAGTAAGAATAATCTGTGGCAATTTTGTGTTGTGAGAAAGTTACATCCAGTTTGAATGGGGATTCCCAGGGCGGTAGCTGGTAGGTGAGGGACAAACCATTGAAACTGCTTGAAATGGAACCCTCGGAAGATTTAAGAATGTTTCAGTGATCAGAAAGAAGATATTTGAGTCTTATATTTTCTACAGTGAATTGCTCTGTGTGGGCCAAGCTTGTATCAGTGTCATTTAGAGTATTAGCAGGTTGCCCTGTGATCTGCATGTAAAGCGGAACTGGAACCAATACATGGGCATGTTTATGCTTGGAATGTGCCACAATGTGACCACTTAGAACTTAGCTGTTCCTTTCATTTTAATTTGCAATGCCTTTCTCACCTCCTCTCTACTTCACCTGTTTTCTTAAAGTTCCATCCCCAAAGCATTCTAGCCCTTCTGTGACGATCATTTGCCTTAGCTCTCTGAGTCATCTACAGTCTCCATCCCTCTCCCCTAGAGTGCATAGTATGACTAGTCTGCCTGACCTATTCAGAGAAGAGAAAACAGACTGCTGCATTGTTGTCAGGCAGAAAATAGTTCTCTCTCATGCTTTCCCAACAGTCAAACTTTCTTCCCTACAATGGCTGAGTGTGTGCACTCCATCTTACTTTGAGTCCACACCATTGATAGGAAGTGATGGACAGTAAGGCAATTCCATATGATGGAAGGGCAACTTCTTTCAAAACACCAGTACAACACATTCCAAAACACCAAGGATCTCATACTGTGCAGACCCTCCATTTTTCCAAGTGGAATTCATAAAAAAAATTGAAAGGAATAATTAATAGTAAGAAGAATGGCAGCTCGCTGATATTGATGCACACAAAACAAAAGCTTGGTTCAAAACTAGATTAATTCATAATTGTAAGTCATAAACACAACCAGTATGGTGGCAGATAAAGGTCATAACAGGAGGTAGTGAATTAATGTGTTTGGTTGTGGTTCTTTTTTCCTTTTTTTTTTTTTTGAAGAACAATACGTGCAAAGTGCATGTCAGTAGGAGGAATCTAAGCGCTCAGACATCACGTCTTCCTGGAAATTTTTTATCATGATGGTAAAAAACTAGTAATCAGTAGTAAAAGTAATCATCCCCTGCAATAAATATTGCTAATAAGATGCTCTCCTTATGTGTCTCTTTATAAGTTTTTTCTATATTTTATATTTTTTATATATATATATATATATATATATATATATATATATATATATATATATATATATATATATATATATATATATTTAGACAGTTTTTTCTAGAAATAAAAAGAGGCTTTGCTTTGTGAGGACAATAAAAAGTAAGGATCATAAAGTGGAATTTTTTTTTGTCATAATGTCAATTGTTAGCAACCAGCAGAACTTTAAGACTCGCCTGTGGTCTGTGGGCTAATATGTAGAACAGAGGTCTGTAAAGTTGGGTTTCAATGTAAAGTGGTTTCTGGACTGAGAATGCATGAAATTGTATACAATAGTTAACTTATTTAATAAACAATACTGTATAACAACACACAGAATGAGTGATGAATGTGTGTAATATTGACTAGAATGATTTCTGATAGCCGCTCGTGGACAGTGTGAAACCCTCTCCTGTTGATCGCAGCATATTTGGCTGTGACAGCACGGGTGGCAGTAAACTAAAACACTCCCTGTCTTTAAATTTTCTCAGTTTATATATATATATATATATATATATATATATATATATATATATATATATATATATATATATATATATATATATATATATATATATATATATAAACTTTATTGTTCGTCATCTTGGCTTTTACACAGGTGTTTGTGCAGCATTTGTCAGACAAGTGGTAGATACCTCGACTGACTGGCCAACTGATTAGCTAATAACAGGTTAATAATACAAAAAAACAAAAAACAAAACAATAACTCTGCTATTGTCTCCCAGCATAACCTGCAGGGGCATATTGGGGGTTTACTGTAAGTGTGAGTTACACTGAGGCTTATGGTAAGTTTAATCTGGGCATGTCAGTGACAATATAAATGACAGATACAACCTAACCTAAAAGTGCCACTTCCACAAAAACTCCGTTTTCTAATCCTCTTTTAAAACTCAGGTTGCATCAGATAACTTAGCTTAGTGTCACTTTGTAACGGTACTAGAATTTGTCCCTGCATAGACTTTTCATTGCATAGGAGCAATGGTAGGGGACTGGTGATCCATTTTAGCAGTCACCACAACACCACAGATAACAGGGGCGCTAGAACAGAAACATCTGTGGGCAGTTTTAGGTCAGACATGTTCTTAGTTCATGAGAGAGCAGACTTCCTGTGTAAGTCCAAAATTGGAGCCCCATAACCATCTGATATCACAGTGCAGAGCTATACCAGTCAGCTGAAGCTTGAGTAATGGAAACATTTCTCTGTGTTGCAAAGGTTTGATCAGCCCTACACTGTAATTCCATTCAGGAGCACCACTGAGTATTCTAGTCACACATCATTCTATATTGAAAGAGTAGCTCTTCATTTTTGCTTTTCTAATCTTCCATTGCTGCTGCAGTCCTGTTTACCAAACTGAGAGACACTTTGAGTTAGAGTGAAAGTGGAAAAATGACTTCCCACTCAGCCTAAACCAGAATAATAAACGAGGTGATTTGCAGTAAAAAAAGGTTTACGCTAACTTTAAACTTTTACGTCTGTTTTATATAATGTTGAGCAACCAAAATGTTGCTCAACAGTATTTAAGGATTATTTTTCAAAATATTTCAACATTAAAGGCCCAAAGCATTCGCAGCAGCACATGAGTTGCTGCACATGAGGTAGAACTAATGGAGCATGGAGGAAGTTAACAGCAAAGTCACAACAACATAGAGGTGTTTCACTCTGTGCACACCAACTGCTTTTATTTTTAAACTTGCAATGGTTCCTAATATAACCATAATCTGTGGTCAATTGAGTTAGCGCTACACGCTACATTTTACTTTTTAAAGTTAGGAGCGCAGTGTGTTTGAGTTGAGTTAGATGTCTGTCTTCCTCACAGTGGGGGTTACAGTTTGTTTTTAACACTGGTATTGGCTCCATACTCAGTATCAGTAGCTACTGTAAGGTGTTGCTTACATAAAAGTAAAAATTTGCAGTTGCCTGGAATCATTGAATTTAAGTGCATTTGTCAAGACAGGATGAGACAGGCTGTGCCGACAGAAACAAGTTGTTTGATGACTTCTGTGCCTTTAATTAACAATTCCAGTGTGCTCTGCGCTGTCACTTGTAGAAGCACAAGTCTTTGTGATTCTGTCACTAGACAATATATTTTTAATAAAGGTTCTAAGCAAAGGTTAGAAAGGAAAGCATCCCTTGACCTGAGTCTGAGTTATCCTAAGTGGCGACTGCAAAGACTATAGTATATTAATGTTATTAATTTAATACTCATCCAGTGGCCACTTGTTCCCATTAGATGGAGGCGCTGTCATTCTGAAGGAGACCACCCCTGACAGGAGAGAAATGTTCGATCATAGTTTGGTCTTATTAATGAGGCTTTTTCTTCAGTGGACTGCAGTTCCTGTGGAAGCGAGGGTTAGAGATTTGAAGACTGTAATATAAGCTAATCACCATGAAAAATAACCAATCACCATAACAAAATAAGGAATTATAGTACTTGGTTTAGTATTAGGCAAATTCGTTTCACATATACTGAATTCCATGGTGAAATACTCCTCTATGTGAGGCGAAATGTTCTTGGCCTGTGCAAAAATAAGTGCACATGCAAAATAACTAATGGATTTATGAATTGTGCTTATATTAGATAACCAAAATCATTTAGAGTTGACAGGTTTGTGCTCGTTACCTGCAGTCTGCAAACCACTAAACTCCCATATCTCTTTATAAGAAAGCACGGTCTCTAGAACAGGCAGGGCAGGTGGATGAGGTTGAACCCCTGAGGAGACAAAGCTGAAGGGCTGCCAGGCAGGTCTGAAGTAGAGTCCAGGGGAGCAAACTTTGGCAAAGCGTCTCATTGCTTTGGAGCAGGAAAAGATGCTGCAGCTGCCAGATTGCTTAGGATCAGAAGAAAAGCCAGGTAGCTCAGAAGAAACAGACATAAATGGTGGAGCCAGGTGGCCAGTAACAGGTGCAGGGGAGGCGGCAGGTTTAGCCTATATGCTGGTTCAGGTAGATGATTATGAGAAGTCAGTGTTAGTTTGAGCTTTCTTATGCTGGACTTTTATTTTCTTAGTTTATTCTTTGTTGGATTTTTTTTTTCTGCAACTTCCCTGCATCACCATTTGACATTTTACTACATTGAGATTACAGTTCTTTTTACAGCATTTATAGCACCTCTAACAACAAAATATTCATGATGACACCACAATGTCAGCAGAACTCGGGCTAATCTTGACATGATCTTACAAGTATTACACTACTCACTTGGAAATGGCCTCTTAAACATAACAGCAAGTGTGTTAGTCACATGAGACTTTTAAGGCATGATTTAATAACTTAAAACAGGAAAAAAAACAAAAAAACCTTTGCATATGTATTTATATATTGTCTTCAGATTATATTTAGAGACATGTTAATCCAGCTAGGTTAATGCAGTGAAGCTGCAGTCTCAGCTCTGGAGAAAAACAGCTGTTTATCACACTGGCACGTTCAGGCTCATGTCCTGGCAGTCTTTTTTGCAGGTTGTGTGCTGTGGGTGATACATAACAGTAACATTACTTGATTTATGTGCTAAGCTCATTTGTGCAATGCTCATGCTAATAAATACTTTAAGCTGTTGACAATTTTGGATTACCACTTGGTGAAAATAGAGAATACAGAAGTGAATCAACACCACTGTCCTTTTCTTGTACAGATATATTATGTGACTGTAATATATAACATTGATGAAATGAAAGTGAATATAATGATCTGCATTCTGCTAGTAGACTGGGGTGTATTTTGAGTGTGACTTCCTTCCTCTGTATCAATACAGGGTGCGAAAGAAGACCCAGCCCAGCATAACGAGCCTAAGTTCCTGAGTAAGGCTGGCTGGTTGAAGAAGGCCCCTGGCAGACTGTTGGCAAGCTATAAAGACCGCTACATCCATGTGGAGAAGACAGAGATTGTGGTATATGAAAATGAGGTATATATGAAGTCTCTACACATTGAATGTGGGAGTTCTGATGCAAATTATGTCAATATTGCCATGCAACTCTTGTAGAGTTTTGTAACTCATACTTTTATTAAACCACACACAATCATGTAGATGTTATAGTTGCTCTTTTGCAAGACTTGTACATACAAATATTTTAAATATCAGTACTTTGTGTTGCAGGAGCTGCAGAACTGTTTGGAGAGGCTTGACCTGGAAAACTATGATAAATGTCATGAATTAAAGAGTCCCTTCACAAAGAAGCAAAGACTTATACTGATACGATCCCCAAAGTCTGGAAATAAGGTGAGCTGAGATAAAGCAGATAAGCTAGTCCTGTTTTAAAGACATTTTACATGTCTTTACTATACCAGTACAGTAGTTTTGTGCCCTTTTCATTACAGTCTGTTTCACTGTCTGTTGCCCGTGACTCTACAAGCTTCACTGCAGGGATTTCTGCAACTCAAAGCACATTAATTAAAGATCCAATACACAGAAATGAGTAAAACAACAAAACAACAGAAATTCAAAATTATTATTATTATTAACAGACTGAATATTAGCATCTGGTTATAGAGAGCTTAGATATCAATTCAGTTCAGTGTTATTTATATAGCACCAAATCACACTAACACATAACAGGTGCTGTGTGGTCTCCACATTTATGCTGCAAAGGTGACAAAGATGAACATTAAACTTAGATGTTGTCTGTATGGGAGATAGACTTTGTGTATATGTTTTAAAGTTCAAATTTCAGGGACCAGATCAAGGTCAGAGGTCATGTTTTCTGAAAATCTTATGGACATGATAACTTACACTGTCATGACAATGCAGATAAGAATACATTGTGAAAGGGAGCATTCATACATTAAGGCTTAATAAATGCTGTTTGATTCTGTGTTTCAGGGTGACCTGGCAGGCAGGGATTTTTATTAAATATATATATTTTTTTAACATTGATCAGTATTTGAGGCTATGACAACATATAAAATCTGTGTTTAAGTGATTGTGAAGGTTGCTTAATTTTGCCAATAAAAATTATGTCGGGGGGTCTGAAACTTACCTGCCAGGGTCACCAGAAGCAAAGCGCTTTTTTAGGACTAGTAAAATAACTACTCATTTCCTCATGGGGTTGGAAGGACATATTTTTATGATTCTACATGCACTAATCAACATGTCCGGTACAACCAACAGTTTAATTGAAATCTTGAACACCTGGCAAAAGATATGGAAGAAACAGTAACACAAAAATCACTGCTTGATCATTTAAAGTCCACCAAGCACTGAATCACTGTGGTGTGAGTTATTGCACAGAAGCTGATCATATACATTGCCTCTCATGTGCCAAGAAGCTTCACTGTTTTTCAACCTGAAAACATTTCTTCACTATTCCTTTGTGATAATGAAGACAATGCTGCATGTTTGAGGTAAAATATCTCATTTGAAGACCACCCAGCAATAATAGCATCAAAAAAAGTGTTTCACTTAGAAACAACCAGGAATTTTGGGAAGGATAAAATGGGTCTAAGAATTTGCTGGATGTGTGTGTAAGAGCTCATCTGCTAACTCAGCTTACAGTGTTGTTATATGTCATATGCCATATATGACATATAAAAGCTAACATGTTGTTGAGTTAACCCATAAGAGCCCACATGCATTTGTCTTTCGAGGAAAATCTATACAGAATTTCAAAAATCTTTTAAATTGCAAACTTAATCAAGAAAACTTCCTTAATATGCGAAACTGTGACATGGTGCCACTGTGGGTTCTCACAAACTCAACTGAGACATTATGTGTCTCAGAGCTTTTCCTTCCAGGGGATTTGTGCCACCTAAAGATTCTGCTGTCAGGAGTCTGAGGGGCTGCACAGAATTTACATTTTAATAGACATGTCCTCCTTGTTAAACCAGAGTGCATTGTGTTTACCAAATATTGCTTCAGAATGTACTTTGATAGTTTGTGTATTAAAAAAAAGTCTAAGAGCAATTCAACATATACTCTTCAAATTTAACCATATGACTATTTCTATCCATCAGATACAGAATTGGCCATGTCTGTCCAGCCTTCCATAAATAGACAGACAGACGTCTTTATTGAACTATTGAGCAGCACGCTATCTATCTATCTATCTATCTATCTATCTATCTATCTATCTATCTATCTATCTATCTATCTATCTATCTATCTATCTATCTATCTATCTATCTATCTATCTATCTATCTATCTATCTATCTATCTATCTATCTATCTATCTATCTATCTATCTATCTATCTATCTATCTATCTATCTATCTATCTATCTATCTATCTATCCACATTTCAACTAAAATTCAATATGATTCACATGTTTGATGGAGTCCCAGTCTCTCTGCAATAGTTAGAGTGTCACCTGCTGGGAACAGAAAATAACATGTTTTATACGTTTGGTATCGACCACATCCACCTCAAGTGTGATCTGAATGAACTGCAGACTGCACCACTTGTGTCTAAATTCACCATTAATCACATTCTTCAATAATGAATCAAATGCTGTTTAACTGTGTGGCAGGCAGGGTAGGACCCACACACAGGTGTGGAACAGAGATGAAGGTTACAGTGCTTTATTGCAGAGCCTTTAGCCGATGTCCAAAAACAAAATACAAAATCCAAGGAAAATCATCTAACATAATGCAAAGGCCTTGGAAAACAAAAAGGAAACACACACATTCAGGCTCAGGGGAACACTAAATGACGATGCAACAAAGGACAAAGGAAAACACAGACAATATACACACACAAGAGACAACCAAAAATAACACAAATGTAAAATGAACACAGCACACAGGGAAACACTGGGAAGTGAAACCAATCACAAGACACGAGAACAAGACAGACCTGGGAACACAGACAAAAAGAGAGGACATGGGAAACTACTGAACATAAAGTCAGAACGAAGGCAGACACATGGAGGAAGAACATAAACATGAAGAACCAAGACGCTCAGAGGGAGAACCAATGAAAACAGTCATCTTCAAAAGTCAATTAAACTCAAAATACTAGGCAATACCATGACATTTAATCAGTCATCTGCTTCTGAATGTGAACACCAGAGAGATGGTGACTGACTGTAGAAGGAAGAGGATGGCTACACGGCCCACAATTATCCCGGCACAGGATGCTGACATGGTGGAGGAATGCGAGTACCTGGGTGTCCACATCAAAAACAGGCTGGACTGGACCCAACACAGAGTCCTATTTCCTAAGGAAGCTGAGATCCTTCAACATGTGCAGCAAAATTTTGGAGGTTTTCACTAAGTACAGTTGTGAGCTGGGGACAACAGACTGAACTAAGTGATCTGGAAGGCTGGCTTTGTGATTGTCTGCAAAATAGACACTTTTGAATTAGTAGTGGAGAGGAGGTAACTGAAAGGAAAAAAAAAAAACAGGATAATCCTGCCCACCCTCGAGTCTGCACCGTGTGCTGGACAGGCAGTGGAGCACCTTCTCTAACAGATGGATTCAGCTCCATTGCCAAAAGGACAGGAAATCTTTCATACCCCCTGCAGTAACTATAATATAATGCATCTGTCTGGCAGAGACACATCTGCCAGAAAATAATTAAATATATTATTTCAACTGCTGCAACAAAATAATTTCCCAAATATGGGATAAATAAAGTATTTCTTACTCTTTAATTATGCCACTATAATTATAGAAACATCTCAAGCAGAACACCAGCTGCTACGAGAGGTTATGTTTGATTATCTTCCTCATTTTAAAGTGATTGTTATCTGCTTACTTTGACTGATAGGTCCATGATGTGAAGTTCCAGGCTCAGACAGCAGAGGAGAAGGAGGCTTGGATTAAAGCTCTCAGTGATGGCATTAATCGAGCAAAGAACAAAGTTTTTGATGAGGTAAACAGATGTTTGTCTGACAGTTATAAATGTGTCTTAATCATTATTATCAGTTTTATAAACACGTATTTAAAAAAAAACAAATAATTGTATATTTTCACAGGTGAAGGTTGATCAGGGTAGTAATTTGGAACATGTTACTCGATCAAGGCCCAAAGGGAACCGTAACCGGCGGCCACCAACCAGGATACATATGAAAGAGGTGTGTGTGTGTGTGTGTGTGTGTGTGTGTGTGTGTGTGTGTGTGTGTGTGTGTGTGTGTGTGTGGGTAAGATACTGCCTGTATTGTTGTAATATGTCTTTCTGGCAAAACCACTGAAAGTAGTGGAGGCAAAGGTGTGTGATGGAGGAGGCAGCAGAGAGCTGTGAACTAATTTTTTTTTTTTTTTTAGCTTATTTGCTCTCTCCAAGCTGGTTTTCTCTCATCTTGAACCCACTGATTTTATTTATACCACTCCACATATCTGTTGTACTGTCGCTCAGCTTCGCCCTTTGGTTGCTCTCTCTTCAGTTCTTTACTGGCTCCAGACAGTGTAATCTGTATGATTTAATCAGAAATCTTTTCTTCTAGGTAGCTCTTGTGTCATCTGATGGAATCCTGCGTTTGGATCTTGATATTGAAGATGCCATAATGCCTAATGGAGCACATTATGTCAATGTTGATGGCAGTGACACCTTAAAAGTACCTCCTTCTAATACCGGTGAGAAACCCTTGGTGCCAATTACAGAGGAGGAAGCTCAGCCGGACCCAGAGGTCAGTCAACAAAAAAAGGTCATCAAACCTCCAATGCCGCCAACAAAAGAGGCTAAACCCAGTGCAGCACTCGAGGATGAAGCACACAAAAATGATGGCTCAGAGAAAAAGGTAGGTGTAATTATTTATAAACATTCCAGTTGTATAGTATCATAATATTTGTGTATATCTTTCTGTTTGGATATCATGGCATTTAAAAATTGCTATAATATTTGAAGGCACCGAAGCCCCCAGCGTCTACATTGAATGAAGCAAAGCCCTGTGCCTCACCTGCTGAAGAAACTACAGATGAGACAAAACCTGAGAAGTTGTCTGAAATGAGTTCTGATGCCAGTAAAAAGGCAGCTCCACCACCAATGCCTCCCAATAAGCCCAGCACTTGCAGTTGGACGAGTAATCTTGCAGATGCTTCACAGTCCAAGCCACACCCTCCTACACCTCCATCCAAAGAGAAGAAGCCCTCACATCCCACTGTGGAGCCAGGCCGACAGGTTGAAGGCTTGAGTAATGAAGATAATGAGAATGAAGACAGTAGTGTGAATAAGACTTCAGAAACAACTATGGAAATAGATGAGACAGTGCAGCTGATATCGACAGAAGCTTTACCCTGTGTCAGAGATGATAGCACAGAGGAAACAGTTAACAGCAACAAAAAGGTGATGTCTGACAGTGGGCCACAAACACCCACAGAGTCACCGAGAAAGAGTCCTAGCCCTCTTGCAAAATTCAAGAAAAAGCCTGATGGACTTGCTGAGTCTGACATACAGCACACAGAAAGCCACTCAGCTATGAGTCATCCTAAGGAGGGAGCTGACTATACTACCTCAACCAGTTCTGTCCAGTCAGAAGACGCACTACCCAAGAGTGAAGACCCTTCAGTAATTGTCTCGATGAATGATTCAGCCACTGACAACCTTACCTCAGGTCCACTGCTTCATCAGTTGTCCGGGGAGAAGAAAAAGAAGGATGAGAAATCTGTAGACAGTGGTCAGCACTCAGATGATGAGAGTGACGCCTCTGGGAGTCAAGACACACTGGTAGCTTCTAATGGTGTGCCCAGGGGAAGCCGTGATGCTCTCGATGTGTTGGACACCAGTGACATTCAGAGCTCGGTTATTTCAAAGCCAGCACAGGTTAAGCCTAAGGTCTTTCACCGCGTGAAAGTAGAGCCCACCATTCCTCTCAAGCCCACAACCAAGGTCAGGTCAGCCTCAACTGCAGATTTGCTGTCTGACTCTGATGCCGATATTCAGCTGAAAGAGTCTGGCAGACCTGGAGCTGGAAGTGCTGGGAGTCCTAACGATGATGTCCTTAACCTTGAGACTGAAGTGGCTTTAGAGATGGAAAAGACGAGCAAGCTCTTGAGCAAAGTGTCCCAGGACCAGGGAGGAAGTGTTGAGGAGGGCGTACCCAGGGATCTGCTGGCTGAGGCCATGGAGAAACTGAAGAAGGCAGAGCACGTCCTCAGGGAGGTCAAGAAACTGAAACTTACAAAAAATGTGAGGAAGAGCTGGTGAATGTCAGCCATAACAGATTAACTTGAAAGTGACTAGCTAAACAGTGATTGCCCAGGCATAGTATGGAAAACTTAAACATGTCTTCCAAGTGTTGGATTCCTCTAAATAAAATTTGCATGAAGGTGAAGGGAAAGTAATATTCTGTATACAAGGGTCAAAGGTTACAAAGAGGGTAATTTGTACTATTTCCCCACAGTATGGAGGCTTGACCTGGACACTCTATATTGAATTCAGGGAGGTCAACACTCCAGAGCCACCCTCTGCCCTGGACACCAATGTTATGTTTATAACAGAACACGACACTAGGGTGTCACCTGTGTTCTGTTCTGTTATGACAGTGTTAGCCTGTTTAGCTAGCTGATAAAATAAGACAGCTACAGGCAGCAGAAGAAATGCTGGCCTAGTTTTATTTTGTCTGAAATAGATCACTGATTCAAAGAGTTTCTGGGTGTTATTCTTGTTAATGCGCTGTGGTGTGCAAGATTGGAATGTCTGCGTAACATTATTCATTAAGGGATCAGGGTTTAACGAACGGTCTGACAGACAAAACTCTTATTGTTGATGGTCTCGCTGCACTTGGAACGTTTTACTAATAATGACCCATGTGGAATTATTTCTAATGTATGTTTTTCTGCAGTGGCAAGTAATGTGCTACTGTGTATTTTTTAATACTGTGTTTTCTTTTGTAGATGCAAAGTAATGGCCTTTATTAACTAATGTGCATGGAAACGTATTTACTCTATGCAAAAAGAATTTCCAGGCAAAATCACCATCAGAATTATGGCTCGTGTATAATGGCTAATTTTTTCTTAATCCTGTGGGTATGTTAGTACATGAGACTCATTATACTTGCTGCCTGCAATGAACATACTATCTGCATACAGCCACACCCCCATTTAAATTAATAAATAAATAAAAAGTGATGCTTGGGTTGAAACAGCAGGGGTGTTGGAACTTGTTTTGCCAGAAACTGCAGCTCAAGTAAAAACAAAGTTTGAGATCAGTGAAAAAAAAAAAAAAAACTACAACAAAGTGCGAATGCACTGTTATTAAATGAGGGCCATTGTTATTATTATTATTTTTTATCTAAGTCAGTTTCACGCTCACACATGTAAACATAGTCCATCATTATATCTTCTGAGGAGCTGCACTCAGCTTAAGTGGAGAAAACTGTTACTTGGACTGCTGAACTGACTTAGCTGACGTAATGTCAGCTTCCTCTGTGATTAGCTTCACGACCGCTGGTTCACTTTCAGAGGCAGCAAACACCTTCTTGGATGGTTTACTGCCCAGCAGGAAAGCCTTCCACCTTCACTCCTTTAATGTGTCTTAATGTGGTTTTTACTCATTCTCTGAAGGCATTCAACGGAAGCCTGAAGAAAACTGTAAGCACAGCATCTGATTTTAGTCATCTCTTATAACCAGCAGTATTTCTGAGCTCTTTTAGATGGCAAATCTGTCAAATACGAGGGAAGTACCAAGACACAGCAGCTAAGCTGTGATGACGATATCACTTCCTTTGCTTTATAGCCACTTTTCAATGATAGCTGTGGAATGCAGCTAGTATACATCATCAACCCGAAGTGCTCCCTACACAGCCTTCATAGGTCACATATGTAACGTTTAGGATTTTTGAAACAGCCACCATATTATGTTTTTAATAACAAGCTGTAGTATGAATGAGGTTCCTTTAAAGGGTGGCAGGATTGATAACCAATCAGTACTTTAAATATATAATGCTACAAATAAGTAATAGTGTTAACACCAATGTGCTTTTCTAATAGTTTTTGAACTTCAGGAGCTTTTTCTCTGCTTTTCATTAGGATGTTTTTGCTGACAGTTGCTATTAGAGAATTTATGCTGTACAAAGTTTATACTTTGATTTCTACCTTTATGGCGTTCATTACTGGGGAAGAATGATGCACCGATACAGGTTAGGACTTTTGTAAAATCAATCTTTTCAGACTCATAACACGGTTGAAGCCAATAAATGAATTTTCTACTTTTATCATTAGTGATATAAATGTCTATTTTGTTTTTTTTACTGTACATTGCACAGAAAAGCACTTGTAACAGGTGTTGCTAACACCTGTTACTATGTGTTTGTCTGTTTTTGTGTTTTTTGGTTATTACAGTCTCCACAGTCTGAATGTTGAACTGATTATTAATGAAGAATCGACCCCGACTCTTCTAGTGGTAGAAATCATTTTGAATATGTTGTGCCATGTGGAATATGTAATAATATTTTCATAACAGTAGATAAAGTTTTGTACTCTTTGATAAATTTAACTTTTGCTTAAATAAAAATGAACTATTTGCTTTTGTTTTTATGTCTTCAAGCTTCAGTCTTAACAAATGTTTGAAAGATGTATTTATTAGCAGTGCTACATATACTTTACTGTAGTTTTCTTTCTATTATACTGTAGCCTAATGTGTTTCCTTTGCATTGGGATTTTTTAAAAACTTGCTAACTTTGTTGAAACATGTTAACTTCACTGCAGCTGCTAAAAAATTGCAGAATTTTAAAAATAAAACATAGCCTAATGCATATTTGATACAGTAATTAATTAAAAAAAAAAGCATTTAAACTGAATTGCAACATTTGCAAGCAGAAGCTTAAATAGTGGCTTATGGTTACTTATGGTTTTTTATGGATATCAACACATTATGGAGTAAAAAAGAAATGTATTCCATTTCTTTTTTATTCCATTCCATTTCTTAGGACTGCAAAAGCTACAAAAAGTGTTTCAGTTGTCCTGTTATTAACTTATTAGGACAGAGATAAAGGACACAATAAAGCAGGAATTGAAGGAAAGGTGGCAAAAGCAGGGAGGAAGAAGGGAGAGAGCAGCGGTTTACATAGCACATCATTAATAACAGGAAAACATGCAGGAATACTGGCACTGCGATGGAGAAGATGAGACCATGGTTTATTAAAATGTCGGAAATATGAAGAAGACAACTGATTCAAAATCTCAGTAACATGGAAGTGAAACTGGATTTTATTGATTTACTGCAAAAGAACTCAAGAAGTGAAAGTTATCAGACCATGTTACCTAACATGTTACCATGTTAAGAGACACTAATCTGGTAGGCTCTGGCTTTTTGAGCAACACTTTAGCCCCCACTCCATACCAATGGGTGGCAGTAATACACCATTTCGCTGTTTGCCAACCGCCAGTAAAAGTTAACAGGAAGAAGACCCGTTTCTACTGTGGAGAGCGCTTTGCTTTATTTTGAAGGTAGAGACCGGATATGGAAGTTATACGGGTTTATGATGTGTAACGTGACAGGAATGCTCCTGTTAGCGCGCCGGTAATAAAGAGCTGCATCTCCGATGGGAGAGGAGAAGGGCAGGAAGAAGAAGCGACCCTGAATAACGACAGTCATGGAGGATGAGCTGGTGTCAGCGCAGGATTTCTGTAAGTACTGACAGCCAGCAGGGGGTCTGTGAGCCTGTTCAGCCTGGCAGGACGTCCGTCTGTGGCGCAGGGGAACCCGCACTAAGAGCCTGGAGGCACATTTTATGTGTTAATAATCGCCCCATTCCACAAATCTCAATCTAAAAGCAACTAAAGTTATTTCTTAGGGGCCAATGAGATGTTTTTTCTTTGTTTTTGTTTTTGTTATCTCATCTATTCAAAGCTAAACAAACAAAAAAACAACAACCAAAAACCGTCCCACAGTTCTACAGCTGTGCAGGATCCACAGCTGCTCAAGCGTACAACAATTTTCATGACAAACATCTCTAAAAAACCAACAAGACTTGTAATTGAGTGGAACATCATGAGACGTTATTTCATGAAAACGTGTCTTATTTACAGCTACTCTGTGCCTCAAACCTGGATTTATAGAAATACTAACATTCCTGGAAGAGCCAAATAACCCAACGCACCTTACAAACTGGATATTTTACTGCCAGACACTGGCAACTTTCCAGAAATGACATGACTCAGATCACTGTGACACACATAGCATGAAGTAGCATTATGTGCATTTATTTTTTCTCAATAAAGCTCCTATGATGAATTTGTTGCTACTTGAGCTTGAAAAAGACTGAAGTAACTTGGCAATTTAACTGATTTGCACAACTATGCACACCGACCACATTTTAATTAGGAATTGTTGGTTGAGAATAACAATGATTTTTTGTGTGTGTATGTGTGTGTGTGTGTGTGTGTGTGTGTGTGTGTGTGTGTGTGTGTGTGTGTGTGTGTGTCAGTGAGCACACTGAGGATTTTGAGCTAGTATTAAATACCTGTCATCAGAAACATAAGCAAGCATACTGTACAAAGACGTTCCCAGCTCTCCATTGATGTGGGGTGCAAACATGGAGACTGCACTGTGAAAAAACACGTGAATACTGGGATGACATTTCCAGGAAGGGATTTGTGAAAATTTTTGATTCAACTAGGTGTTTTTGGAAGATTTTTATTCATAAAAATAAATGTCAATGTAACCTTAATTGAATAATAATGAATTTCAGACAAACTTTGAAATTTTTCTTAAAATTAATTTACATTTCCTCAGTCTCATGGAGGTCTTTAGGTTTGATTCTGGGAGGAGACACAGATTCCTTTGGGGGTGCATCAGAAAAGAACAAAGGAAAGAGGGAGTATATTTCTCCCACGCTGGCTCCCTGTTAAATCCAGAATCAAATTTAAAACCCTTCTCATCACATACAAGGTCTTGAATAATCAGGCCTCATCTTATCTCATTGAAGACCTCATAGTACCATATCACCCCAATAGAGCACTTCGCTCTCAGATTGCTGGCTTATTACCTAGGGTATTTAAAAGTAGAATGGGAGGCAGAGCCTTCAGCTTTCAGGCCCCTCTTCTGTGGAACCAGCTCCCAGTTTGGATTCTGGAGACAGACACCCTCTCTATTTTTAAGATTAGGATTAAAATTTTCCTTTTTGTTTAACAGTTGATGTGTAAACTTACAGACCTCTAGGTGGGAAAACTTGCAAAATCAGCAATGTATCAAATGCTTATTTTCCCCACTGTAAATGTGGGAAGCACACCTGCACTTCACCTCATCCATTTTCAAATACACTTTGATCAGACTCATCGTATTTTGCTAACCCTTTATAAGCAGTAGTTCTGTGGTTTTGATGGAAGTAGATGCATCACCATACTACCATACATCGCTTCAGACATATGTATATGTCCATAGCTGGAGATGGTAGGGTGGGTCATGGATAACGAGAGAGAACAAATTATTTAGTTTTGGCTTTGGGCCCCAGTGGTGATGGAGCTTAAATTAACATGGCTCATGACCACTGTGGTTCTCTGCAATGCAAAAGTCCACTTCAAGAGATTCTGGAAAAAACCCTTTACATCAAAATAAACTGTGGCAGAAGTGACTGTTTATTTTACCACTTTTCATTTACCTGTGGCCTGAACATCATCTCCTGCCTCACACATTCATGTACACTCCTCAGCTCTCTCTACGCCTGTGTCTTCCCTAGCAAATATTTTCTTTTGACTTTTAAGTAAATTACACTGTAGCACAGATTTTGGCACTTAAAATTTCTGTTTGTCTGATTGCAGTGCTGTGGTCTGAAAAGGAGTTTCATGATGCTGCAAAAAGAAATGACACAAGGAAAATGCAAGAACTGATCAAGAAGGGTGTGGACATCAATGCCAGAAACAAAGTAAGCCTGCTGAAGCACAAACTTTTCTGGAAGCAGTTGATGCTTTCATATCCAAGCCCCTGTTGTCATGTCTTACTCTAAATAACTGTTTCTTTCCTTGCCCTGTTTCATGTGAGCACAGGAGGCAAGGTTAAGATGCAACACGATAGGCATCAAGGCAACAGATGTGCAAAATCAATTTATAACTTTTATGTCATTTTCTGTGTTTATGGCTGATATTCTGCCTCTCTCCATTAAAATTACACTACCATAAAAATTAGAGATTGTTGGGTGCATGGGTGGCTCAGTGGTAGAGCAGGCAACCACATACATGCCGCAAGGCAAGAAGCTGATAGAGCAGGCCTGTGCTCTTTGCCACATGTCTTCCTCTGAGATGGAGGAAGTGTAGGTTATGACAGGAAAGCGGGAGAAGAGATTTCCTGTCATAACCTACACTGTCAATAAAGCCGCTGTGGCAAAAAAAATAAATAAAAATAATTAGAGACTGTTACAAATTCAGCAGGGGATCAAATAATGACTGTAGATACAGAACAACTTGACGCAGTATAACAGGACACACTTTTATATAGGTTCTTGGTTTATCTGTTATAACAAACAAGCATGCAAACCGTGAAGGGCAGAAAGTTTAATCATGCAGTCAAGATACACTGACGTGCAGCTTTCTCATTGCATTAAATGAAATATCCATTTCTATAGCTTTTGCACATTTTCAGAGGCTCAAAATTTATTGCACGATTACTGCATCAGAATATCACAAGAGAGAAACACAGTATTTGGTAATGCTCGCGGGTTCTAGATTTAAGGCAGTCAATGACTGCAAAGGATTTTTTTATCCTTTTACGTATTAAAAACAAAAGTTAGATCTAAAATTGTTAATTTGTCAAGTTACTTTTGAACCTCTGAAATTGGGGACAATAATCATATGAAAAAAGAGTCTTCACAAGACTCTGCAAGCCTGTGGAGACAATATGCATAGAATTTAAACTGACACAGGGAGAATAACATTTTTCTAAAACCTATAGACAAAAAGACCTGAATTTTTTTTTAAAAGCCAGATTCAGCCATACAAATATACCAAGGCCTATCAGGAGAGTCAATATCCAGTGCAGATGTCACATAACCTGTAAGCACTAGCTGAGGCAAAACAGAGGGCCAGGGATAGAAGCCCTGCAACATCTGGAACAGGAGACAGTCCCTCGGAGAGCGTGGTATCGGACTCGGTTCAGTGAGGAACAGCAGGCCCCGGTGGAAATCAATGCCAAACCAGTGCAAACTCTGAGACACCTGCAGCTCGGCTTGACTGTGTCTCAGGTGTAATGTCGGGGTTAAAAGTTCTCTGTGTAGCAATTTTCTGGGATTGCTGAGGCAGAAGGTGCAGATACTGGCTGGAGAAGCTCTGCCATTGTGTCAGCTGATGTGAGCAGGGTGACAGTGGACTTTGCCTCTCTTCTCCTTGAATGTCTCGTGGACTTCAGGTTATTGTGTCATAAAAACAAATCACCATCTCTGCACGCCACCGCCATTGTTGTGATCCAGGTTTTGAATCCCAACAACAACTGGCTGAAGTTCACAGACAAGCATTTCCATGTCAGGCTGCCTGAACAGCATTACAACTGTGGCAAACAGGAAGTCATGTCTCCTGTTTTGGGAAGAGGATTTACCCTTTGAGGTAAATAATTACAGAGAGCACGATGCCTCACAGCAAGAAGGTCATGGGTTCAAATCCACCATCTGGCCGGGGCCTTTCTGTGTGGAGTTTGCATGTTGTCCCCATGTCTGCGTGGGTTTCCTCCCACGGTCCAGAGACATGCAGTTAACCAGTGATTCTAAATTGCCCATAGGTGTGAACGGTTGTCTGTCTCTGTGTGTTAGCTCTGTCCAGGGTGGATGGAAAATCCTTGCTAAAATGAATCCCCCCCTCACAACAAAGATCCTCCTGTTGTTTTGTTTTAGGGGAGAGGGCTCACTCAGAGGGAAAGCTGATTATTTTGTGTGTTGGTTGAAGAAGCAGGGGTTACAGAGTCATCTTTGTTCACCAGTTACTCTCCTGAACTGAACTGAATTAAACTGAAATACTTAAAATTTTGAATTCCTGAAAAGGGGTGTTTAAAAAAAAAAAAAAATCTTGTTAATTTTTTTTAATTTAGTGATTCTTTGTCTCTTATGAGAAGGGCATTTTACTTTGATGGCCTTGGTTGTTGACTCGTGATCATAATGTTAACAATGAAGTCTCTGTTCTGAAGTTTGCATTGGTCCCTTTGAGGTTTGAGTCATTCCATCTCAAATCCCCAAATTTTTAAAGAATTTTTTTCCTCATCCATCTCCGACTTGCCAAAAATGTTATGGTTCAAAGTTTGTGTATATATGATGATTGCTGTGAAATTTTAGCCTCATATGTCAAATACTTCTTAAGATATATATGTTTGAAAAATCTTCTTCTGACCCACTTTCAAGCAGATATATATCATCAGATTTTTAAGTATACCTTTATTGTGTTTGCGTTGCAGGTGTGTACAATGTGTTTGCAGTGTTCTGTTACTGTTTCATAAAAGATTCTCTCATATCTCTTGCAGTAAATCTACAATGCCTTTTCAGATGAACTTTTGTCCAATGCAAACAAGATGCAATACATTGCAAAACATTATAAAAATATGAATAAACCAATCATTAATGGAATTATTATGGGATTTTATCCCAAAATGTCTGCTTTGAATAACATGAACTATGCGATGCTCTTATCATCTCGGGTCACAAAGGAGTCAGGATTTGTGAATGTCTCTGTCTCTGTGTAGGTAGGCCGGAAAGCACTGCACTGGGCAGCAGGAGCTGGGAATGAACAGGCTCTGCAGCTCCTCCTGGAGCATGACACGGACCTTAACGAGGCCGACAGAGTATGTAAACCACAGGTTTCGAATTAAGATCTGACACATTCATCTCACTCACACATGCACCCGTTAAACCCCCTGGAGTTTTTATTGCACTGGTGCACTACTTCTACTTTGCACTGCTAATCCCCCAAGACTAAGATGCAATCTGCATTTCTTTGCATTGTACTTGTGGCATATGCAGTGACAATAAATTGAATCTAAATTAATCTAATCTAAACAAGGGTAGCCTCTCACTTATTTCCAGAATTCCTTTGTAAGTTCATTGTGAGAAGCTGAAAGTTGGGATTATAATCTGTTGCAGATGTGGATACAGACAGCTGCACACAGCTGTTCCTGTTATAGTTCTTTGAAGTCCACCCAAAGGGTGCATGCATAGTCGGTACATTGTAGTGTTGTCTTCATAGACTAGTCACTGTATGCACATACATGTTGCACTCACTTGGACCCACCTATAACACCTTCCTAGATATGGGGAATAACTCATTATGGGTCTGTATTCTAGCTGAATGCACTGAGTTTCCCTGTCTGTCAGACACTGCTTTCACATGTAGTCCATAATAGGTTGTGATATTTTTATTTTAAGTTAGAATTATAGCAAATGGCTTTCCTGAGGTAGTTCCTGCTTTTGTTATATCTGTCTCCACATTTTTCTGCATGTATTCTAATTTATTAATTGTAAATATTTGTCCACAGTTTGGCATGAATGCTCTACTTCTGGCATCCTGGTTTGGTCACCATAAAATCCTACAGATCCTGGTATCCTGTGGAGCCAAGCTCAACTCTGAAAACAAAGTAAGAGCTGCCATATTGTTAACAGGGTTATTGTCTTGACTGATACCACACAGTCCTTGTGTATGTTAGGATGGTCTGAATTTGCTGCACTGTGCTGCTCAGCAAGGCCACATCAAAGTATTGGAGTTCATCTTGGAGGACCTGGAAGACATCAGTCTAGACAGAGTTGAAAAGGTGACTGACATCATTTTATATTTACAAAGTGATTTTGTACTAACTGAGTTGTACAACCTGAACTGAACAAACACTTCTTTTCTCGTCTCCTAGCAGCAAGCATTTTGCTTAAAATATAAGCAATATGCCAGTAAATAAAGGAGGAATTGAATGGTACATGAACCAAGTACAGAACATGTACATGTGTACTGGCTCCTGTATAAAATATACTGCGGTCTTTTTGCTCAGTCAGGGAAGACAGCACTACACCTAGCTGCTGAACACGGGCAGCTTGAAGTGGTTGAATTTCTGGTTGGAATGGGTTGCACGCATGATTTGAAGGACAAGGTAGTCTCACACACACACACACACACACACACACACACACACACACACACACACACACACACACACACACACACACACACACACACACACACACACACACACATCAAATCAGCAGGCATACAAATGCTATGCATGACAAAAGGAAAATATTAAGTTTAAAAACTAGTGAACACAATAATGTACACTATGAAAATCTACTGTATGTAGAAGGCTTCGTCTCAGAATGACTTTAGCTGTAGTTATCCTATTACCAAGTTAAAGCTCCAGGTTAATAGAAAAAAGAGGAAAAAAGCCAAAACTGCACCACGAGTGACCTCTTGGTGGTGGTTGCAGAAGCTGGCCAGTCCCCAGAAACCTCCATGTTAATGCTTAGTTCCCCGTTATTGTCTTCTTTGAGTGGGAGGCTGGGCTGCAGCTGCCTTCTAGACTCAGCTGATTCACAATTATCTTTGTGATGTTGGCTTGCTGTGTAGGGTATTGTACTGGCAAACCATCCAAGAGTTCTCTGCTCCACTTTTGGTGAATGAAATTCTGAAATTTTGTCTTATGTTACTTACTGATAATTGGCAAGTGTCTGTGTCTGTGTGATGTACCAGTACAGTCTATGGATGTTTACCAAACTTGCTAGTGTTAGCTGATATTTTACATTAATTTTTTTGGCTCTAAAAAAATAGAGGTGACTGTAATTGTTAATTCGAGGCTTTAAAACAGCGCTTCACAAACCTACAGGTGACATCACCTGGCTAGATCAATCTTTTATATATAGCCTAAGGTTATTACATGTGGTTATAGTATGTCTGGATTACAGGAAGAAAACACAGCCATGCACCTTGCAGCAAACAAAGGACATACAGAGATCCTCCAGAAGATCGTGGAGACTGGTGCCAGTGTGGATGAAAGGAATATAGTAAGTATGATGATGAGCCGCCACACTTGAAGAGGTATGTTCAGGAACTTTTCAGAACCCTTCACTTTTTGCACTTATTTAATAATTTTAAGGGATATAACTGACATGTTTCCTATCAATATACACTAAGAAACCCATAATAACAATGTTAAAATGTGCCTTTAGCACATTTATTAAAAAGGAGAAATTAAAACTTCTTATATGAAGACTTGTGACATTTTTAAAAGTTCTATGGGGTTTATAACCATTCTGGACTTTGGCTATCACTTAAGCATAGTCAAAGAATAGTCAGTAGTCAAATCCTGAAATCACTCCAGCATTGATGAGAATTCTTGCTTCTGATCAATATAGTTTTTATATATTAAACTGTCCCCCATCCTCATCACTCCTGGGAAGATAATACTGGTAGCTGTATTGAATATTTTACACATGTGAATAATATTTCTCATTGTAAAATGATGGACTTTAAATTGTTTGGAAATGATCTTATTGATTGATGGGCAGCAATAATTTGTTCCCTAAGATCATTGTGGAACTGCATTTTGCCTTAGATTTATTAAATAATTAATGAATTAAACCTTAGAATTTAAAGAGAGTATACTTTCCTTTTACCATGACTGTATGTAGGGCTGTTAGAGTGACTGTTGTGCTCTATGTGACCGCCCAGAACAAAGAACTGTATTGTGGGTAAAGACCCTACAATAATACAGAGAAAACCCAACAGTCAAAACGACCCCCTTGGTGACAGTGGGAAGGAAAAACTCCCTTTTAACAGGAAGAAACGTCCAGCAGAACCAGGCTCAGGGAGGGGCAGTCTGCTGCGACCGGTTGGGGCTGAGGGGAGAGAGACAGGACAAAAATACACACTGTGGAAGAGAGACAGAGATTAATAATAACTAATGATTAAACAGAGCACTAAGAGGTGAATTAGAAGAAACACTCAGTGCATCATGGGACCCCCCAGCGGCTAAGGGATGGTTAAGAGTCACCTGATCCAGCCGTAACTATAAGCTTTATTATTAAAGTAAAGTTTTAAGCCTAATCTTAAAAATAGAGAGGGTGTCTGTCTCCCGAATCCAAGCTGGGAGCTGGTTCCACAGAAGAGGCGCCTGAAAGCTGAAGGCTCTGCCTCCCATTCTACTCTTAAGTATCCTAGGAACCACAAGTAAGCCAGCAGTCTGAGAGTGAAGTGCTCTGTTGGGGTGATATGGTACTATGAGGCCTTTGAGATAAGATGGGGCCTGATTATTCAAGACCTTGTATGTGAGGAGAAGGATTTTAAATTCTATTCTAGATTTAACAGGGAGCCAATGAAGAGAAGCCAATATGGGAGAAATCTGTTCTCTCTTTCTAGTCCCTGTCAGGACTCTAGCTGCAGCATTTTGGATCAGCTGAAGGCTTTTCAGGGAGCTTTTAGGACAGCTGATAATAATGAATTACAATAGTCCAGCCTAGAATTAATAAATGCATGAATTAGCTTTTCAGCATCACTCTGAGAAAGGATGTTTCTAATTTTAGAAATATTGCGCAAATGCAAAAAAGCGGTCCTACATATTTGTTTAATATGTGCATTGAAGGACATATCCTGGTCAAAAATGACTCCAAGATTTCTCACAGTGTTACTGGAGGCCAAAGTAAACCATCCAGAGTAAGTATCTGGTTAGACACCATGTTTCTAAGATTTGTGGGGCCGAGAACAAGAACTTCAGTTTTATCTGAATTTAGAAGCAGGAAATTAGAGGTCATCCAGGCCTTTATGTCTTTAAGACATTCCTGCAGTTTAACTAATTGATGTGCGTCATCTGGCTTCATTCTTTGAGATAATTGCTATTGATCAGTCAGGCAGCCTGAATGTACCTGTTGTTTTGTGTTGTGTTATGTTGTAGGATGGTCTCACACCATTGCACATGGCAGCTGAAGGAGGTCACTATGAATGCATTAAACTGCTGCTGGATTCTGGCTGTAATGCCAATACACAAACTAATGTATGTTTGATCATTAAATTTGTTATTGTGAGTTGACTGTGAGTTTTTTAAATGTATTAACTGTTGTTGCCTTCTGTCTGTAGAGAAATATGAATGCTCTCCATTATGTGGCCCAACATGGTCATGATAGAGAGGCCAGCTTGCTGCTGAAGGCAGGAATCAATGCAGATGCTGTGAACAATGTAAGCTTAAAAATTACTTCTACAAACATTTGTGAAAGAATGGGTCATTCTCAGGAGTTTAATGAGTTCCAGCGTGGCACCATGATAGGATGCCACCTGTGCATCAAGTCCAGTCTTGAAATTAGTGATTAATGACAGCAACTCTGCCACAAAGTGGTAGGCCACGTAAAAACACACAGGGTCAGCAGATGCTGACAGGCTCATAGTGTGCAGAGGTCTAGTGTTGTTCTCCACATCCCCACTGAGTTCCTGATGAAGGCTCTTAGGGTCCTGTTGATCTTGCACAGTTCCCGGCATTCCAGGATCCATAGGTGAGGCACTGAGTCATGGGATATCTTGTAATCAATCCAGGCGGTGCTCAGGCTGGTCAGTCTGGTCTTACAGTCTCGAGTGACTGCTCTATCTACCAGTAGGTGTTTTGCTCCTCTGGCTTCTCTGCCAATTGCTTTTTGGGCCACATTCATATATTGAGCCATGCACCTGTGCATCTTAGCTGCTATGATGCCTGGTAGGAGTTTCCATGTTGTCACTCCAATCTCCAATCTCATTGTACATCCTGTATAATGACAATAAAGGCATTCTATTCTACTCTGGCTTCTAGTTAGAGATCAAATCCTCCACTGACTCCTATACAGTGACTTTTAAGTTAACTGCCCCAGCTAGCTCCTCTCTGCCAGCTGATGTCAGAGTTTGCCACCTGATGGTATGTACTGAGCATGTGAGAAACCCTGAGCTCAAAGTTAATGAATCCTAGATTATAGAAACAAATCATCAGATGTGAAAAAAACATCCAACTGAAAAGCTGGGTGGTCTGTAACTGGTGATGTGTGTGTTTTCCGTGATTCCAGCAAAACTCTAAGACTTTTCAAACATTAATCTCGACACATATTTTGACATTATTGACACATTTACAAAGCTAATTACACACACGGATCTCAGTGCACACATGCAGACTGAGAGATGCACGCACCAATAATAAATATATATATATATATATAGCCCCATATATACACTCACATGCCAAACTGTGCTGTCACTTTAATATGCTTTTTTGGTTTTTTAAGGTAATCTCACATGATGGTATGTTACTGCATTGTGATGTGCAATATTAAATTCAAGGAGTATTAGGGAGTATTTTGTAAATTCCTACATATAGAAAAAATAAGCATTTTAAAAGTGAATATCAGAGAAAGTAGCATTGCTATTCTTATGTTACAATATTTCATATAGCAAATTTTTAATATCTGTGTCTCTTTAAAACAGCAACACTTCACACCACTCCACCTGGCGGTATTCAACAATCACACAAAAGTTGTACGGTTGCTTATAGACGCTGACTGCAACCTGAATGCCACTGACATTGTGAGTACAAAGCTCCACAGCCACACAAACATAGCACATAATAAAATGTAAGAGCAAAGCATGGTCACTTTATTACCCACAATAATTTCATAGTGATCTGAATAGCGAAAGGTCCAGTGAGACCGTGATATTACTTAACAGATGTCTGTCATGTGGGTCACAGAGGCAGCAGACCGCGCTACACATTGCAGCAGAGCATGGCCGGCAGCACCTGGCTGAAATGATGCTGATTTCAGGAGTTAGACTCAATTTAACTGATAAGGTACCACACAGCTTCACAGAGCATCGACCCCTCTGCAACATAATTATGCAGATCATTGTTAAGGTAGTTTTGAGTAGAAACACTTTTTTTCCTTTTTTTTTTTTTTTTTTTTTTTTTAAGCCAAGGTGAACTACATGTGCAGTTCACCTTTTCTTTGTCTGGACGAAGTTAATAACCTTTCTTGTAACGCATTATCATGTTAACTGTTATAATCATCAGACCTATGACACTTAAAACCACGTCCTCTAACAAAAAAATGCGTTTCTGACTATTTGATATACACAGCAGGAGAAAACATGTCTGGAAGTGGCAGCAAGAGGAAACCATGTGATCCTGGTAGACATGATAATCAAAGCTGACCGTTTTTATAAATGGGAGAAGGTGAGTGTATTCTCAAGCTGTGTAATACTAAATACACTCTAGGAACTCACATATGCTCATACTCTATAAACAATAAATACTCACTCTTTTCCAAAGTAGCAGCCATGGGTTACAGTTTTGAGTTTTTCTCAGTATGTATATATTCATTCTGTTCTGACCTACGGTCATAGTCATAAAGAACATCAAACAGTCTAGGATTACATAAAGAAATAGCATACACTGTGACGAGGTCACAAGGATGGTTAACCAACCTGATAAGTACTTTATAAATTATTTGTGTGTACTGAGGGCAACTGCTTTAAAAGGAAGGTGTGCAAAGACTGTTTTTTTTCTCTTTGTATGTCATATTCTTAAAACTTGTGAACATTTTTGTAAACCTGTTGGATTCAGGATCATATGAGCAGTACGCAGGTAAGGAGACCTCTGAGCTTCAAACAGGACCCCCAGCCAGAGACGCAGCACTTCCGCTCTGTCCTGTGGAGCCTTGCCACCAAGCACCTCTGTCGTGGAGAGTGGAAAATTCTGGCTCAGCATTGGGACTTTAGCAAAGCACATATACAAGCGATAGAACAGCAGTGGACAGGTGAGCAGTGCTGATGTCTCTACAGTTTCATTTCTATTTTCATCACTTCTTTTGGCGTTAAGTTTAAACAGAGATCTCTGTTTCAGCCGGTAATGTGCAGGAGTGCATATTTCAGAGCAGTGCTGAAATCTGCTTCATGAGGGCAAACTGATTTTATTAAAAATAATTTCCCATATTTGGCACTGACTGATTCACTGTACAGCTTTCTGGGTCATGAAGCTGATTGTTCAATTCATACATACCGTTCATATTTCATGCCTTCATAATATGGTCTAGGTCCATTTTGACCCAGGGCAAACACATTTTGAACTACAGATCTGTTTAAAATGTATAAATAGTCTGTCACATTAATAAATGGATGATTATCCTTAATTATTGTTGCAGAGAGAGTGTATTTCATTAGGTTTTACAACCCCCCCCCCCCCCCCCCCCCACACACACACACACACACACACACACACACACACACACTTTTAGTGTGTGTGTGTGGGCAAGAAAATTCTAAAATGGCAAGAAAATTCTAGAGCTGTTCAGATTTATTATATAACCATTACAGTCATTAAACGCTCTCCTCACTTGTGTGTCACAACAGGATCAGAACTCATAACTACCATTTCGTTAGCCTCATAGCATCATTGCCTAACTCATAGTTTGGCCAGACTGTATTTAACTAATATTTCAAAGTTCAGATGAATAATGTTTGCTATAAATCTGAATTGAAGGCAAGAAAAGCTTCAAAGATCACGGTCTCCGGATGCTGTTAATCTGGCTTCATGGAGCGCTGATAGCTGGAGAGAACCCTGTCAAAGGCCTCTATGAGGGGCTGGTGGAAATCTCCCGGACAGATTTGGCAGGTGAGCTCATCAGTGAGGTAACTGTCTTTCATTGGTCAGACTATCCATCAGTTTAAATATTGATACAGTATTAGTTTACAGTATTACTCCACACAAAGACCAAGAATGCCTTAAGACTGTTTTTTGTTTGCTGTCTGGAATGTGATGATGACGTCTGCTTTTCTTCTTGTTAATTATTCAGAGTCCATCCGGCAGGAGGCAAACTCACAGCCCAGCTCCTCCAAAATGTGCTCAGTTATGTGATCGACAGTGTGTCTGACTGTGACGGCAACACGTTTATCCTTATTGTGCAGCTATTGTTTTAATGCAAATAGAAAGACAAATGTTATTTTTTTATAAATAAAATTATTGGAAATCATTTTGTCATATTTGTTCTACAGCAGTGCTGTAAAAATAAACTCTACACACTGTTGCTTAGCAGGGAGTGTGACAACAGCCCTGCACTGCTGCAGCGCTCACAACCACTGGATAGCAGTCATTTATTTATATATTATTTCACATTCAGTGATGTTAGGTTTTCCCCATTTCCCATGCTTTCAGAGGTCAGTTGCTGCTCTTAGAGGATCAGCCTCATTTGCTACTCTCTGTGAGCAATTTGCATGGGTCAAAGAGTAAGTGTGATTAAAATTTATATTTTACACTGCACATGATTTAATTAATAGGCTACACAAATGCTTGAGGACCACTTAAAGTTTGAATCCTTCTGCATCAAAGTCTAAAATAAAGTCATTAAAATGTGTGTAGTGTATTAACTGAATCATTTGCAAATAGATCTTTTAGTGGTCCCTCTGGCAATAAAATCAGACACTGCAAAGTCAGGCACAAAGACACAAACTGTTTACTCTTGGAATTTTGGTGAAATTCTCACATCAGAAATGTAATTCTTAATGTAGTTCTCAAAACAGTTGTGGCATTTTCATAACTCACCTGTGCAAAAGACACTAAAATAAAACTTTTTTTCACATGTCAAAACATGAAAAGTCAGTCAATCACGTGAACTCTGGGATCAGTGAATAAAACACTTTAACCACTAGTTTAAGACTTAGGCACCAAATGGTTTTATACTTATATAAAAAAAAAAAACCTTACTGACTTTGGAAAGAGTACTGCAAAAAGGTTTGCCTAAAGCAGAGCAAAAGTGTACAAAAATGAAATGTGAAGATTTAATAACGATTATCTTATTTGAAACTTTACAAAATTGCTGAAATCAAGAAAAGCAAAATAATACTCATGAAATTATATGCATCAGAAAAAGAAAATATATACAATTTGAGAACATTTGATTCAATTTTATTTCATTTATATAGTGCCAAATCACAGCAAATAGGTAAAGACCCTACAATAATTACAGAGAACACCCAACAGTCAAAATGGTCAAGCACTTGGTGACAGTGGGAAAGAAAAACTTCCTTTTAACAGGAAGGAATTTTTAGCACCAGCTATTCATCAGCCGAATATGGGTCTGCAAGTCAAAGCATTAAGGCGTGTAGACATGATCAAGGCAGCCTGCCGAAGTTCAAACCGAGCATCAAAATGGGGAACAAAGGTGACTGAATGTGGCATGGGTGTTGATGTCACATCTACTAATCTGCTGGAATTTTTCCACACAACCACCTTTAGACTTCACAGAGAAAGGTCCAAAAAAGAGAAAATGTTCTGTGAGCAGTAGCTCTCTGGGTAAAAAATACCATATTGATGTCAGAGGTCAGAGCAGAATAACTGGACTGCTTTGAGTTGATGGGAAGGCAACAGGAAGTCAATCAACTACTCACAACAAACAAGGTATGCAGAAGAACACAAAACATCACCGGGTGCCACTCCTGTCAGCTAAGAACAGAAAACGGAGGCTGCAGTTCACACAGGCTAACCGATACTGGACAGTAGAAGATTGTAAAAACACTCCTCCACTGGCCTCCAGCCCTTTGGGATGTGGTTGAAGGGGAAATTTGGATGAACTGCTGCCACAAAGAATTAAAGCAGCTCTGAAGGCAAAATGAGGTCCAACCCTGTACTAGCAAGGTGTACCTATTTAAGTGGATAATGAGTGCACAATAGTGTATGCTTCTGTGTAATTAGCAGTGCAGTAACATGCACCTGTGACACAAGAGTATGAGTTTCTATTTGTTTCAACTAAACCTCTTTGAGAATGTGTTTCTATTTGCTTTCAGTAGAAGTGCAGTTTCACTGCTGCCACTGACAGCGTGTGACGGCCGTCGCTCTTTCATTTTGTGCCGAAATGGGACTTCTGATGTTTCTGTGTTTATGTGTAATGCCTTTGCTTATATTGGTAAGTAGACTGTAATTAACAGGATTTATTATATTGAATGAAAAAAAAGGAGACCTGTTTTTCAAGTATCATTGTGATGCTGCATTATTGTGTCTACATTACAATCAACCCAGTCCCTTTTTGGCCACTTCAAATATTTTTATAGAACTCTGATGTTATATTTCTTGTCATTTCTGCTGCCCCCTTGGCCAGATCTCTCTGGGGAAAGAAAAAAAATTAATATCAATGACAGTTTTTAACCTGGATAAATAAAGAATATATTGAAAGTCACTTTGCCAAAAAGTGATTGCAGCTTCTACCTTGTGACAGGAGTGTTGTTTCTCACTCAAAATGATTTTTTTTTTATCATTCATGAGAGATGTGTTGCAGACGAACACAGTGATATTTGAGAAGGGAAATGAAGTTTACTGGATTTACAGAAAGTGTGCAATAATTAATAAAACAAAATTAGGCAGGTGCATAAGTTTGGGCACCCTTGTCATTTTATTGATTTGAATACCTTTAGAACTAATTATCGGAACACAAAATTTGTTTTGTAAGCTTCATTTTGGAATAAGGTGCTGTGGACTGATGAAACTAAAATTGAGTTATTTGGACATAACAAGGGGCGGTATGCATGGTGGAAAAAGAACAAGACAAACACTTCGTACCCACAATAAAATTTGGTGGTGGTCCCATCATGCTGTGGGGCTGTGTGGCCAGTGCAGGTACTGGGAATCTTGTTAAAGTTGAGGGTCGCATGGATTCCAGTCAACATCAGCAGATTCTTGAGAACAATGTTCAAGAATCAGTGACAAAGTTGAAGTTGCGCCAGGGCTGGATACTTCAACAAGACAACGATCCTGAACACTGCTCCAAATCTACTGAGACATTCAAGAACAAGTACAACGTTCTGGAACGGCCATCTCAGTCCCCAGACCTGAATATTATTGGAAATCTGTGGTGTGATTTCTGTCCATGCTCAGAAACCATCAAACCTGACTGAACTGGAGATGTTTTGGAAAGAAGAATGGTCCAAAATACCTTCAACCAGAATCCAGGCTCTCATTGGAAGCTATAGGAAGCATTTAGAGGCCCAAACTTATGCACCTGCCTAATTTTGTTTAAATAATTATTGCAAACTTTCTGTAAATCCTATAAACTTCATTTCACTTCTCAGATATCACTGTGTTTGTCTGATCAGCAATTTAACTGAAATTGCTGATCTGAACAACCAGTGATTTATAAAGGAAAATCATGAAAATTATCAGGGGTGCCCAAACATTTTTAATACCACTGTATGTTGCACCATTCTTGGCAAATATGAGAAATCACTTTTTGGCACAACACTGGTCTATAGACTCCAAAAAAGGAGTAGAGACATGAAATTTGACATTTGTGTACTTTACTCTTCAAAGATCTGTCTGGGTGTATGATCCCTCATTTTGAGATGCTCAAAAATAACTGGACAATTGACTGACAAGCAGTTTTAAGCTATTTCAACATACCCAGCATATCTTTCCATTGTCTGGATTCTCTTACCCGAATGTGGCATTCAGGATTAACAGTCACACAAAGCTGGTCATCAACTCTCTAAGTTAACCCAAGGTTTCCCATGTGCTCACATGAAAGAGGTGGTGCTGGCAGCATCTGTTTTAAGGATCATACAGTTCTTCTGCAGAACACGATCCTTATGAGTGCCACCTACTCCAGAGACATCATCAGATGATGATAAAATTGTTACTTGGTGATTTAGTACACAGAACAGTAAAACAAATTCATGGCTCAGTGTGCTCTCAGTGCTACTGATTATTTCTAAGATGATGGCTGCACATTAGACCTCTGAAACTTCCAACTGGAGCCATTTAAACATTAAAGCTTACTGCCCCACAGCTAAGAACGTAGATGTGGGAATCGCTTTAGTTTCTCACCAGATCAAAGTGAAATTAATTTGAGTGAACAGGTATTCTTGGTGTGTGTTTTGTGTTCAAGTAGCTGCAGTTCTAGCACTATAAAAGAGACTTAGCAGCAGATTATAGATTAAGTATAACAACATTTATACATTTTCTAAATCGCCAAATTAATACAGACATTCCTATGACAATGCCACACAAAGTTTGCACTTCATTCAGTGGTTTTACTAAGATACAACTTAACAAGCTGCACATGTAAAACATATTCCCCCAGCAGAGAATCTAAACTGCACAAAAAGTTATTATTTCTTTGTTGTAACAATGCTTCTTGGCAATAAATCTTAAACCCTTGGAAAGCCTGTTTATTTCTCCTTGAATTGAGCCACATTTGTAAGGTAAATTTACATTGGGTTGAGCAGCAGAGCTGAGTATGTCTGTTGTGCCCATTAAAAAACTTGTCAGATCTTCTCTGCCAATGCCAAGCAGCTTATTCTGCTACTAACTCTTGTTTGCAGTTTTGGTACCCCAGGTGCTGACAGTCAGGCTTGTCATCATTGGAGGCAATCTCAATGCAGAGAGATGCTAAGATGAGATTCTGCAATTCTGTCAGTCCCATATTGTCACAGTCTGTCCTCTTCAAGATGACAACACTTGCCCCCACAGAGCAGGGTCAACCAGAGACTGCCCCCAGAATGTGGGAGTGGAGAGGATGGGATGGCCTGCCTGCCCTCCTGACCTCAACCTGACCTGAACACTTGTGGGATCAGCCTGAGCGTGCTGTTTGTGCCAGAGTGACCAACACAACCATGCTGGCTGACTTGTGACACTTGCTGGTTGAAGAATGGGATGCCATCCCACAGCAGTGTGTGTGTCCAAGCTGGTGGCATGAGGAGGACGAGCCAGGCTGCTGTGGCTGTGTATGGTTCTTCCACATGCTACTGAGGCCCCTGTTTGTTACATGAATAACTTGTTCAATTGCCAGTATGTCTTGTTTCTTCAGACTTGAATCATCCAATTCAATAAATGACACCAAACCAGAGTCAATAGCAGAAAAAGCTGTTTGGCAAATTTTTCATTGGTGACGCCCACAAACTCAACTCTGCTGCTCAACCCATAAATGCATTTTCCTTACAAATGCATTTATGGGTTGGAGAAATAAAAAGATTTATTGCCAAGAAGCATTGTTCCAAAAAAAAAAAAAAAACAATCAACCAAGCCCACATTTCCTTATTTTTTGTGCTAAGTGTATATTGCAGTTAGAACATGCTGTGAATTTAAAATAATCTGTGGAAACGTGGTGCTTCCAGCCAATTTTAAACCAAAACTCTGAACATAACCTGCTCCCAACAGTTTTAGTTTTTATTCTTTCTCCTGCAGGCTAGGAGCTGTTTAAAGGTTTGAGAGTAAATATTAAATATTAAAACAGAATTCAGCTTAGTGTACATACAATTTTGATATATGTTCTGATAACAGGGAAAACAAACATCAAGGAATAAAGTTGCATTTAAGAATCTAGATTTATTATTGATGCTCATCAAGAAAGTACAAAGACAGTAAATGAAATTCTCCTGCTCTCCCCACAGAGGTCCGGGAGATCTTTCAGGAATGGCGATGCAATTTTAAGAACTGATTGCTTCTTGGCAATACCCGGGTAATAAAGAGAGCACACAACATCATCAAGGACCGCACCCACCCACAGCACACACTGTTCACACTCCTGCTGTCTGGCAGACGTTACAGGAGTGTAAAATCAAGAACAACCAGACTAAAAAACAGTTTCCATCCACAGGCCATCAGGCTACTGAACCACTGACTGATTATCAAACTGTGATTACCTGCCTTTTTTTTTCATCTGTATATATTGCACTTGCTTTATTATTTATTTATTTTTACTTATTAAATTTTCCTATATACTTGCTCTTTCATTTTATTTTAACTGAGAGAGTCATTTATTTCAGTTGCGTGTAAGGCAGTCGCAAGTAAGAATTTCATTGCTCAGCACAACCAGTGTGTTTTGTGGTGTACATGACAATAAACTTCTTGAATCTTGAATCTTGAGTGTTGCTCAAATCGGTTTTCTTAGCATTGACAAATCCAGTAGTGGCATAATCAGTATAAACCGCTGGTAAAAAGAAGACGTGACCAGCAGAACAGCCACTCCACACATGCATTGTTTGACACATTGAAAGTCCAAGTCCATTTGTCCCTCTCCATGCAGAGCTTGAGTTTTGGTGTTGGCCTGCCATCAGATTTCATTTGAAGTCTTTGTCGGAGTGGTAGTTTGTTAAAATTATTAACTGAAAACTCCTAATCTCCATCATCTATACTCAACTTACTGATTGCAGCAGAATGAGTACTCAGTATCCCTGTGAATGTTGTTCTGCTTTAATTACTTGGTGATAAGTAACCAATCATTGAAGGGTAGCCGGCGTCTCCTGGCCTCAATTACAGTTTGGCAGTGGTGTGTTTTCAGGTAACTTTCTTTTCATAAAGGGATGCTAACTGGACTGACATGACAGTATTCTACAGTGGGAGTGCAATATGGTGTTTCCCTCAACAGTGCCCCTTTTGATTAAATCAAGTTAAACGAGTTAACTTGACTAACCTTCACGTTTACTTCCTTATGCTACAGAACAGCACTCAAGTTCATATCTTTACAGGATAAATATTCTTCATAGAAAATAGATGGGTATGTATCAAAGAGAAAAAACTTACTAGAGATTAAAATGAATATATATTTATTATTTATTGTAATATTTCATCAAGCTGGCTAGCAATAATTCATGTACATGTGACTGTAATGATGTAAATGAACAGCTGAAAAGTATAACAATGAATTTCATTTCCCATTAAATCTGCAAAAAATAAGCTGCACATTTGCTGGCTTTGTGTTTGGATCAGTCTGCCATCAGTCTGCTCTGTTTCCTGCTGGTTTCTGTGGAAATAGAAATATATTGCAGATATGAATACATTGTCTGTGCACAACCATGAGACCCCCCCCCCCCCCCCCCCCCCCCCCCCCCACTAAAGAACATCTGAAAGCATTCAGCTTACTTACTTCACTTTCTAGAAGAAGTTGTTTGTTTGCACAAATTTGGGTGCAGTTGAGTCTGCAAGAAAATAAACAACACAACAGGAAAATCTTTAAAAGCTGTAGAACATTCAATTCCATTTTTTTTATGTCGCCTCAAGGCTTTTATATTTTAAGGCAGAGACCCTGCAATAATAAACATATGAAGAGTTTGCTCTACTGTATCAAGGTTGATGTTCATTAGTCTGCAGTGTGATTCTACGAGAGACTTCTGGAGGTGGACAAGTGGTCCAGTGGCTGGCCAGATGGGTAAAGAGAAAGTGAGGTGTGTCTGCAGATAAAGATCAGCCTGCTGTTTCTTTTTTTTTTTTTTAGAGGTCAAGATGATCCTGATCCATTATGATGATAATATTCTGAAGCTGTAGACAATAATCCCCAAAAGACATTGCTCCCTGCTCCTCACTTTGCAGCACATTTGAGCTTCAGTGAGGTTTGTTAACAGAAGTCCAGAAATGTTGGAGTCAGTCACAAACTAATCTGGATCCTTTCAGCCTTTCAGCAGAGCTGTGCAGTCTCAGTCTGCTCTGGGAGATTAAAGGCCTCCTACATCATCATTCATTGCACATAATTTGTGTACATTTGTGGAAAAAACATTGCTGCTTACCTATTTCTCACATTTATTATATCCAATGAGAAAGTCTGGCAGCTGATGGACATCTGAATCAATACGTTCAAATGTAATGGCTCATCCCTCTAAATTGTTGTGGCCAAAACATTTTATATTTATATAATTATTATTTAGGGTCAGAGAGCCTTATAGAAGTTACATTTTGTTTGAAGTTTGAAAACCTTTTAAGTTAATGAGAGGATCTGCTTTTGGGATGTTTATGTGTGAATACTTGGTAGTTAAGAAAAGGGTGTAACTAAATATGATTGATTTCACAGGCTCCTTATCAAAGTGCTTCTGTATGCTGGGGAGGAAAGAAAGGAAAGAGACTAACAAGGATGACTGAAGAGAGCCAAAGGTGCAGTAGTAGGTCAGAAAAGTGCAGATGGCAGCAGAGGTGAGAGGAGCATGTTATGTAGAAGCATGCAGTAAAATGGTAAATTGACTGGTCCTTATGCAGTACTTTTGTACTCTGAGCACTAAAAGTGCTTTTTACCACCAGTCGCACTCACCCAATAACACACATTCATGCACATGCTTTTTCCTTTACCTAAACACCATGTCTAACAGTCGCACACACACTCACACAGATGCATCGGGGCAATTCAGAGCTCAGTATTTTGCCCAAGGATACTTCCTGGAGTAGCCAGGAACCAAACCACCAACCTTCTGATTGGCAGTCTGGCCTCTTTTTTTTTTTTTTTTTTTTTTTAAAGAAAAGAAAATGACAAAACAAGGTACATACTGCAGCGATAAAGACGATTCACTCGCAGGATGTCTATGGGACTCATGGTTGTAGCTCTGCCAATGGCTACATTCTCATCGGGTATGGGGACGATGGTTGGCTGCCTGTTTCTTGTGAAGGCATACCTGGGGTGCAAACAAACAGTAGTGAAACAAATTTTGATTTCTGTTGCTGACTTTGTCTGCAAGATCAGGGGAAATAGAAAGCATACACCGGACAGAGAGGATCATTTAGCAGGTGAAAGGTCAATCATTCCTGGCCATTACAGTCAATTTCCACAGTTAACAGAGAGGGATATGCCTGTTTCAAAGTCTATTTCCTGCCTAAAAAGAGACCAAGAGCAAACTACAGTGTTGCAGATGCATGACATCACTATGTATGAGGTGCTACTTGCTTAGTTAGGCAGCTAGCTAGCACTCTGGTTATCTCAGTCTATAAAGCCAGTGTCATTAGCTAATGTTGTCATTTCATCTATTTATGCAAAACAGATACATTTTTTCTTTAAAAGGAGATGAGACTTCCTAATTCCTTCCCTAAATACAAAAAACATAAAGGTACAAAGTAAAAAAAAAAAAGCATTGTAAGCTTCGGATTCCTGTTCTTGTGCGTCTGTTATTATTTACAGACCTCGTTCTAGTTCTTCTTCCTGCACAACCTTGGGAGAGCCACACTTAGTCCAGCTCTCATTGTGTAAACAGTTTCCTAGCTTCAGCCTAAGCTTAAAATATACAGATGCACACAGTAAGATGAGTAAACTTTGTCTCTATGTTGGACTGTAAGTGGGAAAGGGTTCTGTCGATGGCCACTGTGGTAAGAGAAGTTGATTACAGCATCCAGTACAGATTTCAACAAACATGTAGACAAGATGTAAAAGAATGAAAACTTGCCTTTTGAAAATGGCAGGATTGAAAACACCAATTGTTAAATAAAACTGAGTTGTTTATCACACGATTTCATAAATAAATATTTATACTTTTGTTCAGTGAGTGAACTGAAATCTTACCTTCCATAGTGCATGACAGAGTTGTAGTCATAGGGAGTGTTGAGATTCTCTGTTGCGATTCTCCTGAAGTTATGCTCCATCCCTGCAGGAGTTCACACAGCTCAGTCACTGTTTGTCTCTTAGTGCTTACTAGTCACTAAGTGAAAATGTTAGCTCTATTCAGGGGTTAACAATTATGTACTCATGGTTGCTCATTCTACAGGTTAGAGCAACATTCACAGCCTGAATTGCTTTATACCTTTTGAAAAAACAGACATTGGGAATGTATTATTTTTCATTTGTACTTTCCTTCTGTATGAGTACACCGATGTGAGTTCTAATAGTCATTTACAATGCACTCTGTTAGTGAAATATACACAAAATTGAATCTATCAATTTCTTTTCATTTCCCTTATTTTCCTTTATAAAAATATCGAATGATTCACGGCCATTTCCACAAAGCCTCTCCAGCTTTAAAAGGTGAGAAATCCACCTGTGGAAATGGGAGGGGTGGCAGAGATGTAAGCCTCACAGCCCCACATGGAGCCAATGATTTGTACATTTGTTTTGCTATTACTTTTACATTTAAGAGATGTGGCTTCTATTGCTGCTAACTTTCATTTTCAAATGCTACTTGGAAATGTTTGAGCCCAAAAACTACTGAGTGAGGCTTCCAACACTGACTAGTTTCTAATATAACAGTTCTTTCAATTCAGAAATATTAGTCTCAAAGAAAGAAAAAAGGTTTCCGTATGCGTGTACAAATAGATTCCATTATTGTGTTTCACATTTTGACATTTATTATTTGTAAAACAACATTTTTTTTTGTTTGTAATATTATGTAAAAGTGTGATACGTGCTCTGCATTGGTGAATGAACTTTTCTTGTTGTCCTGACCGCTTAAAGCATTTTAAGCATTTTTTGAGAAGCTTTTTCCATTTGGGTTGTCTGTAACGTGACCCACCAGGAATGACATTCTGCAGCAAGATGCGAACATGTTCGTCTCTGTCTGAACGGGTCTGTTCATGGTCGAAGCCCAGGGCATGGAGCAGCTCGTGTTGGACTATATGGTGGAAAACACAGCCCTGGCGACTCAGTGACACTACCTGGCCACTGCCACGGCGCCCAACATAAGAGTAACACCTGAAAAAGAACAGTAATGAAAATATCTGGCAAACTGGTAAACCAGCTTCAGCAGCCCCACTAACAACACTACATAACTTTCTTTGACATGAAACGTACTGTTTGGTAAAAGGTTTGCCCGTAGCACTGAGATTACAGAGGCGTACTTTGTGTAGGCCTTACCCTCCTCGAGACTCAATGCTCACAAAGTCTTCGTTTCCTCTTGTGCGGGGTCTAAAGCGGATGCAGGTGGACCCTTCAAATGACCTCAGACCTTCCTCAATGACACGTCTCTCTCTCGAAGCTTGACAGGAAAAAAATGGGATTGTGGTTCTAATTAGTTCTGCCATCGTATTAAATTAAGACTGAGCAAAATTCTGCTACTCCTGAGCAACTAATTACTAATTACTGAAATTGGACATTTAGTTAGTGGGTTTTTACATTTTATCAGATTTTTTAAAATTTAACTACAACTGTTACTATAAAAATATATGTACAGGATCTTTCTATATAAAATCATTAAATCTGAAAAAAGTGCCTGCCTCAGAATCAGCTGTTTTTGTACAATAACTTTAGTATATTTAATGAAGGCACAAAAAATGTTCTAATTACAAACCCTAGAAGTACATAAGGATCAGTCATGACTTTTTCTTCCAGTATCTTCTATATCTCATAACTAACCACATTTTATATGGTTATATGAAATGTTCAGGGTAAAATACATTTGCCACATTTGATCTATATCTGTTACCTATAACTTTGAGCATTAATGTCATGGGATATATCACAGGTTCAATAAGAAAAGTGCCTAAATTAAATGTCTGTGTAAACTTGTGCTCACTAGCAGAAAACTACAGTAAAAGCTCCATGTACTGAGTGCTTGCTGAGACTTACAGTACTGGTTGGAGATTCGGTAAGGTACATAGACATTGCCGTCGCTGCTTTTGCCCCACAAACAGCCTCGAGAGGTACACGGATCAGCGTTCTGTAGACCTGTTGGCACTGCTATGTCTCCAAACATTACCAGAGGTTCATCCAAGTTCTTTCCTGTAAAATGTCACAAGAAAAATGTCTTTATTTATCCCTGCACTTTTGATGGTTTAATGAATACATCAGCTCAGTTTTTAAGGTTAGCTCATGTTGGTCTTGTTCTTAAGAGCTGTACATTTTCTGGTGATGGTTCAAAGAACTGCAGTGAAGATGAACCTACCAAGATTAGCATTAGCCTTCTCCAGTAGTGTTGAGATACTGAAATCATCATCCTCGGGTGTGTTTCCTGTGGAATATAAAAATAACACAAACATATTTGACTCTTTTCTTTAAGGAGGTATTCATACTGTTGCCCTCATAGCACAATTGCAGAACTAATTTTTAGGCAAAAATTCAGGGTGAATCTATAGTGTTAGCAAAGAAAAGTGAGGCAGATATCTCAATTTGGCCAAAATCTGACCTAGGCAATTATGCTATGAGCCTACAGCTATGCTACAGCAGCACAAAGCGAGGTCAAGAGTGAGGAAAAACAAATATGGAGCTATTCAAATAAGATTAAATTGATCCAAAATATAAGAACTTGAAAATCCTCATATTAAAACAATATATACAAATCAATATGATATAGTGTGTGAAGACATACCTAGTACTAAATGTAGAAAAAGTTAAATCTTACCAGAGTTTTTGACACTCTTGATAAAAGATGCCTGTAATAAAATAAAAATGTTTATAAGAACTTGCATTATAAATTTGAAAGCTAGTATCTGATGTTTGTACATAAAACAAAATGCTTGAATATTTGCACAAAATTTTAAATTGCAATCAAATTTGAAAAATGAATGAATAAAATGAAAATCTGCATTATTATTTTTTGTCTTTTTTCTGATCATTGTATATTTAAAAAAAAAAACCCTGCATTCAAAATTTCCATTTCAAAATTCTTAGAAAATACAACACCTTAGATGAAATCTGTGTCTAATTTAATTATCTCTACATACTTATTACAGTACTCACCCCTGTAGCAAAAGTGTGAATGGAGCAAAGGAGCACACCGAACACAGCAGTCTGGAGAATCATGGCTGGTTACAGAAGAACAGCAGCTGGCCAAGAAAATAACCGAAGGAAAGACGGTGATCGACTTATATAGTTAGAGAAGTCAGCTGACTTCTCTCCTAATATGGCATACTGCTCAACAAATCTTTGTGACTCAACTGGAAATGACAGGTATTACTGAAACACCACTGTTTCAACACACTGTGAAATTAGACAAAAAGGCTGTTTCTGTCTTTATCTCATGCCAATATTGTGATTACCTGAAATTTATGCACATTTGTGTTTACAAACATGATGGAAGTGATGTTATGGCATGGTCATGTTCAGGTTTATTGCTGCAATTGCTTATGAAAGTACCAGGGTGATTTGATAGGTTGGCAGGACTGTCCAATGAACATACTAATGTCCAACAGACTTATCTGATCTCATCCCAACAGAGTATCCTTTAAAATCACTGAAGATGGAACTGAATTGCAGGCACCTGAAGGTTCCTGCAGTAAAGGCCTGACAGAGAATCTCAAGAGAGGAAAGACAGCATTTAGTGATGTCCATGGTCTCTAGACCTCAAGCAGTCACAGACATTTTCATTCAAGTATTAAAACAAACAATGAATCTTTAAAATAATGTTTTTCCTTTGAATCTCTGAAAATGGGGCTGTAATTCCTAAACAGTTAATGCAAAACCCCTTGAATTAAAGTTGAAAGACTGCACTTCAATCACATCTTGACTGTTTGATTTAAAATCCACTGTGGTGGTGTACAGAGGCAAAACTGCAAAAAATGTGGCATTGCCTAAAATCCTATGGACTAAACTTCATATGCTGCAGATAATCTGGCCTCACAACTAAAAGACACTGATTTTTTTTCATGTGAACATTTTACAGATAGCACATTTTCACAACTACTGTGCGGTTAAGATCTGTGGCACTAAGTTGCAAAAGTAAATTTTATGTTTATACTTCTCCAAATTGTGGGCACGGTTGCATTGTGTTCGGTTTACACACAATCTTGCAAAAGCAGGAGTAGTGAAATATGAGCGAAACAGACTACATGTACTGCAATGTACTGCAATGCAGTGCATGAAGAAATTTCCCACACTTGTACATACAATATAAAAGAATATACAAACGTATAGTGGTTTGAATAAAGCAAATGATATGTGAGTGCTAAACAAGAAAGATGCTAACTAAAACTACACAAAGCAAGCCTAACTAAATCTAAATCCCCAGTGACACTACAGCACACAGTTCGGCCTGATTAGCTGACTGAGAACAGCAGCTCAAACACTAGTAAAGGTCTCATCTGTGCACACATCTTTTCACCAAAGACTTTTATAAGTATGTTAGCTGGTTGTCTTTAGCATTGGATTATGCTCCAGTTGTACTACACTCATTACACTTTAAGCATCCTCTATTTTCATCTGAAGTAGAATCAACAAGTCCTCCAATCCAGATGACAGAATCAGTCCTTTGTGCTTTCCTTCAAATGTGACCCATGTGAGCGTTTCCATAATGAGTGGCCCTACAGACATCAGGAGATAATGCACCCTGACATCGTGACATGCAATAAACTGCAGGCCACTTTTTAAAATGATGTTTCACATGTCGTGTCAGCTTTTCCTGTGGAATCTAAACCCTCAGTCCCTACAGAGTTTTCAGTGTGAACCGATAGCGTGTTATTTTACAATCAACTTTTTATTAACACAGTCTGTTGAAAGGAAACTCCCTGAGCAGAAACGGGGACAGATGAATATCCCCAAGCAGTTATGGGTCAAGATGACGCACAGCTTGTTGGAACAAAAATCCCTGAAAGGCTCTGAGCGGTCCAAAACTATTTCCGATGTTCCTATGTGTTTTTGATGTGTAGTATCTTTGCTTATGTTGGTTGATAGACTGTAGTCAACAGGATTTATGAAGAGCTTATAGATAACATAAAGAAATTACCTGTTTTGCAAGTATCTTTATGACTCTGCCTTTTTGCATCATTAAAATCAATCCAGTCCTATTTGGCCTCTTCAGTTATCTTTATAGAACTGTGATGTTATATTTGGTGTCATTTCTGCAGGCACCTGACGAGATCTATCTTTAAAAATACATTTTTAATGTCAGTGACCGTTTTTACCCTGATAAATTAAAGAATATAAATATGTCACTTTGCCAAAAATTGATTGCAGCTTATATACACATACACACACAATCTTGCTGTGTTATGTTGTAATGTATACGTGCGTGTCACAAAACATACTTAATAACGAGGGTGATAAGCTGCAACAACAACCCCTGGGATATAGAGGTTAATGGGGAAAGACTCAAGGAACCCAGGCCATCCACAGCCCACAGGAGCTCAGAAGACCTGTGGCCACACCCCAGAGGAGAAAGGAGAGGGACCCTAGACAGAGCTCCCATGGCCAAAGGGCAAGAGCCCCAGAGGCATTGAGCAGCCCAGCTCAATGTTACATATTATTGAGGTTTTAATGTAGAATAACTGTATAAAGAAAAGCAAAAATATATAGAGACACTCATATATTTGGTACCTTGTCATTACTTTATTATTTATTGTGATTGTATAGTTCACATTCAGTGATGTGTTGTGGGTTTAAGTGTATAGGTAAAGTAGTCAACAGATGATTTGATATTTTTGTAATATTAATAAGAATTTGCCCTCTTACATTTTTACACATAATATCCACTGATCAGACCTATGGTTCCGGTTTTGTAAAATTTAATACTGGGCCAAAAACCTGCAGCACAGGGCAGACATGCAAGCTCCAGCCACCTAGCAGTGAGAGGCCTTCAGGGCCAAGAGCAGCTCAAGGATAGAGGCCATGAAATGAAGCAGAACTAATTTTTCATATTCATATTGATATGATAGGATGGACAGCAGCTCCAGAGACACTAGAGGAGGAGGCTGCAGCTACAATGGTGGGAATCATCACTGTGACATCATAGTTTGTGAGCGTTCCTAAACCCTTTTCAGTCTCCTTGTCAGAGTCATTCTGTCTGTTAGACACAGGTTGGTTTTACATTAATTTTACAAGTTCATTCATACATTCTCATGATATTGATGTAGCATTTCTGTAGATTAGTCAGCAGTGGTATATAATGCCTCAGGTTTCTTAACTTGGCAGCTATATTCTGATGGTTGTTTTGATAATTACACTCTGTAGTAAATGGATCAGACAGTTTTTAAACTGTGGCTTATATATATTTTTGAGCAGGATATGTAGGACTGCTTTTTTGCATTTGTGTAATGTTTCGAATTTTAGAAATATTACACAAATGTAATATTTGATGCTGAAAAGCTAATTCACAGTTAACTCACACTACATTCTGCTACACAAGGTACCTGGTACTAGGGTCAGTGTAGTGAAAGGTCTAAACAAGTACACATTCCTGTCATTTAGTAGTGACCTCTGCAGAATTGAACAATAATGCTTCTGAATGTGTTGTTATTCATCCTAACATAGAGCAGCCTTCCATAATCTATATGAACATGTATAATATTCCCACTGGTCTAACACTGTCATATGTGAGTCTGTGTATTTACTGTACTGTCTAACAACAATTCAATTTCTCAATTCAATTTTATTTATATAGCGCCAAATCACAACAAACAGTCACCTCAAGGCGCTTTGTATTGTGGGTAAAGACCCTACAAAAATACAGAGAAAACCCAACAGTCAAAACGACCCCCTATGAGCAGCACTTGGTGACAGTGGGAAGGAAAAACTCCCTTTTAACAGGAAGAAACCTCCAGCAGAACCAGGCTCAGGGAGGGGGGGGTCATCTACTGCAAACAGTTGGGCTGAGGAGAGAGAAAAAAGAGAGCCAGAGATTAATAGCAATTAATGACAACACTGCGTTTGCCTACAGACCTGTGGTTGTGCATTGACCACAGTGTAGCATTACCCCATACACTTGGGTCTGACTCCATTAATCACAGAAAAGCCTTGAAATCACTGCTGCTTCTTTACAAAGAATGATCAAAATATCTCAGAAAAAGTTTTATGTGTACACACAAATCTATACAGTAGGACAGGGGTATTCAAATAAAATTTAAAGAGTCAGACAAAATTTAATGAGGCCAAGGTCCGGAAGTCCAACTATTTAATGTGATTGATATATATATATATATATATATATATATATATATATATATATATATATATATATTTTTTTTTAAAGTAGGATTCAAATTTTTCTTTTTGATGAAAGCTTATAGTTAGGGCTGGATCAGGTGACCCTGAACCATCCCTTAGTTATGCTGCAATAGGCCTAGTCTGCTGGGGGTTCCCGCAGTGTTTCTTTTTCATTCACCTCTTTTTACTCTGTTTATACACCACTCTGCATTTAATCATTAGTTATTATTAATCTCTGGCTCTCTTCCACAGTGTGTCTTTTGTCCTGTCTCTCTCCCCTCAGACCCCCTTTGGTCGCGGCAGATGGTTGGCCCTCCCTGAGCCTGGTTCTGTTGGAGATTTCTTCTTGTCAAAAGGGAGTTTCCCCCCTCCTTTGCCAAGTGCTTGCTCATAGGGGGTCATTTTGACTGTTGGGTTTTCTCTGTAATTATTGTACATTGTATTTACCCTACAATACAAAGCGCCTTGAGGCGACTGCTTGTTGTCATTTAGTGCTATATAAATAAAATTGAATTGAATGGTCGGTCTCAGACTTGGATAAGCAGAAAAAATGGATAGATGGATCCTGCAGACTTTTTTATCATCTAAAATAAAGGTACTTTTCTGTTTCATTTCCACCTGCCTCCGAGTCCCACAGTTGGGTACTCTTCCTGTTGAACCATGAGAAGAAAGGGCCTAGAAAACCAGGAGATTCACACCAGAAACTTACTTATTATTAGACAGTTTTACAATAGATTGTTGCAACATGTCACCATGTTACAAGAGTGCACTGTTGAAACAGAGATAATGTGGTTTAGCTCGACTGTTGTGACATGCGTACTGGTGTAAGAATTGGTCAGAATGTGTAATACTACCGTAAGTCTTATTATAATTAGTTTTTTAGTTTTACAGGGTTATCAGTTTTAACTATGCTTAGGCATATTTGCCATGACAGCACACCAGATCCATACAGCTGCTAAGATTATCTTTTTTGTTGTTGTTTAATATCCATTGGCAGTCTTAACCCATTGTTTCAGCTTAATAGTATATAGTTGTTTTACCTCTCCAAGGCAGCTGAAAACCTTGTCTTTGGTTTCTGAGTTGATACTGTTAACACAGATGATTAAGCAAAAAGGTTATGATGTACATCATCTTATCTATGCTTTACAGTTTTTCTCGATTGTTCACACACATTTTCTGAAAGCATGCCTCATACTCTCAGAACTCTACACACAAAACAAAAAAATACACACAAAATGGGCAAAACCCTTCAATTCTCCTGCAAAACAATGTTATCTGTTCTTAAAATTGTGTTGTTTAGCAGCATGTTCTCCTTTTTTTTTTTTTTTTTTTAAAGCCTGTCATGTCTGGCACTGTTTGCAAGCAGAATTGTGATCTGAATGCATTGTTGTGCCAAACATATTTATTCTTCCAAGATACGCTCTATAGAGTCTCTATAAGTTTTTCTTGTAATGTTTTGTGTTTTTGTTGTTTGTTTGTTTGTTTGTTTTGTTTTATTTATTTATTTATTTGTGTACATATACATTTAATTCCAGTTGACAGGCTGGGGGAAAAAACAGAAAAAGAGGACAGAGCACCACTACACTAACCAAAACAATTCAAATTGCAAAAAAACAGAAAAAAGACAACATACCAAAACAGAATAAGCAATACCTAGAAAAGTAACTATGTGGAAAAGGCACAACAAAATGAAGCATAATTGTATAAGAACAACAATTTTGTTATGCTGTGATTGTGTTAGTGTCTGTGTCATGGAATGCACTTACCAACGAGGGCAGAAAGCCGCCGCTCCGCCCACAAGGAGCCAGAGGCAGGCAGAGAAGGACCCAGGAAATCCGAGCCACCCGCAGCCCATCAAGAGCCACGAAAACCCACGGCCGCACATTCCAGCGACAACCGCATACCCACCCCAGCAGAGGGAAGAGGGAGGTCCCAGATGGAGCCCCCCCAGTCGAGGGGCAAGGGCCCCAGGGAATTCGAGGCATCAGGAAACTGGCCCCCCCCAGAGGCCAGCCCCCCGTGCAGGCCGGCGGCAGGGCCCCAGGGCCCCAGGTGCCCAAGAACCGCCCAACATACCGCAGAGCCCCCCCCCCACGCCGGAGAAGCCCAAGCCGCCCCGGCCCACAGCCCCCAGGAGAGCAGGTCGACACCCACGCCAGAACATCCATCCCGGCCCAGGAACCGCAAGGCACTCACACCCCGGGGAAGCGGGGGACGCAGGAGCGACCACCGAGAAGCAGCCGGGAGGCAAGGCACAAGAAGGCCCAGATTCAGGTCCAGCCATGCACACACGTATGCACACACACTCACCCACATATGCTCATGCGCACACACACTCACCCACATATGCTCATGCGCACACACACACACACACACACCCACACACACACGCACACGCACACACACACACACACACACACACACACACACACACACACACACACACACACACACACGCATTTACCCACCCAAATACACCCACGAGGACTGTGACAAATGCACATTCATCCACATCTATCCACCCTCTGAGGCCAGGGCAAGTAGACACCCCACCCGGGCCAAGAGCGACCCCACGATGCTGCCAGCCCGGCACCCGAAGCACCACCCGACTCCCACCCCGGGCGAGGTGCAGGAAATCCAGGTGTGGGATGGCCCACCCCACCCTCCACCCAAAATATAAATGTTGAACAGTATGGCTTCATGTTTGTGAATGCATGAAGTGTCTAAGATGCAGTTAAAATTGAGGGGACAGCTGTGCCTCAAGCATCCATCGGTGTGCTCGACCACACCACCCCCTCAAAGCCCTTAATGTCTAAAGTGCCATTAAAATTGGGGGGCTGACGGTAGACTGGACCAGAGTGGGGCCATCACAGTGGCCCCCTCTGATCATCCCCATGCCTGCCCCCCAAGGTCCTATGTGTATCAGAGTGTATTGTCACTTGTAATGTCTGTAATGCAATTAAAATGGAGAGGCAAGTGTGGTTCCGCACGTGGCCTCTCCACACGACATGAAGTTTGTATATGTGTGTATATGTGCGCGCGCGTGTGTGTGTGTGTGTGTGTGGGGGGGGGGGGGGGGGGGCTTATGGGGGGGCTTATGACCAGGAAACCTGGAGTAAGAGAGCCAGCTGTCTGCTGGCTCAATAGGCACCCCGATTCCCCACACCCCAGCACAGGGCAGGCGCAGGTGGACCCGGGGCCCCGGTGACAGCACCATGGAGCACCGCAGAGGGCAGCATGCTCCACTCCAGATACTCATTCACTCAATGAGTGCTATCGGACACACACGGGCCCCGGGAGTCCGCCCCAGACCGCCCACAAAGCACACCAGGAGCTGAGCCCTCAGCCAACCACCCCTGCTAAGTAATGGAGCTGATCAGTGTTGGCTGTAGCTCAGTAGGTAGAGCAGGTCACCTACTGATTGGAAGGTCAGTGGTTCAATTCCTGGCTACTGCAGGCTGCGTGCCAATGTATCCTTGGGCAAGATACTTAACCCCAAGTTGCTCTCCGACTGTTCCGTCGGAGTATGAATGTGAGTGAATGTTAGACAATTAAAGCACTTAGCTTAATTAATTAATCATTAAGATTAAGATAGATTAAGATAGTGTTTATTTGTCACATGCACAGTTATACACAGTACAATGCACAGTGAAATGTATTTTGTACCTGCAACCATATATACACACACATATAAATAAGAAGAATAAAAATAAAAAAAAAAGTAATTCACACTATACACTATACTCTATATACTATACACTATACACACTTTTTAAATTATAATATTTACATAGTGCAATAATGGTCCAGTTAGGGCTCAGAGTTGAGCAGACGGATGGCTTGTGGGTAAAAACTCTTCTTCAACCTTTCAGTCTTAGCCCTCAGGCAGCGGTAACGCCGGCCTGATGGGAGCAGGGAGAAGAGAGAGTGTCCGGGGTGGCTGGGCTGTTTTAGGATCTTCATGGCCCTCAGCCTGCACTGCTTGGTGTAAATGTCCTGCAGGTTGGGGAGGGTGGTTCTGATGGTCCGTTCATTCATACAAGCATGCATACAAGCATGGAAGTGCTTGTATGAATGCGTGTGCATGGGGTAAATATGAACGTGTTGTGTAAGCACTTTGAGTGCTCATATCTGAGTAGAAAGGCGCTATATAAGAACTAGTCCATTTACCATCAGTGGGAACCAGAGAGAGTCAAATTCATCCAATTGGTTTTCAGCAGAAGCAGACATTCTCTCTAAGCTAACATGATCTAATAGTAGATTTCTGTATTGAGTAATACACAGTTTATTTTTTGATTTCCAATTCATGAGGATAGTTTTCTTAGCAATGCACAAGGCGGTAAGAACTATGTGTGATATATATGACTCCATCACTAATTCATTAACGTCACCTAAAATACACAGTCTGGGGGAAGTTGGAACACGACAGCTAAACCATGTAGATAAGTCTTTGCATATCCTCTGCCAGAACTTCTGAACAGGAATACAAGACCACAGAGCATGCATATAGTTCTCCTCTGAATTGCTTGTGCAGTGGGTGCATGTGTTTGAGTGTGTAAGGCCCATTTGGAACATCCTTTGCCAGTATAGTGCGTTCTATGGAGAATTTTATATTGTATAAGTTGTAATTGGGGATTTTTAGTCATTTTGAAGATATTTAAGCATATTTCTGTCCAGAAGTTTTGGTCCTGGCTGATAGAAAGATCACATTCCCATTTTGTAATCGGGAGGGAGACTGAATCATCAGTTTTTAATAATAATTTATATAATTTTGATAACAATTTGGGGGTAGCAGCATGTTCTCCTTGAATTGCTGGCTGTCTGAGTGGTGTTCCAAAAAACAACGTGGGCTTCATAGATAATTGGCAAAGTTTCTGGGGAAAACCTGGTCTTGTTAAGAGAGATGGCATCCATCCCACTTTGGATGGAGCAGCTCTCATTTCTAGAAAACTGGCCAAATTTATTAACCCTCCTAAAACCTGACTACCCAGGGTTGAGACCAGGAAGCAGAGCTGCAGTCTTACATGCCTTCTCTCCTCCTGCCACCACCCCCAAAACCCCATCCCCATAGAGTCGGTGCTCTGCCTCCCATTCTACTCTTAAGTATCCTAGGAATCACAAGTAAGCCAGCAGTCTGAGAGCAAAGTGCTCTATTTGGGTGATATGGGACTATGAGGTCTTTGAGATTAGATGGGGCCTGATTATTCAAGACCTTGTAGGTGAGGAGAAGGATTTCAAATTCTATTCTAGATTTAACAGGGAGCCAGTGAAGAGAAGCCAATATGGGAGAAATCTGCTCTCTCTTTCTAGTCCCTGTCAGTACTCTAGCTGCAGCATTTTGGATCAGCTGAAGGCTTTTCAGGGAGCTTTTAGGACAGCCTGATAATAACGAATTACAATAGTCCAGCCTAGAAGTAATAAATGGATGAATTAGCTTTTCAGCATAAGTCTGAGAAAGGATGTTTCTAATTTTAGAAATATTGCGCAAATGCAAAAAAGCGGTCCTACATATTTGTTTAATGTGTGCATCGAAGGACATATCCTGGTGAAAAATGATTCCAATATTTCTCACAGTGTTACTGGAGGCCAAAGTAATGCCATCCAGAGTAAGTATCTGGTTAGACACCATGTTTCTAAGATTTGTGGGGCCGAGAACAAGAATTTCAGTTTTATCTGAATTTAGAAGCAGGAAATTAGAGGTCATCCAGGCGTTTGTCTTTAAGACATTCCTGCAGTTTAACTAATTGATGTGCGTCATCTGGCTTCATTGATAGGTAAAGCTGAGTATCATCTGCATAACAATAACAATGAAAATTGATGCAATGCTTTCTAATAATACTGCCTAAGGGAAGCATGTATAATGTAAATAGAATTGGTCCTAGCACAGAACCCTGTGGAACTCCATAATTAACAAATAAAACAGGTTTTTGAGTTTCGCAATTAGGATGGACAAGAATAAGAGTCAGGCTTTCAAAAGAATTAAAACTTTGTCTGGGTCTTTGATTAATTAATAAGCTGGAATTGAAGATTGCTGCTACTCCTCCTCCTCGACCTGTGCTTCGAGCATTCTGACAGTTACTGTGACTTGGGGGTGTTGATTCATTTAAACTAACATATTCATCCTGCTGTAACCAGGTTTCTGTAAGGCACAATAAATCAATATGTTGATCAATTATTAAATCATTTACTAACAGGGACTTAGAAGAGAGAGACCTAATGTTTAATAATCCACATTTAATTGTTTTATTCTTTGGTGCAGTTGATGAAGCTATATTATTTATTGTTTTTGAATTTTTATGCTTAAATAGTTTTTTGCTGATTTTAGCTTTGTTTTTTGGTTGTCAGGTAACCCTGAACCAGCCTTTAGTTATGCTGCTATAGCCCTAGGCTACTGGGGGGGTTCCCATAATGCACTGTTTCTTTTCATGCACCTCATTTACTTTGTTTTTTTTTTTCATTTTTGGCCACAGCAGCTTTTTGTGACAGTGGAGAGAGACAGGAAATGGGGGAAAGATACAGGGCACACACACGGGCAAATCGGCGCCGGGCCGGGGTGCGAACCCGCACCGCAACGCTGCGTGTATATGTGGTCGCCGGCTTCACCACTAAGCCACCCAGGCGCCCCCCTCATTTACTTTGTTTATACTCCACTCTGCATTTAATCATTAATTGTTAACTATCTCTGTCTTTCTTCCACAGCATGTCTTTTTTTTTCTCCCCTCAGCCCAACCGGTCATGGCAGATGACTGCCCCTCCCTGAGCCTGGTTCTGCTGGAGGTTTCTTCCTGTTAAAAGGGAGTTTTTCCTTTCCACTGTCGCCAAGTGCTGCTCATAGGGGGTCGTTTTGACTGTTGGGTTTTCTCTGTATTATTGTAGGGTCTTTACCCACAATACAAAGCACCTTGAGGCAACTGTTTGTTGTGATTTGGTGCTATATGAATAAAATTGAATTGAAAATTGTAGTTTGTTCTCAGATGACACACACAAGCCATCATATGAATAGACATTGATAAGAACCAGTTGAACACTGATGTGCTCAACGTAAAACACTTTGATGAATGGAAAAAGGACTAGTTCTTATATAGCGCTTTTCTACTCTGTGTGAGCACTCAAAGCGCTTATACAACACATTTACATTTACCCCAGTCGCACAAGCACTTCCATGATTAACTAAGTGCTTTTATTATCTAACAGTCACACTCAGAGAGCATCAGAGAGCAACTTGGGGTTAAGTATCTTGCCCAAGGATGCATTGGCATGCAGCCTGGAGTAGCCAGGAATCGACCTGCTAAGCTTCCGCTCAGTAGGTGACCTGCTCTACCTCCTGAGCTACAGCCACCATTTAGAATGACCAATTAATCTAACCCCAGTAAGTGCATGTCTTTGGACCAAGGTGGAATTGAACCTTTACCTTCTAGAAGTTATTGTAGCTGTGAGGCAGTAGAGATAACCACCACGCCACTGTGCTGCTGCATACAGTGGTCTACATACAAAAGTCTGAGACTTTTTTTTTTTGCATACAGTGGTCTATATATAAAAAAGAATTTACTGTATACAGTTACAGTGAAAAAAAAAAGTCTCGGACTGGCCACAGCACCTCATCCACATCACAAGCAATGTTTTCCCTGGCCAAGCAGTGGGGGGAAATATTGTCTAGCATGGCGAATCCAGCCATTTAAAAGCATCAAGTGCTATATCTCCACATGCATCTTCCATAGCTTGGAGAAGGGGTATATGCATTTGTGGATTTAGATCATACACTACACAAAAAAACTCCTCAGTGGGATTGAGGAATGAAGAATATGGAGGGAGATAAACAACTGAAAATCGTGGGTGGGCAGTGAACCAGTCATGAACCAGAACAGCCCATGGAAACTTACGTTGTCCCAAATGACAAAGCACCTAAACTGCTTTGGGCCGTCTGTCTGATCTGGTCGAATGAGTGTGTTGTGTAGGGTGTCCAGGAATGTGATCAGATGGGCAGTGTTGTAGGGCCAAGGGTAGCATGGTGATGGATGATGCTGTGTTGGATAATCGCTGCGCACATTGTGATGTTCCCTCCGTGCTGGTCAGGGACTTCAACAATGGCACGCTGGCCAATGATATTCCTTCCCCTCCTTCGTCTTTTTGTGAGGTTGACTCCAACCTCATCAATGAAGATGAACTGGTGCTCCACTGCAGACACCTCTAGCTCAAGGACTCTCTGTAACACACAGAAATAGACATGGAGTGGTCTCTATTGTGAAGCACAATCCTTATGATTACAGTACTGAATTATGTATAATTCATACAGTGTTGAGAGGATGCATCAATTGTGGGATTGTATAGGACTTACTTGCACATAGTTATATTGCAGTTCTTTGACGCTTTCTGAATTGCATTCCAGTGGCACCCTGTAGACCTGCTTCATCCTCAGATTATTTCTGTGCAAGACACAGTCCAGCATTGATAAGCTTACCCTATCAATATTTTGAAATATCTCATTGTTCTCTATTATTCTTCTTTGTATTTGCCGTAATGTTATGGCGTTATTTTCTAGGACCATGTTCATGATTTCAGTTTCCTGTTCAGGAGACAGAAGACTTTTCTGTCCACCTTGTGTTGGTAATCTTTCAGTTCTGCAGTACAAATAGTAGACTACTGTAAATACTGTTTAGGAATACAAAGTAGGAATACATTTACCAAATACTTGAAACATACTTTATGTTTACAGTCTTACAGAACAGTCCACAGGGAATGCTGTACTACTGTACTCATTGAGTACTGTATTGATACACAGTACTGCAGTTTTCTAGTGAGAGTAGATTTCTCACCTATTGTCATTTCAGAAAGTCAGGATGACGGATGCTACAGTGTACCTGCTCAAATTTGGTTGTACTCTTTGCCCAGCTTCCCTCATTGTTAGACCATGGTTGACCACATGGTCAGAAAATTGTGTGTAGTGTTTTGAAAAAAGTGTGTTTTAAAACTGCAGTTTCAGTGTAAAGCAGGAATTGTGCTTGCAGTTTAGCAGAATTGGTTCAAGGGGTTGGTGCACGAGTTACATGTTGTGGTCATTGTGTCTCAAGTACGAGTATTTGTGTGTAAACAATTGAGAAAAACTGTAATACAAGCATCTCTACATATGCCTTGACAGGATGAATGTGCTGACCAGTGCCGAGACCCACTGATGTAGGTTACAGGTCCACTTCACGCTTATTTAATCTTCAGCCTGCAACATGTAGATACTATTGTCAACTGGACAGTGAGATGTTCCAACAAATCAATCAAGAATGAGGCTAACATTTTTATGGTTTGTGTAGACACGAAGAGAATGTACCTAACTGCGATTAAGTTTTGATTTGTTTTTGTTGTTGTTTTTACTGCTATTGCTTTACGTTTTGTATGGGTGGAGTTTTGTTTTCATCACTGCTCTAGTGTTTCTGTAGCTTTGATTTGTTTTATTGGATCTTGGCCCCTCTGTGTTTTTAGTTCTCTCACGGTTCTCAGAAAAAGAATAACATATCCTGTTAATTTGATTTATGATGGCAACTGTCTTTGATTTCATAGGGTTCATAAATTTCATAAATGTATGATTTAATACATTTGAGTTATAATATTTAATGTACAGTAATAGAAGCTTGCTCTCCCAGCTGTCATAGGGCGAGAGGCAAGGTATTTGAATTGTTAAAATTCAAAATTAAACTCCACCTTGGACAGTCTTCTTCAATGGTCTCAGGCAATGGGGTGGTGATGAAGGTTTTGGAAATGCAGATGTTGGTGGAAGTCTATATTTTGTTTCATTTGTATATGTTTAATCCATTAAATGAACACTCAAAGTGGAACTTGACTCTGACCCAACTGACTGAAGGTTGGAGTGAATGGTAACATAACATTAACATCAGGCCAAGACTGGTGGTGACTGAGAGGGAAAATGATAAAGAAAAGTTGAAGCTACACAATCCTGCCCCCCTCAAAAAATAAAACAAAAGGCTTGATATGGCCTCAACCACTGGAAAAAAATATTTAGGGAATAATGCTGACCAATGTGTGAATAGGGTGGAGTTTTTGAAATCAACAAGTAAAAGTCCCTCAAGGTCTTTGCAAACTCTCCAGGAATACTCCGCAGACTTCCATGATCCATGGTACCCACTGGATTTATCCCCTTTTCCACTTGAAAATATCACTTTTTGAGAGATTCTGATGAACTGACAAAAAGACTCTGGACTGGGCATTTTAATGAAGAGTCCAGTAGTGTACAATACTGCAAGATTTGGTATCGATCCACTACCAAGTAAATACAGGGCCAACATCACCAATACGGATACCAATACTGATACTTTAATAATTATGAAGAATTTTCATGAAGTTTAAGTGTTTTGTGATTTTTTTTTCCCTTTGGATCATTAATTAGTTAAAACCCAGGATAGATTTGATCAAAGTTTATAGGTAAATAGGTAAATAGTTTTTGTTCTGAAACATTAGAACAGTAACAAAACATTTTTCCCCATACATTGTGATGTCTGGATTTTTTTCTTAAATAAAGTTTAAAAAATTATCACTCAAGAACAAATTAAAACTTTTCTTTTCAGGTAGTGTTCAGAAATTATGATACGAAAATGTAATAAAAAATATCCCTTCATTCACTAATTTTCTGGATTTTTTTCTTCAGTTCAGTTCAATTTAATTTTATTTATATAGCGCCAAATCACAACAGACAGTCACCTCAAGGCACTTTGTATTGTGAGTAAAGACCCTACAATAATGCAGAGAAAAGCCAACAGTCAAAACGACCCTTTATGAGCAGCACTTGGTGACAGTGGGAAGGGAAAAACTCCCGTTTAACAGGAAGAAACCTCTGGCAGAACCAGTGTATTATGGAAACCCCCCAGCAGCCTAGGCATATAGCAGCATAACTAAGGGATGGTTCAGGGTCACCTGATCCAGCCCTAACTATAAGCTTGATCAAAATAGAAGGTTTTAAGGCTGGCTAATCGTAAAAGAATTTTATATATATTGTCACGGCCCCTCCTCTGACCTGCAGGGGTGGTGCTTTCTGCAGACAGAGATGGGCCTTGAGTAATTGGAGCCACCTGGGCTCACTAATTTAAGCAGGGCTCCACTGCTCTCTGCTTTCTGTATATTAGTTAATTTGCTGATAAACAGTATCAGAAAAAAGTGTGGATATACAATTCCCACTACAGAATGGCTACATACTTGAAGGCCTGGCCTTGTCACAGTTGACAGGTGTGGGTGAACTCATGTTGACAGCAGTGTGGTGAATGTCTCACACTGATAAGAACAGCAACACCTGCCGCCCCCAAACAGATAAACAGATGATCAAATTCAGACCCTTACCACTTCTCAACACAACATTTATATGTAAGATAATTTCAAATTTTTTTCTAGAAATTCTCCAGTCACTGAAGACTGAAGGTGACATACAGTACATTATCAATTATTAGTTAAATTATTTGTCAGTTATTAAAAAATATATAAGATTGCTTTCTTGGATTTGTGCAATATCTAAAAAAGTAGAAACATTAGAAAAAAATTAGAACCATCATGTCTATATATATATATATATATATATATATATATATATATATATATATATATATATATATATATATATATATATACATATATTATTAATGCATGGTCTCAGGACACTTCAGTGACCTGTGACAGATGCAAAGTTTCACACAGATTTCAGTGACTCAGAGTTTTCCATGGACAGAGAAACACTTTTCTGTTGTGTTTGCACCTTTGACAGCATGTTATCTTTCAGTCCTCGGAGAGGCAGGGAACAGTATAAAATCTCACTGTGTGACAGAAAGACACTCACTCTTCAGGCTCTCAGGTGAGAACTGTGCTCTCTGTCACCACTCCATCATTCATTCATCATTCACATGTTAATTGTCTGTGAATTAAGTGACATTTGTCATATTTGTTGCATTTCCATTGTGTATTTTAAGTCATATAATATGCATGAGTTTGATGATATGCTACTGTGTCATTTTGTATCACAGATCTGGTGCAACCATGTTGGTTTTCTCTTGGTCTCTTGTGACTCTGCTGCTGGTGTCCACTTCCTGGGCAGAGGTAGAACGTTCCAGAGGCAACCAAATCTCACCGAACATGAGCATGTTAGGTTAAACTGTCCAAGAACGAGAATACAGTGCATACAGTAAAGTGCTAATGAATGCATGGATGAAAGTGGTTTGTAATTTAAAGATCAGAAACGAGCTATATTAGTACCAAACCATTTCCATAATCTAATGTTTTCAGGGTTAGCTTATGTGTGAGGACAGATTCCCCCAGAAGCATGAAAGTATCCAACTTGAAATAAAAAAAAAATGGTATTAACTGACAATTAACTGACAACAATTAACTGACATAAATTGTTGAATCCATATTATAATAAGACTTTTAATAGTTCTGTTTTTTCAATGCCAAATGTATTTGAAATTCTTTTTTTAGTTTGCTTTCTAAGGTGCTTTTGTTTTTCAGTTACATTTCCAAACTAATGTCTGTTTTGTCTGATTGCTCTGCTCTTTAACATTGCTGTGGCCGAGTACAGAAAGGTAAGCAAAAGAAAGAAAACTACTTTTTATGCTTTAATTTGCTTTAATAAGAGAACACTCAAAGATTTTTTTATTGCCATTTTTAGTGTGTTATTGAACATCAGTTACAAGAAAGTTAAGCAGCATTCTTTCCACTTGCAGCTATTCTGATGTAACTGAGCCTGTATGTTCAAAATGATAATGTGTACTGTTAATACATTATCTCACGCAGAGGTTTCTACCACAGAGGAGGACACACACAGCCAGCTTTCTGTTAGTGAGCTGCTGGAGAGAGCCAACAGAAACCGCAGTGAGTTGGTTAACTGTTTGAGAGCAGACATGTCTATATGCTTTTTTGATTTTCAGTTTCCGATGAGCATTGGTAGCAGAAAAGTGAGGAAAATTACTGACATAGCTTTAGTGTACTTTGATTATCTTTTGGCTTTTCCTATTTCATAGGACAAAAAGCTTCAGGTCCACACAAGCTCAAGTTCACCAGTGATAATTAAAGTGATATACTGTATAATAGTTTTGCACTGGGTATTTCCATTACCCACTGCAGAGGGGGGAATTAAAATACTGGGCTAGGGTCACACACATCCCAGACCAGTCTGTGATGTTTGTGGGTTGGATGTCTTCTAATTCTGTCTCTGTAAAGGTTAACAAGAAGCTGGCACATGAATCTGTGAATTGCCTTGAGAAGTAACGTCACAATAGGTGGTCTTTTTTTCTGCTGATATGAACTTTCATCAATTTTTTATATAACTGATGATGGCAGGGACACCACTGCTATTATCCATTTCAAAGATAGTCACACACCTCTGTTGGTCTTGCAGAACCGGACATTGATGAGCCTACCTTGGTTGAAGGTGACATTGCTATCAAATCTGGAGCTGACAGAAATGCTGACCCCTGTACTGCCAGAGGCTGTATGTGGTTAAAGTGGAGTGATGGGAAAGTCTACGTCCCGTACTACATCGCCAACCACTACTGTAAGCAGGTTTTCTGTTTTGTATTGTTTTTTTACAGAAGAGGCTAATGTTATATATTCTTTGTGTCTGGTGGACAATGATCCATCGTTACACTAAATTATTTTTGTAACATTTTATAACATTCAGGACCCTACCCTTTTATGCAATTAACCTTCATTTTACAAATGAATATAAAATATTATAAGCACTTTACTGTATAGGTGATTAAACTACCCAATTGTACAAGAAGACATTTAAAATGGCTCACATCTTAAACTAAATGTTACTTTCACATCAGCAGTACTGTAATAGTTGGGATTGTTTTCTGCATTTACTTTAAATATATTTTCTCAAACCCCATCCTGTGTAACTGTTAGTGAACTGATCTCGGGTGTTCCACCACATTGTTGCCAATTTACTTCAGTTTCATTTGTATAGCCCAAATGACAACAACAGTCACCTCAAGGTGCTTTATATTTGTAATGTAAAGACCCTACAATAATACAGAGAAATCCCCAACAATCAGACGACCCCACCCTGCCAAAAGGGCAAGACATTTAAAACCATCACTCAACACACACTCATTGTTTCCAAGTCACAAGTAAGTACTGAAAGTCTCAATGACCTCACATATGTGTGATGTAAAATACATCTCTTTAAACATGATTATAAACTGAGGAAGAACATTTTTCTTAGAAGAATATTAAAAGTAGAAGAACCGACTACACACAGTGCAAAGCTTACTGAGATAATATGAGGAAGCTGTGGTTAGAATGGTGTTCACCGGATGTATTTATCATTCCAGCCTCCCGTGAGATCGCCATCATCACTCGTGGACTGGAGTCCTTCTCTTCAGTTTCCTGCATCCGTTTCAGACCCTACCAGAATGGGGATCATGAATGGCTGAGCATTGAGTCCAGAAATGGGTAAAACTCAGAGTCTGAGCAAAACTGATACCTTCAAGAAACCTTGTGCTTCACCTGTACAGCGATCAGTGGGATATATAAAAAAAAAGCCTATCCAGTGATTGTAAATTTTCTTTTGCAGTTTTAAAGTAAATGGTAAATGGACTAGTTCTTATATAGCGCTTTTCTACTCAGATATGAGCACTCAAAGCACTTATACAACACATTTTACATTTACCCATGCACACCCATTCATACAAGCACTTCCATGATTATTTAATTAGCTAAGTGCTTTAATTATCTAACATTCACTCACATTCATACTCCGACGGAATGGTCGGAGAGCAACTTGGGGTTAAGTATCTTGCCCAAGGATACATTGGCATGCAGCCCGCAGTAGCCAGGAATTGAACCACTGACCTTCCGATCAGTAGGTGACCTGCTCTACCTACTGAGCTACAGCCACCCCAGCATCACACCTTTCCCTTTCATAAATTTATAATAAAAGAAAACTTGGAAAACTCAATGTTTTAAGGACCAATAACACTTTAACTAGCCAACAAGTGACCACTTGAATCAATAGAGGAGAAAGAATTCAAAATAATGCATCGCATGTTCAAATACATTATTGTTGTTCTACAAGGACTGTAAAGCATCACTTGCCTTCCAGTTGTACATGTTAATGAAACCTTTTGTGATTTCTAAATTTTGCTGTATTTTTCTATGTTAACAGTTGTTACTCCTATGTGGGTCGCCAGGGTGGCGCTCAGACTGTGTCTCTAAGCCGTCAGGGCTGTCTTTACCACAACACTGTCCAGCATGAACTGCTCCACGCCCTTGGCTTCAATCATGAACAGACCCGTTCTGACAGGGACAATTACATCAGGGTGTACTGGGAAAACATCATTCAAGGTCAGACAGATTCACCATTTCCTGTCCTAATTTTTATTTTGTTTCCAAGTGGTTTAAAAGCCAAAGCAGTTCTAGAGAAAGAATCATCTAAATGAAGTTGAGAGGGATTCCACTGAGGTAATGCAGGGGGTAATAAAGACAAACTTTTAGAGAGGAAGATGCTCTGAAGCTACAAACTCAGACAAAAGATAAAAGAAAAAGATCAGATGATGGTGTAATCCATCAAGAAAAATTAATACAACTTTAGAATAAAACTCTGTATGAATTTATGTGTGAATGCGTTATTCAGGCTTATAGTAAAAGGCCCTTTGAGTGTTCAGAAAAGACTATAGGTACCAATCCATTTACCATTTAGTGCATTTTAGCTATTTTCTGAGCAGGTCGGGTCATTTGAACTGTTTTTATTGGATAAAATGTTTAATTAATGTTTGTTATTACTTTAGTTAATTTTTAATTTGTTTGGTTTACTCATTTTCCAAACCTTGTTTTAGTTTCACTTAATATACTGCTCAAAAAAATTAAAGGAAGACTTTAAAAACACCTCTGATCTCAATGGAAAAAAATCCTGTTGGATAAGGTCGTGTAATGTTTGGTAATATTTTAGGAATGAAAGGATCAAACATTATTTGATGGAAGTGAAAATGATCAGCCTGCAGAGGACTGAATTCAAAGACACTCACTGTGAAAATCAAAGTGAAAAAAATGACGCAGCAGCCTGGTCCAAAATTTCATTGCAACTCAGAACGGTATGTATGGCCCCCACATGCTTGTATGCATGTCTGACAGTGGTGGGGTGTCTGTGATGGACCTGTCAGTTCTGGTGTTCTATGGCAAATACCCATCAGGCTCCACGGTGCCGGGCAGTGAACAGAGGCCCCACTCACACCAGTGGCTGCTGGAGGTCATTTTTTAGCTCTGGCAGTGCTCGTGTTACCAGTAGTGACACTGACCCTAGCCAAATGCACAACTAATGAAAAACAGTCAAAAAAGATGAGGAGGGGAAAATGTCAGTGGCTTCCACCTGTAAAACCATCCCTGTTTGGGGGGTGTCTCATTGTTGCCTCTCTAGTGCACCTGTTGTTAATCTCATGAACACCAAAGTAGCTGAAACTGATGAACAACCCCCTCTGCTACTGACCAGATCAATATCACAGACATTTAACTGGCTTGATGCTAAACTCTCATTAAAAAGTGTTCCTTTAATTATTTGAGCAGTGTATTCTATTATTAAAGCATTCATTGAATGTGGTCCCATTTAAGGTTATTATTAGGTGATTAAGTGATTTGATAGATATTCTGTTCCACGTACCTCATGAACATATATTTTCTCATCCTTGCAGGCATGGAGCACAACTTCAATAAGATTGCTACTCTGAACCAGGGAACTCCTTATGACTACAACTCAGTCATGCAATACGAGAGGTAAGAAGCATGTACTTTTACTTGCATGCTTTTTTTTTTACATCTACTTCAGTACTTTAAAGTTTCTTCAACCACAAGGGAGTTGTGGTTGCATGTAAATCCAAACAACCTCTGTGTGATTGTGGAATTTTGGTGTTCCTGACTATTGTCACATGAGGACACCAAAAAGCATGTATCCTACATTACATGGCCTACTGCTAGCAGACCAGAGCGGAGGCTCAGCAGAATCATAACTTACTGGCTGACCTCAGGAAACTCCCATGTCTGTGAATACCTTCTTATACAAGAGCATTCAGGAACAGTAAAGCCGCAGCTTTTAAAGGTATGATATGATGCATCGACTTAATCAAAACCAACCTCATCTGTCTGCAGGTATGCCTTCTCCAAGAACAACCTACCCACTATGGTGCCCATTCCCGACAGCAATGTATCCATGGGCAAGGCCACCGAGATGAGCAAGAATGACATTGATAGGTTGAACAGACTCTATCAGTGCTGTAAGTATACTGCAGTGAGGACAAACAGCAAAACATCCAAAAAAAAATGACTCTGTAATGTCAGCAAAGTAAATTCACTTTAAAAACTCAAATTCTTGCATCAAAATCCCCTCAGCAGGCTGAGTTAGATAAATCATGTAGATATCTGCTAAAATGAAAGCCAGTCTCATGTAGGAATTTTGTGTTGCTGTCCTTCTACACTGCAGCTCAGCAGGTTTACGCTGAATTTCCTCAAAAGAGGAAAGAGCACCATCTGCAGCCATACTACAACAAGAGCCACTTAGGCCAGAGATCAGGGTGAACACCCAAGACTGCTGTTTTTTCCATACAACCAGAAGTGTTGTGGTTTTAAGCATCGCATTGTTTCTAAGAGTTAAACTACAGGCATGTTTTAAAAACACAAAGACCTAGGTGACCTCTAATTTCCAGCTTTTAAATTCAAATAAAACTGAGCATAGAAACGTGGTATCCAAAAAGATACTTAATCTGGATGGCATTACCTTGGCCTCCAGTACTGCTGTGAGGAACCTGGGAATCATTTTTGACCAGGATATGTCCTTCAATGAACATAAATGTAGATAAACATAAACACATATGTAGGACTGCTTTGTTGTATTTGAGCAATATTTCTAAAGTTAGAAACATCCTTTCTCAGAGTGATGCTGAAAAGCTATTTCATGCATTTATTACTTATAGGCTGGACTTTTGTAATTCATTATTATCAGGCTGTCCTAAAAGCTCCCTGAAAAGCCTTCAGCTGATCCAAAATGCTGCAGCTAGAGTACTGACAGGGACTAGAAAGAGAGAGCAGATTTCTCCCATATTGGCTTCTCTTTATTGGCTCCTTGTTAAATCTAGAATAGACTATAAAATCTTTTTTACTCAATTATCACGCCCCATCTTATCTTAAAGACCTCTTAGTACTGTATCACCCCAATAGAGCACTTCACTCTCAGACTGTTGACTTGTGGTTCTTAGGATACTTAAAAGTAGAATGACAGGCAGAGCCTTCAGCTTTCAGGGCCCACAGGGTCACAGGGGTCATCTGATTGTTGGGACTGTCTCTCTAATATTGTAGGGTCTTTACCTTCCAACATAAAGTACAAGTGATGTGATTTGGCGCTATGTAAATAAAATTGAAAATGTTACCATAGTCATAAAAAGTGGCTTGTAACAGTTTTCCAAGACAGTGTTTATTGTCTGAACACATGCAAAGATAGAATTTTCTCTCTCTCTATATATATAAAAGAATTATGACACTTTTTTCCCCACATTTTCACACAGAAAACTTTTTGGACCCATTGCTTACATTCAACATTAAAAACTAGTGTTTTAGGTAGACCTGAAAATGCAGACCCCTCCTTTAATGTTAAGGTCAACATACATAGAAGATTCACACAGTAATAATCTGTCAGCTCCATTTTGGACCTTAAAAAAAAGGCTTTATTCATAAGATTAATTTCCTCTGCAGAAACTGCACCTTGGACATATGACCTGCCACCTTGATGACATCACAGCCTGCCAGGAAGGACGTGGATTATCGGGGCATTTGGAGTTATAGAATCAAAAGCGTTAAAATGTAACGCTGTCTGTTTAATAAAATGCAAAGGGACAACGACCCAAAATTTACAATATCTTTTTATTTACATTTAACTTGAAAAATAAGCTTGTATAATTAATTCTCACCTATTCATTTAAATTATGAATCAAAAAACATCATCTTGAATTCAGCTTTTGAAGAACTGATAAGAAGATCAACACCACACCGATTTGTCTCTCAAAATGAAGTTAGAGCCCAGCGGCTTAAAATGAAATATTTTTTCCTCTTTTCTGCACTTTGTATAAAACTTAACTAAAGCTCCAGGTATTCCATTCATTAAAAAAAATATCTAAATTTACTTTTATCAACTAAACAGCAACAGTATATCAACAAGTAACAACAATTTTTACTGAAAACAGTTTTTCGTTCGCAAAGCAAGAGCCCAAAAACAACAACTTCCTTCTAATAATAAATGTATCAGCACATAAAGAAACAAGTTATATTTTGTAATGTACACGTTTCTCTGTATTATATTAACTGATAAGGAGCTTTTGATATTATATTTCCAATGGTAGGTATTGCATTGTAAGATTAATTCAACTGCATCTTCCCTTTAATTGAATGATCTTTATTTGGTTTATTATTTTTTTCTCCAAACAACTGAAGATCAAGCTGACAAGAGAGAGAATTAATCAGTGCCTGAATGATTTGAACTAATTTGGATTGCTGTTTTCTTGAATAACAATTCTCAGTTTAAGAGAGCATGCTGAGGTGTAAATCTTTAATAATATAGATTAGGCTGGAAGCATGCAAATCTTTTTCTCTACTTTATCAGCAGTCAAGTTCATCTGGCATGCTCTCAAAGCATCGATCAGCTTCTTTACTTGGGCGTCAGCTCTTTGATCCTTCCTCCACTCCTTGAGCAGCTCCATTGCCGTCTCCTGTAGATCTGAGGGGTGTCTGGTAGAGATGGAGTCCAGCCGGGTTTCAGTCAAACCTAGTTTGCGGCCGAGTTTTCGCCAATTCTTTCCGAGATTCTCTGCAATCACCTCTGTGGCAGTTTTTAATTTTTCTGAGGGAGGAGGAGGACAAATTAAATATTAAATATAAATGTTAAATATAAAACATGGTCCTGATTTCGATAAAGATTCAACTTTAAGACAAAGCATTTTGTGCAAAACAAGGCAGCATCTAAACACCCTACTAGGAAACAACAGTAACCGCTAACAGGGACAGCTAGATACAAAACTTAGCTCAGTTAGCATGAAAGCTCATCTAAAAGTCCCTGTAAAGACCCATGTCTGGCTCCACTTATCAAGTCAGTGAGTGTTCCAGATGAAAACACTGTAATTCATATAATTACAGTCAATAAAATACATCCCTACTGTATTCATTATTATCCATACAGCAGGGGTGTATTTTGGTTTAAGCCACCGGACTAACAGTTTTACAGCTGCACACACAGTCTCACATACACAATGACCAATTCAGAATCAAAAAATAACTTTTACTACATTAAATGGAAATGAACACAATACACTGTATGCAAAAAAATTAGCTGTGTGTAAATGTTGCGACATCAATATCCTCAAGAAAGGTAAACATATGTTCTATAAAGAAATGGTTTATGTTTGACCGCTTCAGCAAAATAGCTACTGTACCAGCATCCTGAGTACAGGCTCCTGGCTCCAGTGCTGATGGAATTAACTACCAATCCTGCACAATAAAACAACTTATGCACACAGATGGCTATTCATTGGTCACATGTATTCAAACATCAGGCTACAGGCCTTCATGCTGAGACAGTATCTGCCCTACTGTCTCTCTGCTGTCTCAGTTAAAGTATTAGAGATATAGGCCCTCCAGTAGTTTACTCTCTAGTGAACTGGTCATTGGTCATCAACTGCACACTGTAGTTGGGCACTGTTAACATTCCCATGCCTGGTGGAAGAGGTAGCCTTGTGTGGCTCAGTGAAGCTCAGTCACAGGACTTCAAGCTTCCTGAGCCAATGAATGAAGTATGAAATGAAATGAAAATGAAAGCATTTAGTAAATCTGACAGAGGACAGCATTTTATTACTTAAAAATAATTATTTAAAAACATATTTGGCATCTCTTGCTTAGCACACTGCACAGCACTAGTCCCAGTTAACTCCTGAGTTCACTTGTATTTTTCTGAGTGCTGATTAGGTAACCAATCAGCTTCATGTTTGAATGTGTTTCCATACTGTAGTACAGTACAGTAGTATATGGCATACACAGTACTGTAGTATAGTATACACCATACTGTAGTACCTTCTCAGATATGCATTATTCTTGTTGTTGTTGTTGTTGTCTTCTTACAGACAACACCCTGTTCTTATCGTACTCTGACCTACCTTCCTCCGCCTCGTCAAGGCCATAGTTGGGATCAGGCTGAATTATAAAGTTGTTTATCTTTTCAGCGAGATCTTGTCGCTTAATATCTTTCAGAAGGTTTAAGAGAAGTTCCGTTTTATCGGCTGCCAGGTAATTTCTCTCCTTCATCAGCTCAAACAGTTTCAGGCCATTGTCGATATTTTCCAGAACTTTTTTCCCGAAGTTTTTGTCTCGAAGCAGAAACTTCAGTTGCTCCAGCTGACTAGAGGATAACTCGTTAGAAATCTCTAACAAAACCTTGTTAAACTGGAAACACTCCATGTTTTTGACACAGACTGAACCTGAAACACGGAGGACCCGTCCGAACTCAGAAGCGCTGGACTTTTACTTTCACTTCCGTGAGTGACATCACTCTCCAGCGCGTCTTGTCAAACTTCCGTTTCCTGGTCCCTACAGGACACGCAGCACACATACAGTGTAATTCATCGAGGACTGTGTTAGCTGGGAATCTGAGTCACAGTCACACAGGAGTCTACTCAGCATGTGACGCGTGCTCGTTTATTGGAGTGAACCTTCTCTGTCAGCCGTGTGCAGCCCGCGGGCTCAGCGTGGGGGTGTACCGGGCACCGTGGCGGAGCGCAGCGGTGACATTTCTTGCTCCGGGGCGGCTTGAGCCCCAAACCGCCTTAACCAAACACTTTGCTTTGACTAAAAAAACTGTGATAAGGGAACCAGCTGTTATTAAGGCAGACTGCTAAATAATGCTGTGCAAACGTGGGTATGCTGAGGTGTGCCATGTTAGATGCTTCACCATACTGCATATGTGCTTATCATGTTGTTTCCTGCAGGGTAAATAACAGTAGGCAACACACTGTAAAGTATAACCTATTTTTAAGTAGGAAAATAAATAAATATTCTGGTAATTTTCATCAAATCAACTAAAGAAATGGGAACAAACTGTTTTTGCAATATGTAATTGTAATTGTTTGCAGCATTAATAACCTTCATATAGCAATGTACTCATTTGTTTATACATTAATCTATATTTTCCCTCTTGAAAAAATAAAATAATTGAAATTACAAACAATGTGTAATATTCATGTCCAAAAACCCACTATGTAAAGTAAGTCACAGCCTGAACCATGAAATTATTGCCAGAACTTCCCTTTTTTTTAAACAATGGAGTGTTTATTGAATCTTCTAATCAATTTAAAAAAACATAAGTATTGATTTGCAAATATGAGTTTTAATTTGTATATTTGCTGCTGAGGAACAAGCTCTGGTTATTGGTTCTGAGAAACATGAAGCTAGAGACACCAGCAACAATTGCTGATTGTCTTGCAGGGCCCTGAGCAGGTGATGCAGATGGAACATCATGTAACTATAACACTTTTCTACTCTATCTGAGCACTCAAAGTGTTTATACTACATGTTTACAGTCACCTGTTCATACAAGCACTTCCATATGTAACTAAGCTAAGTGCTTTTATTGTCTAACATTCACACACGTTCATACTCCAACACTTGCGTCAGAGAGCAAATTGATTCAGTATCTTGCCCAAGGATACTTTGGCATGCAGTCTGGAGCAGCCAGGAATCAAACCGCCAACCTTCCAATTAGTAGTTACGCCAGTCACTAGAGTTACTATAGAAAAACCTGGTCTTCTTAGGAGAGACAGCATCCATCACACTTTGGGTGGAGCACCTCTCATTTCTGACTGAATTTATTTAACACCCCCAAAACGTGACTATCCAGGGTTGAGACCACAGAGCAGAGTTGTAATCTTACACGCATCTTTGCAATCTTTGCAGCTTCTCTCCTCCTGTCACCCCCCCACCCACCCAAAAAAAAAAAAAAACCACATCCCCCTTAGAGACAGTGCCTGCTCCCAGACCACCAAAAGACAAACAAAAACTAGCAAAAACTATTTAAGCACAAAAATTCACAAAGAACAATAGTATAGTATAGTATAGTATCCTCAATTGCACCAAAGATTAAACAGTTAAATGTGGATTATTAAACATTAGGTCTCTCTCTTCCAAGTACCTGTTAGTAAATGCTTTTGGCAATACAGTGTATGTACAATGATATGACATGTAATGGCCTTTTTCTATTAGCGTTGCTTTGATGTTAGAGATGTTGCATACAGCAGTCTAATGGTTTTGTGGATATACTGGGTGGTTTAGTAATATATGAACATGTTTGTGAGACTCTACACAAGTATGCCAGTGTGCTGCTTCATTAGAGCAAAAAAATTATCATCAGAACAAAAACAAAATAAATGCATTCGTCCTCACATAAGTGACAGCCTACAAACTTTTACTTTTGCTTTTGTAATCCAGGTTAATATGATCTAATGTGAATTGTATTTTGCACATTTGAGAATTGTGTATGAGCAATTTCATTGCTGTTGCTAATTTGTTTTTTGGTGTATTGTTCCTTTAGCAAATTTACCAGCTTATCACTATGACTGCAGCACCACCTGCTAGTGGAAGAAAAAAGCAGCAGGGGGGGCTGGAGCCTATCCCAGCTTTCATAGGGCAAGAGGCAGGGTACAAGTCACCAGCCTGTCACAGGGCTAACACAGAGAGACAGGTAACCATTCATATTCACACCTATGGGCAATTTAGGATCACCAGTTAACCTAACCCCACTAACTGCATGTCTTTGGACTGTGGAAAGAAACCAGAGTACCCAGAGAGAACTCATGCAGACACAAGGAGAACATGCAAACTCCAGACAGAAAGGCCTGAGCCAAGGTAGACTTGAACCTAGGATCTTGTTACTGTGAGGCAGCAGTGCTAACCACCACACCTGCCTGCAATGTCAGCCATAAGACTTAAATGTTTGCATGGAACTGTAGCCCAACAGGTTTTTAGCCAAGTGGCGATCTTGGCATTAAAAACCTGGGTTTGTTGAACCGCGATGCTGAGCCACAGATCCAAACTTCCACTGAAACCCCCAATACTGCTGGATCAACCCACATCCCAAAGGTAAGAAACTGACACCTCTGAGTTGTGGGAGGACTGCACCATCATCTGTTACTGCGAGAATCGATTACACACTGGACTGTGAATTCCAGTGGTTTTCTCTGCAAATGTGGACAGTTGATTTCATGCTTCCATTACTGAGCTTCATTCATTCTGTTGGTGTAGTATTGGTTACTCGCTGAGCTATTACTGAGTATTCCTAACCGGTCACTCTGCAGGTTGGATGAATTAAATCAGTCCTAATCAAACTGAGTCGACTCATTGATCTGAGAGTTAGAACAGCAGCTAAACAGCTGTTTTATTTTATTCTGGGATTTGGATGCATAAATTAATGTGGTAAAATTTCTTTGTCTTCTCTTTCCAATAAACAATCTGGCAGTTCAAAAATCATAAAAAAATATAAAATATAATTATTAAAATTATATTTTTAAAATATTTCCATCAGCATGAAATTCACTGCTATGTAATTTTGATAATGTCACATATGACATTGCCTCTTGGTCTTTAACAGCTGCTGATACCTGAACCATATGAACCTGTTATTTGTGTGCTGCTCACCTTTCTTTTGAAAGAACTTTAACAGCCAGTTTCCCTCTGCTTGCTTTCTAGTACTCTTCCTTCTCTTAATCACTGTTAAATGTTGATAAAGACAAGGCTGCTATGTTACAGTAATATACAAAGGTGTTAATGTAAATAGTCCCTGGAGGCCACCAGAAAGCTTCCCACGTTCTGGAGTGTGAATATCTGTTCCTGTGACCATTCGGTCTCTTTACCTCTAGTTTTCATTGCTGCTCTTGTTGTAGCCTGGTACCCCTATTACCTTTTGATGTCTTACCTTTGTATTTAATTAGCAACCCTTCCACCAATTTCTGTTACCCCACTCCCGCTGGTTGTCTCCTGTATAAATATCATTCTTGTAGATGGCTCTGGGTTGGATTACCTACTCAGATCCACCCTCTGTGTCTGTAAACCCACCGTATACCAGTATACTTTAGTAAACACAACACTATAGCAAACTAAAGGAAACCAGGACCTGGAGTCAGTTTTTTCTTCATCATCACCCATCAGGGTATTAATGACTCACTGTGTACATTAGCAGTCACCTAGATAAATTAGCTGTGCTGGGCTAACACGGGGAGACAGACCATTCAATTCAATTCAATTTTATTTATACAGCGCCAAATCACAACAACAGTCACCTCAAGGGTTTTTATATTGTAAAGACCCCACAATAATACAGGGAAAAGCCCAATAATAAGAAAACCCCCCACTAAGCAAGTAACTGGCAATGGTGGGAAGGAAAAACTCCCTTCAACAGGAGAAACCTCTGGCAGAAGCAGGTTCAGGGAGCAGCAGCCATCTGCCATGACTGGTTTGGGGTGAAGGAAGCGAGACAGGACAAAAGACACACTGTGGAAGAGAGCCAGAGATTAATAATAACCAGTGCAGGGGACACTCCTGAAGACCTTCTATGACTCTGTGGTGGCATCAGCCATCTTCTATGCAGCAGTATGTTGGAGCAGCAGCTTGTCTACAGCTGAGAGGAAGAGGATAGACAAGCTCATCAGGAAAGCCAGCTCTGTCCTAGGATGTCCTCTCGACTCAGTGCAAGTGGTGGGAGACAGAAGGACTCTGACCAAAATAACATCACTGATGGACAAGGTCTCCCATCCCATGCATGAAACTGTTGCTGAGCTGGAGAGCTCCTTCAGTGACAGACTGCTGCATCCTAAATGCACAAAGGAGCGTTACCGCAGATCCTTCCTCCCAGCAGCTGTAAGACTTTATAACCATCACTGCTCCCAACAAAAACCACAATAGCCTACACAATGTAGGATAATATATAATATACTGTAAATAGTCCGGCCTGTTAAGGTTCAACACACAGGCACATCATGTACATTGTATATAGTGTTATTATTATTATTAGTAGTATTAAGGTTAATATTGTTTGTTGATTTTATATATATTCTTTTCTTAATAGTGTGAATTATTATATCTTTATTTATATTTATAATAACTGCGGCTGCTGTTACACCCAAATTTCCCCTCTGTGGGACAATAAAGGCTGTTTCTTCTTCTTCTGATTAAATACAGAGTGGCGTATAAACACAAAGCGCGAAAAGAGGTGAGTGAAAAAGAATCACATCATGGGTGCATCATGGGAAATCCCCAGCAGCCTAGGCCTATTGCTGCATACATAACTAAGAGATCGCTCATGGTCACCTGATCCAGCCCTAACTATATACTTTATCAAAAAGGAAAGCTTGAAGGATAATCTTAAAAATAGAGAAGGTGTCTGTCTCCTGAATCCAAATTGGGAGCTGATTCCACAAAAGAGGGGCCTGAAAGCTGAAGGCTCTGTCTTCCATTCTACAGTTAAATACCCTAGGAACCACAAATAAGTCAGCAGTCAGAGTGAACTGCGCTACTGGGGTGATACGGTAATATTAGGTTTTTAAGAGAAGATGGTTCAGTTGATGATTTGTGTCCATGAATGCTCAGATGGTGCTGCTTTGAAAATCCATCTCCTTTCCTTTTATAAAGGATCGTTCCGTGTAGTCTGTGCTGGAGAGATAAGAAAATCAGAATGACACCAGCTTTCTGTAGCATTTAGAGAACTCATGACTGCCTCTGAAAGCTTCCAGGTCATTTCATTAAATTAGGAACCTCCCTAAGCAAAATAGACTGCACAACTGCAATCATGGAATAGATAATGGTAGCTTCCTCAGTCCTCTCATGAGGCATCATGCTGTGGCCTTGAATTTTACCTTCTAGTGGTTTGTGGTAACTTGATTAAACATTACTTTATTGGGAATATGCATCGGTTAATAACTCAAAAGCTAATAAAAGAGCCAATAAAAGTTATCTGATACCAACCAAAACTCACCTTAACTGTGCAAAAAATATAATTATTTGAAATATTAAATCTGATTATGATTTATCAATGTATCAAACTCCAGGAAATTCACCTTTTATTTTGCAGTGTGTCTAAACAACAAATAGACAAGTTATCAGAGACAGACGAATCAGTTAGACATGCAGATGCACTCATGCATGTTGTGGAAAGTGCACGGACACACAATAGATTACATACCAGAATGTCACAATTTGTTGTGTTTCATTGAAAACAACATTTTCAAAGGTAGAAGGCGATCCCATGAGTGCAATCCAAGGAGGGTATGATATCAGGTTATAAGGTTTTTGAGGGAAAGAAATTGAATTAATGGCTCCACAGCCCCATGTAACCTATTACTAACAAACTAAGACACAGATCACCAACAGGAAATTTATTTGGTAAAACAAAATGTGCAGTTTTTTGTCGAAGCTCAGAAAGAGTCACACATCTAATGATAAAATATTTATAAGCTGGGTTGAAAGATGTTTTCCCACACATATTTCCAAGGTTCATTTTAATGGTTTCTATTTTACATGATAGGGAATTAAAATTAAGACCACAATAATGAGTTTTTTGTGAAAGTCACAAAAGTTAGATCACTGCTCACCTGTGGACTCAAAACTAATTCAGCATGTTTGATACGCTTAGAAATGCACCGTCATGTAAATAAAGACGGTAAACAATGTGACCTTACAGTCATTAGACATCACCGGATATTTAAAAAGTCACTCCCACATGTATCTTTGTAGTTTTCTAAATATAAATGTTTTTGTGCTTAAAAAGCTCAAGTTACAGCTTTAAGAAAATTCCAAATGGTTTGTTAGGTAAATATAAGGCAAGGTAATCATTTTAAATACAAATATATGAAAACTGTTAAATGAAAATGCTCAGTGAGCTGATTACAGAAAGTTGATCATTTCATGCTGTGAATCTCTTGAGGAGCTGTGTGATTTAAGGCAGACACATTTAGCAAATGCTTTGAACTGGTTCCAAAAGTGTTCCTGTGGTGACTTTAAGTGATACACTGCTTCTGCTTTTCAGCACAAACTAAACAAAATAAAAAGTCCATTAAATGAGAATGTCAGTGACCTTATATGAACATAACACACCGTATACACGTCCCATTGCAACTAATTTCACTTCCCTTTTCAGTACACAACCTGCACACCAGTAATTAAGAAAACACACAAGGACATTTACCTCTTACTTATATCTGATAATGCGCTATGCAAATACAGTAGCTTGTATAACTAAGTATAAGCTGCTGTGTTCGGAATTTTTTTTTCTTTTGGCAAAACTCTCAAATAAATTAAATGGCACCCGAGTTGCTGTGAATTACTGTTAGGGTTTAAATCACTTCTGGGCTCGAGAAGCCAACAAATCATCTGGTATCTACAGGAACAGGTAAAATAGGCTAAGTTGAAGTTGCTACTCAAATAAACGTGCAACAACAGACTATTTGCAGGGTAGCAGACACTAATTAAAAAACAACACTGATATCATTACTTAGTTTGGTTATGATGAACTTTAGCAAACTATTGCACAATTTATGCATTTAGCTAAAGCTCAGCTGAACACTAATTTAGAGCCATCTTGAATTTTAACCATTTATTTCAAAAACATATATTTTACAAAAAAAATGCCTGTATGCAATGTTAAAGGTTTGGGTCAGAGTGATGAACTTTGCTGTTTGCCTCAGCTCTACACAGCATTTCAGTGCACTTCAAGTAAATGACTGCAAACAGCTCATTAATTAGAGAGCAAACAGCCAAAGAAAGATATATCATAACTATTCTTTTGGCTCAAGCAGTAAATAATGAACTCAAATGCCAATAAGCACTAATGTGTGTTTCAGTAACTGTTTCCTAAAATATTGACAAGGAAAACAGTCAGTGAGGGGATGTAATGATATCACATGCATGTACACTAAATCTTAGCAAATGCAGTTTTGATTGCAGTAATAATAATGTTACTAACCTGGTTCATTTTGACCACGATCGAAGACAAATGAGTAAGTCTGTCTGCTCCTGCTGTTTATTTCAACAACCAAAACAATGGGCCTGACCGGGTGGCAGAGTTAAAAAAACAAAGTACATCAATAAAATCTTGAATTTGACTGTGTTAAAAGGCCTGTACAAAGCTTTACACATTAATGACAGGGTCTGAACAGAAGTTCTCCTTTTGTCTTGTTGTGAACCTCAACATTAAAACACCAGGAAGAAGCTCTTCTTAACAGGACCATTTGGATGGACTAACAAAGGCTGTCTTCATTATAAAAATTTAATTCAAGTACCATGCAGGTGACAGATTTCATGTTAGCCTGAAGAGTATAACTCAGAACCTCAGTATAACTAATGGCTTGTTCCTTTCAAATACATCCAATAAATAAGATTTTAAAATCCTAAATCTATAAGCCAAACACCTTGTGGATGTTTGGTTAATGGCTGAAAATGTAAAATGTCACATGCAAATACAGCAAAACCTTTGCTGAAATTTAAAACCTGACTGTGCTCATGGCCAGCTTAACACAGCCAGTTTGTACTGTTGCCAGACAGCTCAGTAATGGAATCAGTGTTTGTATTTGCTCATTGCCATTTGTGCTCAGCTTGGAGTTTAAGAGCACTTCGCCTGTGAAACAGGGCGCGAGCGTGGCTGTGGTGGGATCTGATTGGCAGATGATTGGCGGTTTCTTGCTGCAAAGCTTTTCCCCTGCTCTTCCTTCATAAAGAGCTCCACCATGAGGATCTTCTCCTTGTGAATCTGAAGGCTGATGTCCTTGGGAATATCTGGGATTAGCCAGTCCACAAAGTCACTCATAAGCATCACCACATTCTGCAAAGGAGAGAGAACAAAGCTCATTAGAAATGAACTCTCGTTAGCAGCCTGTGTAGCTGGCCTGTGGGTATTCTTTTCTTCTCTTACATCAGAAGTAAAAATTATACAATTTACTATGTGCAAAAAACCCCCAAAATAATGTTTTATGGTTGCAGATACTCTGAGCAGACTTAGCAGGTTAGAAAAATAAGGGCATTCAAATTAGATCACAGGCTAGTTTCAGGCCATTTCTCTAAATGATTTATCATATTCAAGTTTTCTGATCAACTCAAATGTGAATGACTTATTTGCTTGATATGTGCATTGTTCCAAACCTGAAAAACAATTACGAAGCCAAGGCGAGCTGCTAGAATGGCCCAGAATTCCTTGGAAAGTTCATATTTCGTACTGGACCAGGGAGGATCTCTGTAGTCCTTATATCTGACAACAAAAGAAAAAAAAAAGCTTTCTGACATCCTGTTTATTTAGACACGCATTTAAAAATTGCAGTATGCATCGATCCTTAAAAAATACATTATATTCTGTATATTTTAATATTGTCCTTCTCTGACACACACACACACACACACACACACACATACAGAGAATGCCACACACACCTTTCATTGTGATTAAATATGGAGCGAGATGAAAATGTAGAAGCTGCCACAGTTCAGTTCCTTTCCCTATAAAACTTAAACAAGAAAATAAGTAAAAATACTGTAAAACCAGTATGTATGTGTATATAAACTGCCTGGCCAAAAAAAAAAAAAAAGTCGCCACCTGGATTTAACTAAGCAAATAGATACAAGCCTCCTATTGGATAATTACTGCATCGGCGATTATCTTTCAGCTGGCAACAAGTTATTTAACCCCAACCGGTGCAATGACTTGCTTCTCATTTCTTAAACCACCATGTCGAAAGACACATGGTGTGGTCATGGAAAAGATGTGAGTTTGAGAAGGGTCAAATCATTTTCTTGCATCAAGCAGAGAAAACATCAAAGGAGATTGCAGAAACTACTAAAATTGGGTGAAGAACTGTCCAACGCATTATGAAAAACTGGAAGGATAGTGGAGACCCATCGTCTTTGAGGTAGAAATGTGGCCGGAAAAAAATCCTGAATGATCTTGATCGGCGATCACTTAAACGTTTGGTGAAATCAAATCAAAGAAAAACAACAGTAGCACTCAGGTGAAAGTAAGTGAAAGTGAAAGTGAGAGCATTTCTACACACACACAATGCGAAGGGAACTCAAGAGATTGGGACTGAACAGCTGTGTAGCCTTAAGAAAAAGAAAAGAAAAGAAGAAGGCTAACTGGAAAAAAGGGTTCAATTTGCTAGGGAGCATAAAGATTGGACTCTGGAGCAGTGGAAGAAGGTCAGGTGGTCTGATGAGTCCAGATTTACCCTGTTCCAGAGTGATGGACGCATCAGGGCAAGAAGAGAGGCAGGTGAAGTGATGCACCCATCATACCTAGTGCCTACTGTACAAGCCTGTGGGGGCAGTGCTGTGATCTGGGGTTGCTGCAGGTGGTCAGTTCTAGGTTCAGCAACATTATGGGCTCAATGAATGAGGTCAGCTGACTACCTGAACATACTGAATGACCAGGTTATTCCATCAATGGATTTTTTCTTCCCTGATGGCACAGGCATATTCCGAGATGACAATGCCAGGATTCATCGGGTTCAAATTGTGAAAGAGTGGTTCTGGGAGCATGACATCATTTTCACACATGGATTGGCCACCACAGAGTCCAGACTTCAAGCCTATTGAGAATCTGTGGGATGTGTTGGAGAAGGCTTTGCGCAGTGGTCAGAATATACCATCATCACTGCAAGATCTTGGTGAAAAATTAATGCAACACTGGATGGAAATAAATCTTGTGACATTGCAGGAGCTTATCAAAACAATGCTACAGCAAATGCATGCCGTAATCAAAGCTAAAGGTGGTCCAACAAAATATTAGTGTGTGACCTTTTTTTTTTTTTTTTTTTTTTTTAGTGGCGACTTTTTTTTGGGCCAGGCAGTGTATATAAAAAAAAACAAACAAAACAATCAAAAAAAAACCCCACAAGCACTTACAGAAATATAAATATGTGACAAATATACAAAATATACCAATACTGTACAAATGCCAGTTATTGCACAGAGGAGTAGCTTGTGCTTAGAGCTTGTTACTGTGTTGCCACAATATGTGCCTCTGTGCTGACTTTCAGTTCAGCTTTGTCCAGCCATTGGTGGGATTTTTCAATATCAGCCACTTCTATCTGCTGGTGGAACATGCCATGCAGAAGCCTGTCCTTCCACGATGTTTCCTGTTCTTTCTCTGGTTTTTGCTGCCTGAGGTTTTCAGTAAGCACATGATAATTTGTGGCCATCTTCCTGATGCACTCATGGATCTTTGTTGTTTCATCTAGGATAGTGGTTCTGATATTCACTAGTCCTCAGCCTCCATCCTTCCACTTAGTGTACAGTCTCATGGTGCTGGATTTGGGGTAAAACCCTCCGTTCATGGTAAGGAGCTTTCTTGTCTTGATGCCAGTGGCTTCTATCTCTGATTACTGCTCCTTTGTGCAAAGAGGAACAGGATGAGCACTGCCAGAGACCTACAAAATGACCTCCAGTAGGCCACTGGTGTCTCTGACCAAACAATCAGAAACAGACTTCATGAAAGTGGCTTGCGAGTCTAATGTCCTGTAGTGGGCCCTTTACTCACTACCTGGTACTGTGGAGCTCAGCTGGCATTTACCACAGAATACCAGAATTAGCAGGTTCACCACTGGTGCACTGTGCATTTCATAGATGAGAGAAGGTTCCCCCTGAGCACATGTGACAGACATGATAGGGTCTGGAGAAGCCGTGGAGAACATTATGCTGCCTGTAACATTGTTCAGCATGACCAATTTGGTGGTGGGTCAGTAATGGCCTGGGGATGCATACCCATGGAGGGATTCACAGACCTCTACAGGCTAGGCAACGGCACCCTGACTACCATTAGGTATCAGGATGAAATCCTTGGACCCACTGTCAGACAGACAGTATCAGTATAGATATCCAGGATGATTTTTTCCCCATTGAAATCTTTTGTGTTTTCAAAATGTTCCTTTAATTTTTTGAGAGTACACACACAGACACTCACATCAAAATGATATTTAGCATATGAAAGTTTTATTATTATTATTATGTTTTTGTAAGCGATAAGTCAGATGTTTGGGTATAACAACTGTGAATATTGTCTCATGACATCAGCAGTCTCAGTTTCCAAACCCTTATAAAAGCAAAACCTTACCTGCATATTTCCACCTTGTAGCCCAGGTACATAGGCTGCAGAGGATCTGTGCCTGGACTGAAGTCACTGACATTAAAGTATGACAAACTGTGATTAACAAAGCCGTGCAGGCTGCCATCAGGACTGTATGTGTATTGGTAGACCAGCCGAGGGATGAAGTCAGAGGTGAAGGCAATGACAAAGGCCTGGAGGACAGAATTGCTTGTGTTTACTGCCTTCATAAAATCAATATGCAAGGTACATTAAACTGCTTATTTTCTGGGTCCTTCCCTGTTTGCCTCTGGATCACGGGGGGCATGGTTGCAATTTCTTGCCCCCATTGGTGAGTACATTCCATGACAGAGGCACATACACAAATTATTGCAAGCAACAGCAGGATTGTGTGTATGTATGTGTATGTATATGCATGTGTACAGATATGTGGATGTGTGTATATCGTTCTGATTATATCTATCTATCTTGATTCTATCTTGCTCCAGCCTCTGACGGGGACGGTCGCATTCTATCTCTCTCCCTGCCCTCCCTATCTTTCCTGCTTGCTGCTTGCTGTGAGAGCGTCTCTTGCACACTGTTCGAATAAGAATAAGATTGAGAGCAATATGGATTTGGCAAACTGGGCCTTCAAGACCATGGATCGAATTTTTTCCACTATGAGATCTGGGAAAGGGGAGCCTGCGTGTCCGAGTGGAACAGACCCGGTTGGATACGTCATCGACTCTTGGAGCTCGTGGAGACCTGTGTGCTTCTCGGCCCTCGAGGTGGAAGACGTGGAAGACGCTTACATATTTGGCTATCTGGTAGCGGTATCTTTTCTGTTTGGGCTTGGAGGATACCTGATTTACCGTGAAATCAAGAAAACCTGGACGGCAGTTCGACATCTGCAGAGGCTGCCGACCCAGGTGGATGGGCTGACCAGAATGGTACAGACTCAGACTCAAAGCCTGATGAACCTGAGCCGTAGACTTGGGGAGTAGCAGGTGAGAGGGGTTCGATCTGGAGATAAGGTACGGTTCTGCTCAGTGAGGACGGTAACTAATGAATTTGGATTATTGGATTTATTGAATGGTTTCCCAGTGAGACTGAAGGCTGTTGAAAAAACAAGCAGCCTGTTCCAAAACAACACCTGCATTATCAGAATTCGGCTCCCTAGCCGGCCTTGGCTGGCAATCATATCTCTCCAGAACTATGTGTGAAGGCCGCTATCCCCCTCAGCCCTCTCTGTGATTTGTGAAGCTGGATCTGGTGTACCAAGGCTGCTGATGAACTTCCATCACTATCAGCAAACTGTTTGCCTGGGAGCTGGCATCTGGGCTCCACAATGCCCCCACCCTCTCGTCTCCGTCTGCGTCCCCTCCTGACCCTGACCCTACCCACCATACTGCTATCCCGGCTTTATATGTGCAATATGCTTTTTGCTGAGGTGTTTTTTGGAACCTCGTAAGGTGTTCTTTATGAACACAGTATGAGATGATTTTTTTGAACCTAACTATCCCAATGTATCTCTTTCTGTCTCTCTGCTAAAGGTAGCGCCGTTGTGAAATGGTTGCATGACCTCAGACATCTGTCCCCCCCTGTCTGTGTTATGTTTTTGTTTTGGATGGATGTTCTGTTAACTGCAATTTCCCCATCTTGATTCTTGATTCTTCTTGATTCTTTTTCTCCCCTTTGTTTTTTTTTTTTTTGGTTTCTAACTTTTTTTGTACCCTTTCCTTTCTACCTGTCAGGCCTGGCATAAATAAATAAAATAAAATTTAAATACAAAAATTAACAAGAGTAGCCTATTGAAAACTTACAGAGCTATTCTTGTAAAAGCAAATGTTTGGTACACCAGAGCATTCGGATCATCATTCCGATTGTGAAAACTGCCAGACATGACAGGCTTTAAAAAAAAAAAACTTTTGATTTGCTATATATGTAAAATTCTAAAATAAATGTGTGTTAATTTTTTAGAGTAACTGTCTTCAAATATGTTTAACAATCTCACTTCATAAGGGTATAGTGTGCTTTAAAATTCTAATTAAATTTGGCCCTGCTAACACATGCAGTTTTAATTCTGCCAATGGTAGATCTCACTACTTAAACATAAGGTGCCACCTTCCTCTTCTAACATGGAAGGTTGTGTAACTGGTGCTTACTGAAATGCATGTGTCGTAGCCACCTGCACTTCCCACTGTCAAAGTTCTAGAGGGTTTGGAAAAGTCCAGATTTACCCAGACAAGGTACTAGTGTGGTTCAGACAGTCCTCTCCTAGTGAAGATCATTTTCTAGGACAGCCTTGGCATTCATTCTCTTTTTTTATTGGAAGTACAACCACAGAAATTGATAGAAAGGACTTACGTTGACAATGACTGCTACCTTGCTGAGGCCCCTCAAGAGGTTGTACCAGATTCCTGCAGACAGACAGACAGAATACCTGTTAATTAAGAGAAAACAGCAGCTCCATCATGTACATGGCACTGTATAGGACCTTTTAGTAAAAGTCACCTGTACATACCATTAGTATTCTCGGCAAGAAAGGGAGACTACTGCATATTGTACTGTCACTACCACTAATGGTCATTTGTACAGTATACAGGTGTTTGGTTAGTGCCACTGTCCCTTCATCTCTTCTGTATGCTCATCACTTACAATGGAGGATCTCAAGGTAAATCAAATATATATATATATATATATATATATATATGGCACAGTTTCAGTAGGCTGCTAGAATGACCTCTGACAGCCCTTTCTCTTGTGTTTTGTAGTGCGAGAGCTGACACTGAGGTATAAATCCATTTAGTTACATGTACATTTTACAGGCACAAAGATTATTGCACGTCTCTTTATTTTCAGCTCTTCCTTTCACCCGAATGGAGGCAATGCTGCCGAGGACATCTAAGGCCAAGAGTTCTCAAACTTTTAACAACTGAGTGCTAATTTAATTAGCCAACATATGACTGAAGATTGCAACAGAAAAATACACAAATGAGCACCACTAACTGTAATGTTATTTTGGAATGACACTTTATGTTGGTGTTTTCTTGTACTTTTTAGATGAGCAGTAATTTTTTAACTTGTTCCCATATGAAAAGTTACCATGGGTCAACACTGGCCCCGAGGCCACACTCCAAATGCTGGATTGAGGGGATTAATTCTAGGAAGGATTTGTGTGATTTTAGCAGAGATACTGGGCACGTACCGATGTCTTTGGCTTTAACTGCAATAGGCCTGCGAACCTCCGTAACAAACTTCTTGGCATCCAGGCGAATTTCAATGATGTTATTCAGAAGAGCAAAGAGTGGAGCCAGAGGGAAGGAAGCCACAAACAGAGTCACCATCCCAAACTGGATGACTTAAAAAAAAAATACATGAGAAATTAGGAAAAATAACTTCTCTCTTAAAAAAAAAAAAGCAACAACCACGACCAAACATCTAGACCAACAACATTCAGCATTTCACCTTCACTGGGTAAAATCAAGATTTCAATGGAAATGTGACCAAATATATTTGGCCAAAAGTGCAAATAAAAAATAAAGTCAAGAAAAATATACAATACATAAAACTACTTTTTAAAGGCAAACTCTTTACAAATTGATCTCATTTTAGTCAGTTTTGTAATTTAAGTCCAAGACAAGTACAACATTTAAATATATGGAAATTTATACACATTACCAGTATAAGACAGAATATTAGATAAAAGTTCAAAATAATTTGATGATATATTACACATCCCTTTGCTAATATCACTCTGTAAATCACTACACAATCACTATTAGTAGCTATTGGCCCTCTGAACTATTAATTTTCAGAATTAAATATTTTATAAAATCAGGTTATGAATGTTGTACCCATACCCACTGTCCACTTATCTTGCTAGAACCCTCTTTTGCCTTCAGAATGCTTCAAGGTGTTGGAAATTTTGCTCAGAGAATTTGATCGATATTGAAATGACAACATCACACAGTTGCTACAGATTTGTCAGCTGTACATCCATGATGCATATCTCCTGTTCTACCACATCCTAAAAGTGCTCTGCTGATTGAGACCTGGTCACTTTGGAGTACAGTAATTATAGTGCTGCTCGTGAGTGTCTGATCAAATCTTTCTTTAAAAAACAAAACAAAAAATAAATAAATAAAGCAAAAACATGTTCAAGAAACCTGTCTGAGATAATTTCAGCTTTGGACGTGGAACTTCATCCTGCTGGAGGCAGCCATCAGACGGGTGTACTGTAGTCATATAGGAATGAATACCAGCTGCAACAGTACTCATGTAGGTTGTATTATTTAAACAATGCCCAATTGGTACCCAAGGGGGCCAAAGTGTGTCAAGAAAATCTCCCCCACACCACAACCAATAGCCTGAAACACTGATACAAAGCAGGATGGATCCATACTTTCATGTTCCATCCGTTCTCTTCCACTTATCCTGTTTAGGGTTCTTTTAAACGTTTGGTTCATAACAATTTAAAAACTGTTACGTAGTTTGCAGTCTGCACTTTCAAGTTCAAACAGACTCACTGAGGCTATATCCAGCTGCTACGTCATCTTGAATCAACAATGTCATTTTGATGTAATTGCGTGTCCATGGACTCCAGAGAGCCAAAGATGGGGAAATTTCTTTTCAATTTTTCTGGATTTTTTTGTTTTTTACCTTAACCCAATTAAGGCAAAAAACCGGCCATCTTTTGTGCAAATTCAGTATGAATTGAATTGGTTTGATTTGCTTGTTTGTTAACAATATTACAGAAGACAGACATACCAAAAAGAATACCCTGTTCCCCCTCTAGAGGCTAACACAGTGACTGGTGAGTGCAGTTGAATAAATCTTTCTTAAAAAAACAAAACAAAACAAACAAACAAACAAACAAACAAACAAATAATAATTAAAAAAAAAAAAAAACAGGCTATAAATGGTATACAGATGATCATTTGTGGTCATCTTCCTGATGCACTCATGGATCTTTGTTGTTTCATCCGGGATAGTGGTTCTGACACCCACTAGTCCTTAGCTTACTTCCTTCTGCTTAGAGTACAGCCTCAGGGTGCTGGATTTGGGGTGAAACCTTGATGGTAAGGAGCTTTCTTGTCTTGATGTCAGTGGCTTCTGTTTCCTCCGTTGGCCAGCTTATTATCCCAGCAGGGTGTAAGTGTTGATTCCCCAGATCTGGTTCTTCCCATTCAACTGAGTCCTCAGGACTTGTCTTATTATCTGCAGGTACGTGGCGGTTGCAGTTCTCTTCATGGTTCCCATTTGCCTGTGGGATTCCAAGGTACTTGCAGTTGTCCTCAATGTCTGCAATGTTGCCTTCTGGTAGTGCAATCAGCCTCAGTTCTGACTACCTTCCCTCTCTTTGTTAACACCTGACTGTCATGGTCCTGGGCCGTTGGCCCAGTGTTCTGAGTTCCTTTAGTGATGAACTGTTTTGTTGCATATTTCTGGTTGTGCTTAGTTTTATTGCTTTTTAGTTTCTCGGGTTGTTGTTATTTTTGTTTTGTCCTCGGTTTTAGTTGTTTGTATCTTGTTATTTTGATTTCCCTGTGTTCTGGTCTTCCCGTGTCTTTGTGCTCCTTTGTCTGTTTAGTATCCCTTCCCCTAGCCTTCTAGTCTAGTTTCCTCTTAGTCTCTCTCCATTGTGTTGTGGTGTCTCTTGTGTCTGTTATTCCTCGTGTTCTGTTAAGTCTGCATGTGCGTCTTGGTTGCTCACTTCCTGTTTTATTTTGGCAAGTCCCATGTTCACTTTGTGTTGTGTTTTGCTTCCTGTGTTATTAGTTTTATTGGTTTCACCTGTTGTGTCCTGTTGTTTCCACTGATTTCCTAGTGTGTGTATTATAGGTCTCAGTGTTGTTTAGTTCCTCATCGTGTCCTTGTCTGTGTAGCCTTGCCTGACGTGTGTTCTGTATTTCAAGTTTTTCAAGTTTTCTTGTGTAGCTGGCTCCTGTCCAGTTTTGGTATTTTTGAGTTTGTTAATAAAGTTTAAGTTAAACATTATTCAAGCCTAGAGGGTCTTGTGTTGGGGTCCTCTGCCTTGACTGCCGCAGCAGATGTAACACTGACTACACTTCTCCAGTCCAAATGACATTCTGATGTCATTGCTGTAGTTCCTAATGGTGTGGATCAGTGAATCAATGTCTTGTTCATTTTTGACATACAGCTTAATATCATCCATGTAGAGAAGGTGGCTGAAGATTGCTAATATTTGCTGTGAGCCATTGAGTCATAGGCTTTCTTGTAATCAACCCAGGTGGTACACAGGTTGGTCAGTCTTACACAGAGACAAGACATTAAGGGAGACTGATCGACTTGCATTTTGATGTGTCCCCGGCAAATCATGTGATTTCCAAGGCCACCATGTGTAGTTGCCTGTTCTGTGGTGTTAGGCTCAGTGTATTTTGCATAGAGTGTCAGAAAGTTTCCTGAATGTCTGTGAGAATGAACACCACAGGTGCTCGATTTTGCTGTGCCATCAACTGCAGCAATAACAACAAGACTCCAGGACAGATCAAAAGTACAGATTTAATCAATTGTTTTGTGTTTCCTTTCTGGGCCCTGCTCATGTATTGAGCCATATGCCTGTTCATCTTAGCCACTATGATGCCTGACAGGAGTTTCCATATTGTACTAAGGCAGGTTATTAGTCAGTAGTTGGATGGGACCGGTCCCTTCTGGAGATCCTCAGGGATTGGGACCGTCCAGCCTTCAGCCAGCCATTTCGGGTGTCTCTTAGCAGCTGGTTTACTTGTGCTGCCAGGCACTCATGGAATGCAGTTAGCTTCTTTAGCCAGTAGGTATGAAACATGTCAAGGGCCTGGTGCTGTTTAACTCTTCATATTAGAGACTCTTTTTTGGATGTCTGCCACTGTGATTGTCACTGAATCCTGTTCAGGCAGGTTGCTGTGGTCTGCTATTAGATCCACTAACCACTGAGCATTGGTGGTGTGTGTTGCATCCTTCTCCTATATGCTCTTTCAGTGTTGCTCCGTCTCAAGCCTTGGTGGGGGTGCTGTTTCATATTGTTCCCCTTCCACAGAGTACACCTTGCATGGTTCAGAACATCTGGTTTATTCTCCTGGCTTCCATCTCTCTGGTATACCTCTTCAAGCGGTAAGCCAAGGAAGTTATAAGGCTTCAGCCTATGGAAAGCTTGTCGTACTTTTTAGGCACCCCTTTCTTCATCACACCATTCTGCAGCTCTGATAGCTGCCTAACTTGATCTTAGTCTCTAGTCTTCATCATATAGCCAAGCATCTCAAGGATCTCTGTTGCTGTGGTATCGATGAACTGATTGGTTTCAGTGATGGTCAAAGTAGGGATTGTCTGTAGTACTGTATTCACATCTTTTAGTAGACTTTGAGAGGGTACTTCACATAGTGTTGGGTAGTCTGCCTCGGGGCGTCTAGGTTTCCAACTTAGCCATGATCTTATCTTTCAGGTCAGCGGCTCTGGCATTCAGTGCACCAGTTGTTATTGGGGCTTGGTACCGAATCTCGGATTGTGCGGATGATTATATCTCCACGCCGACCTGTCATCCTGGCTTCCCCTTGCCATAGCATTTGTGTTGTACCTCGTCAGTCTTCTGAGCTACTAGTTGTTTTGATGTCAGTCTGGATGTTAGACTCCATAGGCCCCACATCCTCTGGAATTACCTGTGTAGTAGCATTTGAAGAGTTCCCGATTCTCATCTCTTGTCCATTTGTGCCATATCCTTGTCCCAGTAGCCCACTTATCGTCAGTATGCCCTGGTTTCTCAACAAGTGACGTGGACCTTGTTAATCTGGGCGACGTCCAAGTAGGTATTGCATCAACCGATTGTCAGCCATACCAGTCATTGTCAGTCATTTTCAGTTGCTGCAATAAAATTTCGACAAAATGGAATAGCCTGCCATATTATTATTCTACATGTGGTTTTTAAATTCTAAGACCCTCAGAGAAGTTTTGGATGCCTAAAAGTCTGGTAAGTTATTTAAAAAGATTGGAATTATTTAGAATAAGTCTTACTGTCAGAAAATATTTTGCAAGTGACACATATTTCAAACCACTGACAATTTGGTCAGGTTTAGTTGTTTTAGCTAGTTCAGGCCAAGACCAGACTGTTTGATGCATAGTCTCCAAGATCTCCTAAATTCCTTTGCACTCTGTAGGTAGCTGTAGTAAACCTTTTTGTCAAAGAGCAATATCTTGTGTTGACACAAGATATTGTAAACATCTATCCTGCATAGGTATGCCAGGAAGAGCCTTTGCTGTCCAAAAAGAACAGAAAAAACAAACAATTAATTAACATCAAACAGAAGTATTTTAGAATAATGTATTCTGGATATTGGAAGCCAGATCTCTTTAGCTACAGCAGCCACTTCTGTAGACAAAACCCATCTTTTCACAGCAAGAACCTTATAACGATGATGGAGGAAATGGTTTGGGATTGCTTTGCTGCCCCAGTTCAGTTATATTTGTAGTGTCATTTCACAAACATATGTCAATCTTGAGGAACTTTATATTGCACTGTAAAAACCTTAAATACTATTTAATTCAATTTTATTTATATAGCGCTTAATCACAACAAACAGTCGCCTCAAGGCACTCTGTATTGTGGGTAAAGACCCTACAATAATACAGAGAAAACCCAACAGTCAAAATGACCCCCTATGAGCAGCATTTGGCAACAGTGGGAAGGAAAAACTCCCTTTAACAGGAAGAAACCTCCAGCAGAACCAGGCTCAGGGAGGGGCAGTCATCTGCTGTGACTGGTTGGGCTGAGGGGAGAGAAAAAAAACATGCTGTGGAAAAGAGCCAGACATTAATAACAATTAATGATTAAATGCAGAGTGGAGTATAAACAAAGTAAATAAGCTAAATGAAAAGAAACATTATGGGTGCATTATGGGTGCATTATGGGAAACCCCCCCCCAAGCAGACTAGGCCTATAGCAGCATAACTAAGGGGTGGCTCAGGGTCACCTGATCCAGCCCTAACTATAAGCTTGATCAAAAAGGAAAGTTTTAAGCCTAATCTTAAAAATAGAGAGGGTGTCTGTCTCCTGAATCCAAGCTGGAAGCTGGTTCCACAGAAGAGGGGCCTGAAAGCTGAAGGCTCTGCCTCCCATTCTACTCTTAAGTATCCGAGGAACCACAAGTAAGCCAGCAGTTTGAGAGCGAAGTGCTCTGTTGGGGTGATATGGTACTATGAGGTCTTTGAGATAAGATGGGGCCTGATTATTCAAGACCTTGTAGGTGAGAAGAAGGATTTTAAATTCTATTCTAGATTTAACAGGGAGCCAATGAAGAGAAGCCAATATGGGAGAAATCTGCTCTCTCTTTCTAGTCCCTGTCAGTACTCTAGCTGCAGCATTTTGGATCAGCTGAAGGCTTTTCAGGGAGCTTTTAGGACAGCCTGATAATAATGAATTACAATAGTCCAGCCTAGAAGTAATAAATGGATGAATTAGCTTTTCAGCATCACTCTGAGGAAGGATGTTTCTAATTTTATAAATATTGCGCAAATGCAAAAAAGCGGTCCTACATATTTGTTTAATATGTGCATTGAAGGACATATCCTGGTCAAAAATGACTCCAAGATTTCTCACAGTGTTACTGGAGGCCAAAGTAATGCCATCCAGAGTAAGTATCTGGTTTGACACCATGTTTCTAAGATTTGTGGGGCCAAGTACAAGAATTTCAGTTTTATCTGAATTTAGAAGCAGGAAATTAGAGGTCATCCAGGCCTTAATGTCTTTAAGACATTCCTGCAGTTTAACTAATTGATGTGCGTCATCTGGCTTCATTGATAGATAAAGCAATGCTTTCTAATAATACTGCCTAAGGGAAGCATGTATAATGTAAATAGAATTGGTCCTAGCACAGAACCCTGTGGAACTCCATAATTAACCTTAGTGTGTGAAGAAGACTCCCCATTTACATGAACAAATTGGAGTCTATTAGATAAATATGATTCAATCCACTGCAGTGCAGTACCTTTAATACCTATAGCATGCTCTAATCTCTGTAATAAAATGTTATGGTCAACAGTATCAAAAGCTGCACTGAGGTCCAACAGGACCAGAACAGAGATGAGTCCACTGTCAGAAGATCATTTGTAACCTTCACTAATGCTGTTTCTGTACTGTGATGAATTCTGAAACCTGACTGAAACTCTTCAAATAAACCGTTCCTCTGCAGATGATCAGTTAACTGTTTTACAACTACTCTTTCAAGAGTCTTTGAGAGAAAAGGAAGGTTGGAGATTGGCTTATAATTAGCTAAGACAGCTGGATCAGTGATGGCTTGGGGTGGCTGTAGCTCAGTAGGTAGAGCAGGTCACCTACTGATTGGAAGGTCAGCGGTTCGATTCCTGGCTACTCCAGGCTACATGCCAATGTATCCTTGGGCAAGATACTTAACCCCAAGTTGCTCTCCGACCGTTCTGTCGGAGTATGAATGTGTGTGAATGTTAGTTAATTAAAAAGCACTTAGCTTAGTAAAAACATGGAAGTGCTTGTATGAATGGGAGTGCATGGGTAAATGTAAAAACGTGTTGTATAAGCGCTTTGAGTGCTCTGACTGAGTAGAAAAGCGCTATATAAGAACTAGTCCATTTACCATTTTTAAGTAGAGGTTTAATTACAGCCACCTTTAAGGCCTGTGGTACATAGCCAACTAATAAAGACAGATTGATCATTTTTAAGATAGAAGCATCAATAACTGGAAAGACTTTTTTGAACAGTCTAGTAGGAATGGGATCTAATAAACATGTTGCTGGTTTGGAGGAAGTAACTACTACTGGTAATACTACTGACAGAAACCAAAAATGCAGCCTGTAGTCTCTGATTCCACTGTGAATTCTGCATAATATCAAAGAGTGAAAAAATCTCTCTCTCTGAAAGTTGAAGTTATACCTGAAGTGGTTCTTTTAGCTAGATAATAATCCTTAGCACACTAGCACATCTACAGGAGACTCAGAATGTCAGAATGAAGAAACTCATTGTTATAGATGACATTGTCAAAGGTCAGAATTCAGCTGTATTGAAATATTTTTATACAACAAGCACATAGAAACATCTTTGACATGTAATTTTTTTTAATTACATGTCAGAGTAATAAAATTTTCTGAGAAAGAAACTGGCTAAATCTTGATACTGGTGGACAGTTGTGAAAAACAAGCCATTTCTGGTAAAGAATACCATGTGCATTTAATTTTGTGCTTTCTGATTCACCAGCCATGTGCAGGTTACCAAACTGAGAGGGTCAAGTTTCTTGCTGCCTATTGACCTTAACTCGTTTTATTTTTGGTCTTAATCAGTAATCAAAAAAGGTATGTCACTCTAAATTTGCTTCGTTCATCTTTAAATGTGTCTACAGTTTAGTGTTGGCTGGGTCATTTATCAGAAACAGCTGCCTAAAGCTCCATTTGTTAACAAAATCATTAGAAATATTGAACTGTAACGAAACTGTTACTTACTCATTTCCATGTACTCTGGATTGAGGCCAACAAATGGACCCAGGAGGTGGTCCTTCTCATAGAGTTTTTTATGCAGCACTTGCTCTTGACCAGAATCCAACTCCGACTTCCTCTTGCGGAGCATTTTCTTCAGCTTCCTGCAAATTCCAACAATCCATGACAGAAATTACACATTCAGCCTCCTTTAAACCTCACTCAGTTTTTAATGTGTTACTTTTTTTTTAGTTGTACATTTCTCAGTAACTGAAGAGTTACTTCTACTACTACGAGTAGTAATCATAATAACAACAACTACAATATAAATGCACAGTGGTGCAGTGGTTAGCATCATATCAATAAGGTTCTGGATTTGAACCTCCTTGTCAGTGGGGGTCTCAAATACTGTGGCAACACCAAGTAACAGAATGAAATGATGCATTTTCTACCTGCTTTGTAGACATTCACTATCAGTAGTTACAATTAGAAGTTATTTTGTGGTAATCTTCGATTCTTAATTGTCAACAGTGATATAATAATCTAAGTATGTACTACTGTTGGACTTGCTGTACTCATAAGCATGACACTGAAGAATTGTGTGCAACAATTAGGACAAAAGGAAGAAGCAAACATGCTGATGTAAACTTCAGTCACATGACGGCAGAGCAGATTGCAGACTTAAAGTTCAGCAATGTTCTGCCTGGTTTTCAGGTACATTTGTAGGCAAACCAGGCAGGCACTTTAAAGGATTCCTCTCAGTCCAAGTATAACTAAATGTGTGCGTGTACTGTGTTCAGGGACTTATTGAACCCACATGCTGTGATCCATGATGAGCTCTCATTCAACTTGTGTTCTGTGTATCTCTGTATAAATATGTATTTGTGCTTGCTGCACAGCTTCTGTTTTGCACTCACGGTAAGCCGATCTCAAACAGGTTGTTCTGGATGAGCTGTTTGCCTAGCATGGTGATGCACAACTGGATGCAGAGCTCCATGAGGCAGCCTGCATGGGCACACTGGAGGAGAGACAGTGAGCAAATGTAGAAATTGAAAGGAATCAAGCTGTGGCAGAGCTCACAGTGAAAAGTGCATAACATTTTAAACACAGACAATTTGACTAAAAAAATGTAAAACTCAATTTAGTATTTGTGTGTAATGCACTCCAAAATAAAATATTTTTCATTAATATTCATATGTGCATGTTAAACTGAAAATAAACCTGACACTGTTTGTGTGCTCTTAATCACGATGCATGATCTGATCCTCACGACTGACTGCACTGCTATCTGAACATAACAACCAGCTCAGCTGTCTCTCTCGCGCTTGCTCTCCTCTTAAGCATATTTAATGTGAATTACCTCTTCCATTCTGTAAGATCCAACAACATACAAGTAGTTTCCAGGCCTCCCAACAAGCCTATAAACAAACAAACAACAAACAACAAAAAAAAATTCTGAACATACTTTTAGTCAGATGAGGAAAGCAGTGAGTATGCAGAATGCTCATGTTCCCTTCCTCCAGTGCACATATTGTAGTATATTCATACTAGTATGAATAGTATATTCATACTACAATATGTTGGATAAAAGTGGCAGGAACATATTATACCATCTGATTTAATTGCAGCCCAGATAAATTTCAATAAAATTATTTGAAATAATGTGATGTGTGAAGTTTTTGTTTTACCTGCCCCTGAAAAAGGCCAAATAGACAATGGGTGTGAAGGCATTGACGAACTTCAGAATAAAAGTTTTGATGATGAGGCGCTCTTCAAAGCTCTTGTCTGTCTTTGGAACCTCTGAAAAAAGTAGCAACACATGGGTTCATTAGCTAATATTCACACAGCAGATCTAGTGTGAGCAATCAAATTAATTAAATGAAAAAATAAAGTCCTGTAAAAACCTTTCTGGTTGCAACTGCATGTTCATTTCTAATATTTGCAATTTGCAGTTCCATTTAGTACAATTTGTTTGTCCACAAAAAAAGTTAGTTTAACTTAAGAGCTCTTAAAAACAACATCTACTCATTAAAAAAAACATAATTTCTAAAGTTTCTAAAGCCTGCCAAAGACTCTGTGCACAAAAACAGCCAAGCAATGATGCAATCAGGAATAACTTTCCAATATTTTCAGTGTTTGTTATGTTAAGCTCACTGTCTGCAGTCTCCCTCAAAATTATATCCAAGAATTGTAGTTTACTGAACAGTTTCTGTTGCATAAACGGCAAATAAACAATGCAGTAATTTCCCCCAAATCTTGGCAAGCCTCTCAGCTATCAGGGGAAACGCCGCACTCGGTGCAGTCACCCTGTGGGTGCAACCTGCATCCTCGGTGATGCTGGTGACTTTTTCATCTTTAGCCTGTGGTGATAACACTGTGTGGACTGTGGCTATGTAGGATCTCAGTCATCCAGGTCATAGTAGTCTCTGGAGCTTGAAAGAAAGAAAAAAAGGCGTCTGGACTTGCAGACTGCAAGTCCAGACGCCTTTTTTTCAAGCTTCAGATACTGTGTGGAGTGTGACTGATTGACAGTTTCCTCCAACCCCAGTGGAGTTTTTATCATACATTTAATCATTTATGAACATGCCTCAAGGGACTTTTTAATCATTTCTAAACCTCATTAATTCAAGGAACAGGAACAGACATCAAATTACTTGTGTAAAAAAGCTCGGTCATGCTTGGGACAGTTGTAACCCCAAGCATGGGAGTTCAAATATCTCTAAACAAATGTTGGGAAGGTGGAATAACTGGCAGATTGCTGCTGCATCTGCAGTAATGCAGATGTTATACCAGACTGCTGTGCTGAAGGGAGCTGAGCTGAAAGCATTCCAGCCCTCATCTATGGCCACAAGCTCTGGATAGTGACTGAAAGAACATTGCTGGGAGTACAAGTGGCTAAAATGAGTTTCCTCATTATTTCTAAGGCACTGGCTAAGAGACAGGGTAAGGAGCTCAGAAATGTCGCAGTAGCTCAGAGTAGTCATTGCTCGTTAAAAAAAGAGCTCAATGAGGTGATTCGGGTATGAACGGGTTTTCTTTTCCATGCACACCCAACCTGAGAGGAGACCCTGGGCTAGACAAAGAAGTCTCTCTGGAAAGATTATCTCTCATCTGGCATGGAAGGGATTTGGACCCCCCAGGAGTAACTGGAAAACTTTTGCTGGAGAAAAGAATACATGAATACCCTGCTGTGTGTTCTAAAGTTTCTTCCTTTTGCATGGGATACAAATATTACTACAAACTGTAGCAAAAAAAAGAAAATGACATTTGGTAAGAATGTCGGTGACATTTGTCTCACCCAGTCTAGTGAGCCAGCGAGCAATGGCACCGTAGATTTCATCTAAGATGATGATGATGATGAGGTTGATGATGGCAGCAGTGGTTTTGACCGTGGCTCGGATATTATACCGCACTACAGGGTGGCTGCTCATGTGCAGCGCTGCCCTAATGCTAATCCGATACAGGATGACTCCAAAGACTATGACAAATGTCACGGTTATCTAAAAGACAAGAGGCAGAAGAACATTAAGTGTGTTTTTCCAAATTTGTTTCAACCTCCTGAGACCCTGCGTCCACATATGGGGACATTACATTTTGGCTTTGCTGCACCTTCCATTTCATTCTGCTCAACAGCGTTTTATACTTTACTAAGTCTTGTTGAGTTTGTTGTGTTATGCTATAAAATAATCCCATTGTCCACATCAGAGGACATTTTTTTTTTTTTTTCACTAAAGTATGTAACAACCATGTAATGAAATACAACTTCCTGTTCAAAGAGGAAGCATATATTATATATATATATATATATATATATATATATATATATATATATATATATATATATATATATGAGTCCATCTGATCACAAATATCTAGGAGAAATTAAAAATGACTCGCAAAGAGGAGCTCAGGTCTCAGGAGGTTAATAAATAAATTCACCTGTGCTCTACCTTTAGCTCCACCTGCATTGAAGAAAAAAAAACAAACAGCTCTAGCCTTTTGGCTACACCTCAGTTTTCTCAAAGCCATTGAAGCCGCTGTCTAGAGTGGACACCATGAGAGAAAACACTGATGAATTTATCAGAACATTATCAGAGTATCATTTAAAACATTTTCAGACAATCACTGAGGCTTCAAATTTTTGAGTGCTGAAAAATGATTACATCTGTTTGTTAGAAGGAATCAGAGCTATAACATAAGCCTCAAATTCTAGGTTCAATTCAACATGGAGATCAGAGCCTCTAAAGTTTACCCAAAATGCACTTTTTCTGTTTTTTTATCCATCGAGTTATCAGAAAACAAAACATCCAAGATACCAGTGCTTATTTCTTTTCCTCTAGACAAACTGATGGAGTTATGGTATTGAAACTATGATATATTCCATGATATTGACAAGATTGCTGATGTAAAATTTATTTGGATTTTAAGCGGGTCAAGACACTGATTTTTCCAAGGAATGATGCTGAGTGCAAAAGTTTTTCTACTTAATGGAGCAGCCTTTTTTAGAGGCACTTTTAGCCATACAATCACATAGTGCATTATTCCTTAAGCACTTTATCTACTTCACATCTTTACCTAAAACTTCACTTTACCTAAAATGCACGTGTGGATTGTGGGAGGAAACTTGAAAAAACCCACTTAAGATGTCTGATCTCACCAAACCTCTGAATTCAAACCAACAGTTTACACAATGAAGACAGAGGCTTTACACACAATGTAGGTGTCACTCTGGCAGTGGCCATTTGACTTACAACATACATGTAACATATGCTACCCCTGATTTGGTGCAACATATACCATACCTATGTCTAGTGTGTTAATATGGTATTAGAGTTGATGAGATTAAATTAAGTGAATTAAAACTTTGAAAGCCATGGAAGCATGCATGTAGGCAGGCAGCCTTGGTGTGTTGACATGCTACAGCAAACACCTACACATCTAACCTAGAATTTTCTGGTTATCGGCAAATAGGAGGAAGCCTTAATGTGGGTCTTCAGGCACTTATGTTTAATTTCTTGATTCCAGCTGTTTGTGGAGGAAAAGTTTATTAAATTCCTACAACTTCATACAGCAGCATGATCAGTTAGCATCTCCATTTCATTCCTCATGATTATAAAATACCCTATCAGGCGTTACTTGGCTAAATTGTTTGATGACCTCATAAATCTAAGGACCCTGTTATGTGAATGCACATACGTTTGTTAAGTGCCAAAACAAACTTGGCTTCAGTAGAGAAGTTTGCATAAAGAGGCCACGTCAACAGGACAATAACCTGTGTTTAGGGATTAAACACTGGAAGTGGCGCTCATCACCAGCTAAAGGTGCAAAGCTGCTCCAACGTCTTTGAGACTGACAGAAAAAGATCATCATCTGTTAGTTCTGAACTTAGCATTTATCAGCCCTTGGAGGAAATAAACATGAAATCAAATGCATTGTGTATTTTCATTCACTTTGTGACAAAGCACACTATTGTAACCTCATTTTAAAGTTCAGATCTTGAAACATTATGTTCTCATTTTCTTTTATTTATTAACATCTCAGAATCCGAAGGGATTTAGGCTCATTAGAAATTCTTTGGCTCACTATGTCACGCTGAGGACAGGCTGCTGATACTCACCATGAAAGCCATCATGGCCACAACAGTTATGTAAGCAGGCAGTCTATTTGTACAGGTCAGCTTCACCTTGTCATCCTACACACACACACACACACACACACACACACACACACACACACACACACACACGGGCATTAATGGAGCATATCAGCAGCTGTCCTGTTGATGTGTTTCTGCTCCCACAGCCTTATTTCTGCCTTTCGGTGGCAGCCATTCATACGCTGCCTTGTGCAGAGTTGCACAAAGTACATACAATAAACATACTATAATCCATGGCTGCAGTGGAGCAGAGCTAATGCTGCCCTAAGCTATAATGCCACATTTAAGTGACTGAAAACTGGGTCAGGATGCTCAGATGACTGCATATGGGATGACAAGGAAGATGTGACCTTGGAACAAAACAAAATATCGAAGAACTGGAATCAACATTTGCATCCTTCCAACTTGAAAGCAGTCCCTTTTTCTTTGGTTATCTTTCTTCAAGAGCAAAGATTTCTAAATTAATCATAATTAACCAATTAGATCCAATAAAGCTGTAGTTAGAAAAGCAGTCAAACAATTTGTCGCATCCTGACGCCAATTTAGAATCACCAGTGAACCCAACATGCATGATTCTGGACTGTAGGAAGAAACCAGAGCATCACTGTTAGAATACAATAATAACCACTGAACTGTGTGTGTGTGCAAATAAACTAGGATTAAGAATAAAACAGTATTATATTAAATCATAATAAATTATTTCATAAGAATTAGTCTAAAGACTAATTACTCTGATCTGAAGAGCCTTATTTTCCTCAGCCTAATTTTAAATAAAAAATAATTACCATCATGCCCGACTGTTCCTGTTTCGCTTTCTTTTGCGTGACCCGGAACTCGTACTCAGCTCGGTTGTGGTCCTGGAAGAGAAATTAGTTTGCTTGTTACTTTTATTGATAGTACAAAGTGTCTGTTAGATCTAAAAACGCAAGATGTTAAACTTGCAAGAAAAGATCCCACTGGGCATTCAGAATGCAGACAGGACTGAGTTCAAGTGCCTGGTGGCAGGAAGGTTTGCAAAATAAGCACTTTGTGATTAAGTTTCAGCACAACCGCACAAGAAAGGAAGAAATGTATCAACTCACCATGAAAGAACTGGAGCACATTAAAGTAAAACCAACTTGTAGTTTGGTGCACAGATCTATCCAGTTACAGTGTTAATGTTGTCTGTGTGTTTAGCCTAGTTCAGCTGCAGTGAGTAGTGGAATGACAGCACCTTTTAAGGTGGAAAAACCCCCAACAATCTATCATATTTTCAGGTCAATAAAGAGACAGTATATTTATGAATCCACAAAAAAACGATGTCAAGTTTTATATAACGTCTATGACATTTTGTGGGGTTAATAAATAATGATGATTAATGTTGCTAAGGTCAGAAGATGTATATTGAACATAAAGAGGCTTAAATTCTTCTGAGTGTGGGGTTGTTCTAAATTTTTGTTCCTTCTTCCTAAATCCAGATGTTAACCATTTAACTTACAAATCTCCATGAAGTGATGCTGAAATGTTCCTTTAATGGTGAGAAATACGTGTTTATATTTTAAGGAATGTGATATGCAACCAGAATTGAATGGGTGTGTACCCAGTGGACTGAGGAGGAGCTGCGTGTAAAGAGAAATTGCATCGCTAGAAAACAAAGCTGAGAGTTAGACGGTGTCTTGGCTGGAGGAACGCGTCAGGCTGATGTACAGGCAGGCAGACCCAACAAAAGAGACAAGAGCAAGCTTCTGAAATGGAGAAAATGATGATCTTGTCCAGTGGAGACTTGTGCAAGCGAGAACTGGTCATAAGTGTGCAGAATGAAGCTGATTTTTTTGTGAGAGTTTAAACTAATTCTACTTGGATTTTTTTTTTTTAGATATATTTAACCAGAAATTAATTGAAAACCTGCTTTATTAAAATGTTGACATATAACTTACATACAGTACAGCTGAGATTCTCTATTTTGATCTACTTTGGAGACACATTTTAGCAAGTTTGTGTCCGTTTGACGTAACACCTTCTTCTCAGCCAACATGCCCACTGGAGTCCCACCAGGGCTAAAAGTGATCAAAAAGGGTGATCAGGGTCAGCAATGTGAAGCTCATAATTCTGCATTATGTGGATCTACTAATACTTTAACTGAACTCAATAGATGTTAGATTCAACTTATTGTCACTGTGTGCACAAGGCACACAACGAGCACCCAGAGACGAGCATCTGACCGGCGCTACCGTTAGGCAATGTGGTTTAAGTATCTTGCCCAAGGACACAACACAGCGCAGAGACAGGGGTTCGAACCGGCAACCGTCCAGCTGCAAAGCGAACGCCTACCCACTGCGCCACTGCCACAATAACCTGGAGACTTGCATCGAGAAAGTCTGATAATCAAGCCATTTGCACTTCAAGGTTCCTGAATTGTTCTGTACTGATATCCACTTCAGCGTGACCCGTCCTAGGAGTCACTCCTGCTCTTAATGATGAGTGTCTTTCACAGGGTCCTTCCAAGCACTTCCCCCCTGACAGGGCTGCATCATGTTGTACTGTACATGGGCACTTCTGCCCTGCTACTTTGATTTCACTTAGTTCTTATCTCACCTTCTCATGCAACAAGCAAACACTCACAACCTTCAGCTGGATTTATTGCTGATTCTAATCAGTGACTATATGCAAAGATTTTACTCTGACTCTCAATATCGATTTCTTCTTTGGGCTAGGATATAACATCCCACTGACAGAGGGATGGCCCCCTAACTACTCGTGCTTTAATCAACCAAGGCACAAACGTGGAGGTGGTATGGTATCATTTTTAATAACAATCACAAATAGTCTCTGTCTAAACAAACATCAACTGGCAGCTTCTGTAAAAAAAAAACAAAAACAAAATAAAATAAAATCTTACCTGTTCCTTCATCTAAGGGGTCTCTAAATCAAAGACTTGTTAAAGAACATCAAACACGATGCCAAAAATCTCCTCACTTACACTGAACCATCATTCCATTTATCTTTTTGTTTTAAATAACAAAATTCAAGAACTAGATAATATAATCCCCAACCCTTGTTTCTCCACCTGTCAAGCACAGTTAAAACAAACAAACAAACAAAAAAAAAAACAATGAATGTCAAAGGTAAGATGACTTAACAGCTATGAGTCAGTAAAGTGTCCTAGATGTGGCAAGACTATTGTGTTGATCAGCCCAAGAGGCCACGTGTTCAGGAGCCAGAGATATGACACTTTACTGAAGCAAAGAGACAAAGAGGATGGGAAGTAAAGAGACCTCAGACAGACTGTTAAACACCTTAAAAGAGAAAAGATTAGTGCTGGAAAGAGTAAACTCAGAAAGAAGTCAGATTCAAACCTTATGCTCCTCCTGTGAAATACAATAAAGACATAGAAACACATAAAGAAGAAATCAGTGAGCAGTCAGTGTGTCTCAAGATAAAAACATTCACATGTTCTTTTAGAGAATTACAGAAACAAAAACAAAAAGGCTGACATGAGATGAAGCCCACTGTATCGTATGGTATCGCATTGAATCGTATTACAATATCTTCACTATCTTTTAAAAAACATCCAGCGCTGATGTGAGAGGCTTAAATGTTTGTGCAGGAACCTTCGTGCTGACTCACTACAGAATGCACAGCAGAAACAGAGGAAAATATCCTGACCGCAGCCATTACGTTAGTTACACAAGGATGATACCTGTGCAACAAGCCCAGTTGTGAAATTTCCTCTCTGCTAAATATTCCACTGCCAACTGTTAGTGGAATTATAACAAACTGGAAGCAAAGGAACTCTTAATGCTTAAACATACCAAGACTTTTTGACAATTTCATGTTCCCAACTTTGGGTGAACAGTTTAGGGATGGCCCCTTCCTGTTCCAAAATGAATTCAATTCAATTTAATTCAATTTTATTTATATAGCGCCAAATCACAACAAACAGTCACCTCAAGGCACTTTGTATTGCGGGTAAAGACCCTACAATAATACAGAGAACACCCAACAGTCAAAACGACCCCCTATGAGCAGCACTTGGTGACAGTGGGAAGGAAAAATTCCCTTTTAACAGGAAGAAACCTCCAGCAGAACCAGGCTCAGGGGGGGAAGGGGGGCAGTCATCTGCCATGACCGGTTGGGCTGAGGGGAGAAGACTGTGCACTAGTGCACAAAGCAGGTCCATAAAGACATGGACGACCGAGTTTGGTGTGGAAGAACTTGACTGGCCTGCACAGTCCTGACCCCAACCCAATAGAACACGTTTGGGATGAATTAGAGGGGAGATTGTGTGTCAGGCCTTCTCTCAAAAAAATCAGTGTCTGACATCACAAATATGCTTCTGGAAGAATGGTCAAAAATTCTCATAAACCTCCTAAACCTTGTGGAAAGCCCCCCAGAAGAGTTAAAGCTGATATAGCTGCAAAGGCTGGGCCGACATCATATCAAACCCTATGAATGTCACTCAAATTCATATGTGTGTGAAGCACATGAGTGAATACTTTTGGCAACATAGTGTATTTTTTAAGTCATTTTTGGCAAATTTATCCTCGGTTGCTATTCATATAAAAGAAGCAGTCAGATGATGTGATGATGATATGTTATTTTATTTATCCCATATTTGGCAAATTCTTTTGTTACAGCATTTGAAATGATGATAAAATAATCTACTACTACTACTACTACCACTACCACTACCACTACTACTACTACTATTAATAATAATATGGAACTAAATGAATTTCATTACTTACATCAAATACTTTAAACAGGAGAGTTTCATGCTGATCCAAGATCAGCTAACACTGACCATGGGGATGATTTATAAGAATGAGGGCTGCCAGATAGAATTTCTCTCAATGTAAAATTATGCCAGCATTTTCTGTGTATTTCTGTTCACATTTTTAATTTCTTATTGTTTTTTTTGTTTGTTTCTAGCATCCTGAAATGGAAAACAGGTTCATAATGCAAAATGTTCAGTCTGTAGGATTTGTAGTTAATATGGTTCTTTTAAAAACTGAATTAGTGGTTTTAATTGCTAACACAGTATAATTCACACAAAAAGAGAACTTGTACAAAAGTTACTTACTTAATAGATATGATAAATAATAAGTAACAATAAGTGTTGTTATAATTTACTAAATGCATTTTAAAGATTCTTAAACAGGAATACACTCTTCTCATTGACTGGCCAGACATGTTACTATCACCAACCCCCCCCCCCCCCCCCAAAAAAAAACAAAAACAAAAAAACAAAAGCAGTTATATTTGAAAAAAAAAAGTGCTGTTTAAGTAACATTTCATTGATCTTTTATTATCTTGTGTGCATACAAACACATACAGAATATTTGTGGGGTTATCTCACCTGCTCGTCTTCTCCGAAACTTGTGAGGTCCCAAACATAGTTGAGTCTCATCTGTCGCCTCTTCCAGTGTTCCATAAAGAGAACAGCTACAAAATCAAACATACAGCAAACTTAGCACATGCTCAAACAGTTATTACAAGTTTCTAAATGCTTTTGTCTTTGTTTATGAATGACAATCATGGAGAATCTGAACATTCTTCATTCTTCTAGTACACACAGCATCTTTCTATAGAACTTTATGCACATTCAATATATAATGTACATAATCAACAGTGGAGAAGTGCCTTTATTTAGAAGGCTGATACTTTCTGTACATTATTACACTTGCAGATTATGTTTAGTTTACCATTCTGTAAACAGGAATCCTACAAGTTATCATTTTCAATTAACAGAGAGGGTTGATAATAATGCTGATGTTAAATTGCTGATACGTGACACCGCTTGCTATCAACTTGAGCCCACTAAGCTCACTAACATGCATAACAAGATGATTGCATGATTGGACCTTTAATTTTATTTGATCTCAAATAAGAAACAAATAAAAATATATTTGATTTTGCAGTTGTCTACAAATCCCACACTAAAAATGCACTAAAAAGAAAAAAAAAAACACATCAGTCTCTGCAAACCTCAGTCAGCATGTTAGCAAGTCTATAACAATTCGATAGAAAATTACTGAACTATGGCTTTTTATTTTGGAAGGGATGCCAGGAGAAAGCTGCTAGAAAAATGATGATTTAAGTTTGTTTTGCAGCCACAGAACCTGGACATCTTGCACCCACTGAGTCAGCCGTAAGCTCCTCTGTATACCAGTATTCTAGAGTCAAATGTGAAGCCAGTGCTAATGCTTAGCTGATATTGGATTGTGCAACAGGACAGTGATCCCAATCATAGCAGCATGACTGAAAAAGAAAATAATCAAGGCACTCTTTTGGCCCAGTGAAAGTCCAGTCCTCAACCCAACTGAAATACTGTGGTACGACCTTAAGAGAGCTGCCCACAAGTGCCTGAAAATCTCATTAAAGTGAAGCAACATTGTAAAGAAGAGAGGGCCCTTCTCCACAATGATTACCTCAAGTTAAGTTGCTGTTCAAGGTGGTTTTACAAGCTACTGAATCACAGAGTGTACTTAGTTTTTCACAGGACTTCAGGGAGTTGTTGCAAAAGCTTTTTTTCTTTACATGACTTGTAAAAAGCACAGGCATGTACAAAACCTGTACTATTTACAGTGCCATATAAAGGCTATTTGGCACAACCTGCATTTGTGAGGCTCTACATGTTTTCTAGTGTATATTGGACTTTCTGGTACATATTTGAACAGCACAGTTGAATGTGTCCTTACCCCATAGAGCCATGAAGATGGAGAAAAACACAGTGGCTGTGTTGTCAAACAGGTGACTGGCTCGGGCTGTACCACACGCTGTCACCAGCTTCCAGTAGCTGCAGGCTTTGTCGCAAAGTGGACACATGGTAATGTTGTTCCTTGGATCACAAATTTCCATGCTAACAAAACAGGAATGGATGGGAAATTATTCTATAGCAAAAAGGTGGAGAAACCTGAAAAAAATGTTAAAACAAATGTGGAGAACTACACATGCTGTCTTTCAAATCAAGCAACAGCACCTTGGATGGGGTCAACGTGTGGGGAATTTTCATCAGTAACCGCTTCCTTAGTGTCTTAGTGTTCCTGCCTTCTCTCCACTGTCCTATCAGAATAAAGGCTTTAAAAAAATGTGTCCAACGTACCTAGGTATGTCGTCATCCACAGTAGCACAGCCATAGAGAAATACAATCACTCCAATGATGGCAGCCGGGATGAGCATCTGGGTATAGACTCCCAACCAGGCAAAATAAAGTCCAATTTTTTCCCCAAAATACTTCCTGGAGTCACAGAGGACACATCAGTGTCAAATCCATCACTGTCAAAATAACTGTGATAGGTTAACTTAATGGTCCATGTACAGGTCATGTATGTCAATATTAAGGTCACAATTTAAAAGACCATTCTGATGAACATCAGAGAGCTCTCTGAACACTGATTCAGGCACTAAGGAACCAGGCCTTGCAGGGTGGAGTTACCTTCTTGGAGCTGGTAATCTGGGACAAGCTTTATCTGACATTAGCAATGCATTATTAGCTGTTTGATAGTGGTCACAGCAAAGGTGCGTGTTATTTAGGTGCACACTTCTCATTTCAACTCAGTGTGAGAGTTTCCACTGCATTTGCTCATACTCTAGTTTTTTCCCTCTCATTTCTGACGTGTTTTTACTATTATAACCCTGCTAATTTCTTGCAATTGCAGAAGTTTTTTTTAGTCCTGAGTGAGACTTATAATGACTGTAGTATGACATCTTTTGGTTTTCCCTAATTTAAGCCAGAAGATAAAGAAATTGTGGTTTTACACTCTTGTACATTTAGTTCAAAATAACCCATGAAAGTAAATACCTGCCTTCTTTGTCCTGACTAAGATGCTCTGTATCACTGTATTTCCTACCAGCAAATTTAGGCCAGCTATAGCTCTCACCTTATAAGCCCAAGGGGCTGGTATTTGTAGAAGACACTGTAGTTGGCCCACTGCTCATACAGCAGCTGTGAACAGAAGCAGGAGTCAATAAATGTATCAAATACTATATATTAAAGAAAGGCAATTTTCTGAAGATTATGTCAGTTTTAAATTATTTATGCTGATGAAATGTTATTGTTGCCTATTACATGGCTAGGCTGACAGAACAAGACAGGCTCATATTCACACTCATATTTACACCTACAGCCAATTTAGAATCACCAATTAACCTAACATGTGACTTTGGAATGTGGGAGGAAGCTGGAGTACAGACAGAACCCACACAGGCACAAAAAGAACATGCAAGGTTCAAAGGTCACAGAGGGTTGGCAGATTCTCAGGATCCAGGAGCTTCTTGCTTTGAGGTGATAGCATTAACCATGCAGGACTCTGTGCTAAGACATACTACAACTAAATGCATTATAAAGAATATAAAATCTAACAATCTGACACTACAGTGTAAAATTATGTGAATTGCAATTGGTTTTTGCGGGGGGGGCTGGAGCCTATCCCAGCTGACATAGGGCGAGAAGCAGGGTACACCCTGTACAGGCCGCCAGCCTGTCGCAGGACCAACACAGAGAGACAGACAACCATCCACACTCTCATTCACATCTATGGGCAATTTAGAGTGGCCAATTAACCTAACCCCAGTAAGTGCATGTCTTTAAACTGTGGGAGGAAACCAGAGTACCCGGAGGAAACGCACACAGACACGGGGAGAACATGCAGACTCCACACACACACATACACATACACACACACACACACACACACACACACACACACACACACACACACAACACACACACACACACACACACACACACACACACACACCACACACACACACACACCAGAGAGAGAGAGAGAGAGAGAGAGAGAGAGAGAGAGAGAGAGAGGTCTAAATTGTCTAAATGTGAAGCAGCAGTGCTAACCATGCTAACCATGCTGCCTGTGTTAGTGTATCAATTATTTAAATGTATACTTACCTTCCTGTCATTAGGTTCTGTATTCACACCTTTAATGTCTCCCTGTAACACACAGGTTTCATATTCAGCACAATATTTCTTATTTCTGCTATATAATAGCTTCCCTAGCTGGCTTTAGGTAAAAATTCAGAAAAAAATACGCCTGTCACTTAGTACCTCATTGCTTTCAGAGTGCAGGCTTACTTGTGGATCTTGAAGAAGTAATAAACACATGAACTAGTTTTTCAGCATCACTCTGAGACAGGATGTTTCTAATTTTAGAGATACTGCACAAATGAATGAAGGCATTCCTTCATATTTGTGTAATGTGGATAGTTAGCATATTTACTTTCCAATAAACTACAATAAAAAATACTGTCATGAATGGATGCTGTAGTTAAAAAAAAGAAAGAAAAAATTTAATTGAATGACTCACCATCAGTCAGAGAGCTGAGAGTAAATCTGAACATATGTTTTTCACTGGATGCAGTTTATTCTTTGTGGAGTTTCAGGTTACAAATCCACTGAATTGCAACAATTAATTTTGTGTATAAATATCATCTCTTCTCAGACCAGCATGGGAGAAACAGCCACAAACTGTGATACTCACATCATGGAGAGGATAAGCAGATGTGTAGACACCACTGGCTAACAGACTGGTGAGCCCTGTAAGAAGGCACATTTAACAGGATTATAATCTAGAAAAGACACACACACACACACACACACACACACACACACACACACACACACACACACACACACACACACACACACACACACACACACACACACACGATGAAAGAACTAGATATCAGTTCTTGATGCTCTGCCACAATCTAGTATAATCTAAACACAGAGAAGAGCGCATTATCAACTGTTAGCTGATTATCAGATCCCTGTGATTCACTGTATATATAATGTAACAGGTGTGGATGCTCTTATCGAGATATTTAGTATCATTCATACAAAACAGCCAATGCATAGTTGCTGTTACATAGTGTTACATTTGTTATCAGATCACTGCCAGTTTTAAATAAACACTGCAGATGGGCAACATGCTAAAGAGTGAGTCCTTCCAGGTGTGGTGCTGTCTTTCTGTGCCAGTGGTTTCTGTTTTATTATGATTTGTTGCATGAAGTATTTCATTTTTCATCGAATCTTATATGAAAACATGCAAGACTAAAGGTATAAGTTTTATTTATTCATTTGCATTTTTGGCCAAAGCAGCTTTTATGGGTAGTGAAGAGAGACAGGAAATGGGGGAAAGATACAGAGGAAGACACGCGGGAATATTGGCGACAGGGCGGGACTCGAACCTGTGCCGCCTGCACCCCAACGCAGTATATGTATGTGGTCGCTGGCTTCACCACTAAGCCACCCGGGCACCCACAAGTTTTATTTATATACATTTTTATACTGCTATTAATGGTGCCACCCCCATCTCATACAAACTTGAAACATTTACCCACGCATATATAAACACGAGTTCCAGTCCATTTGTTATCCATATTTTCAGGTTTAAATTGCCTCACAGAAACTGCAGCAAGTACAGCAGGTTTGTGCCAAGCTGCTCTTTATAAAGTGATTGTTTGCAGTGGTTCCTTGTCAGCATAAATATGTGCTTGTGTGTCAATGGGTGAATGACATGTGTTTATAAAGCAGCGCTATAGAAGAACCAGTCCATATTTACCATTCTTTGAATCAGAAAAGGCTCATGTCTTACCGATGGGGTATTTGGGTTTGGTGCATTTTGTCCTCTTCAGTACCTCATAAACCTGACCATACAACAACAAAAAAACTGTAGCAAAAATACAATTTCTATCTTTAAGACATGGGAATAGAAGTAAAGACAAGCAGCTGAACATTTAACACAAGTGAAAATGAACCCTAGAAGAAAACTAAGTAGGAAACTGTTGAGTTTCATAAGTCTGTTCTTAGAAAGAGCAGCTGTGTGTTTAAAATATCAATAATAAAGAACAGGGTCTAACAAAAGACATTACATTTTTTAAAATACTGGGACTTAACAAACATAAGCCAAACAATGATTCCTTCATTGCCAGATAATGGCATCAATGTCATATGGGATTAACTCTTTAACCATCAATCTATTAAAATGAATACTTACTATGGAGCTCCGAGTCTTGCTGTCAAAGAACTTGTCCCGGTCAGACAGGTCAAATCTGACAACACAAAACAGAGGAGTTACAGAAAGAGTGAAAACTGATACAAGCACAAGGTTCTAGCCATCGGTTGATTCCCAATGCTGAGAATTTCACAGGTTTACAATCAGAAATGATAGCTGTCTGATACTCGGTCTGACCTCGCTCGTCCATTCCTCCGGGGCGTGAATTGTTTCTGGCTAGAACCCTGACGCATGTTTGTAAAATGTGCTCTTTTCAATACATATATTATATTGCCAAACATTCATTCATGCATCCAAATTGCTGAATTCAGGTGTTCCAATCACTTCCGTGGCCACAGGTATTTCAAACCAAGCACCTATTTAGGACAATTTCATGCTCCCAACTTTGTGGTAACAATTTGGAGATGGCCCATTCCTGATCTAACATGACTGCGCTCCAGTGCACAAAGCAGATCCATAAAGGCATGGATGAGTCCTGACCTCAACTTGATAGGACACCTTTGGGATGAATTAGAGTGGAGACTGTGAGCCAGGACTTCTTGTCCAAGATCAGTGTCTGACCTCACAAATGTGCTTCTGGAAGAAGAGTTAAAAAATTCCCATAAACAGTCCTAAACTTTGGGGAAAGCCTCCTCAGAAGACTTGAAGCTGTTAGCTGCAAAGGGTGGGCCGACATCATATTAAACCCTATGGATTAAGAATGGGATTTTACTCGAGTTCATATTGGTGTGAAGGCAGACAAGTGAATGCTTTTGGCACGATAGTGTATTTAATAGATACTGGAAAGAACAATGGGGAGGAAGTCTGAACTGAGTGAATCAGTCATTAGAATTCTTATATGTAGTGTCTAAGAAAGTTCAGGGCTGCTGTGTATGTCTGGAAGTGAATTATGTTTTTATTTTAATGTAAGTTACATGGATGGGCATCCACTATTATCATTTTTTCTCACTTGTCCTTAATTTTTCTATTATTCTCTCTGTGTAAGGGAGTTATGTTAAATCTGAGATCAGTTCAATTTGTAATTTTAATTGCTGCCTGATCTCAACCCAACAGAGAGCATACTACTCTCCCATTATTAAATAAAAAAAACTGAATGCAGAAAGGCCCACAAACAAGGTAGCTGCATATACATATGTATAGTGTTTAATACACAGACATATATGCTTGAGTTTTTTTTTTTTTCCCAAAATGGGTTTAAACTGTTGACTTTCAGCTTTAATTCAATGTGTTTTACAACTGTTTAGGAATAAGTCATTTTTATACATAGTCCCTTATTTTCAGAAGCTCAAAAGTAATTGGACAATTTTTATCATAATTTTAAACACAACATAGTTGTTTTTAAGATCTGGACTGGCATCTCTTTTGGCCTCATTTAAACTTGCTGTGAAAAGATATAAACTATAAATTCAACACTGAATCAATGTCAGATATTCTCTCTCTTTCATTTAACATGAAAACAAGGGAACAGATCTCAGCTGGTAATGAATCTGCTTCTCACATTGTCCAATTACTTTTGAGCCTTAAAAAAATGGGAGACTATGTAAAAATATGTCTATGCCTGTTATCTCACTTTGAAATACAGAGCTTTGTTTCTGTTTATTAACTCAATTCTTTTCAGAGCAGCCATTCCCACCTGTCCCATATTCTGCTCCCCTGATTCTATTGTGCTTATTAGCCTCCCAGTGATATGCCGATGCTCCTCATGCACTGCTTCCAGATCATTGTGAATCATTCCAGTGAGTCAGTAATTGTGTTGTTAGTATTTGTCTGTCCCCACTGAGACAATCCAATCAGCATACCTGCCTCCACTATCAGCCAGCATTAATATGTTAGAGTTACAGTTCTGCTGGTTTAATGTTTCTGGATTAATTTCAGTAGAAATTGCATCATTTAATTTAACTGTCAAAATGTGGGAGAATCAAATGAATTTCTGATGAAGCCAGAATATTCTTTGTAAAGTTTTGTACGGTACATTTTGTACTCTGGAAGTAGGTTTAACATTAGGACAGTAGCTTGGGTTGGAGTGTTTTCATATTTAAACATTAAGTGACAGAGAAAATGTGGAGGGATATCTCTTGCAAGCTATTAGTCAGAGGAGTAAATATAGCTGCTCACTGCCCACTCTCTCCTCCATACATCCCAGCAGGATGACTGTAAGACATTATTATTCTCTGATAACTGGCTTTAAAAGCACATTCACTTGCTGACATAACATAAACACATAGCCTTTGCAGCCCTGACTTCCTATATTAATCCAGTTAACGGTTATTCTAAATCCTTTATTCTATGATTCGGAGTCCTGTATCATTGTACTGATGAAATCTAAATGTTTGCTGTAATTCAGACTAGTTCTCTTTGTGTCCTCAGGGTAAAAAAAAAAAAAAGGCTGATTGATGATCACTAGATGCACCTGAGTATCATGATGAAGACTTAAGCTTCAGTTTTCCTGTCATGCTCTACTGAGATAGCTTCATTGGCTTGTTTGGGTCCGTTTACATGTCTGCGGCTGTAATTTCTTCATGAAGATGAAAATGAAATATAAAAATATTAAAGGCTATGACTGCAAAAATAGCTGATTTTTCTCTGATTCCAAATTTTGTAGTTTTGTATCTCCAATCTACATCCAAGCAGCTCTACAAGCAGCTCTGCAAAAACCCCATTGCAAGTTAGAGATGAAGCCAGCAGAACCACATCATCTGCAAAAAGCAGAGATGAAATCCTGAGACCACCAAACCCATCATCTTCAATTCTTTAGCTGGGCCTAGAAATTCTGCCAATAACAATTATGACTAAAACTGATGGCAATTGATGGTGGAGTCCAACACCCACTATGAGGCCTCTCTTTTGGCCAGCAATACAATCTAAGCTCTTACTATGGTTGCACAGGGACCAAACAGACCAAAACACCTAGGCCCATGCACCCACTGGACATCTCACGGGATGCCGTTGAATGCATTCTTCAGTCCACAAAACACATCAAGACTATTGGACAAACTTCCATTCACCCTTGAATAGCTTTGAGAGAATAAAGAGCTGGTCCAGTCTTCAGTCACCAGGATGAAAATGGCATTGCTTCTGTTGAATCCAGGGTTCAACTAATGGACAGACTCTCTTCTCCAGTACCCTCAGATAGATCTTCTCAGGGAATCTGTGACACTCGTGAAGTTAGAACACTTTTAAAGCCTTATGTAACTAATCTCAACCATGTCAGGGGACTGGCTGGTGGAGTTTTTTTTTTTTTCCTTTTACCTACCTCAGTGATCTCAGCCATCTCTCACAGTGATGGCTGGCTGAGTCATCCCCTTTGTTTCCAGACTCTGCCTTCTCTACAGAAGGCATATCAGTGCTGTTCAGGAGAGCTCACAGTACTCATTCTACTGCGTAACTGGATCCCAAGTTGAGGTCAACAGCACTCCATCCAAACAATATACCTACAGTGTGGGCAGGAAACTGCTTCAACTTTCCAAGTTGCCATACTCACTCTGAGCCAAACAAAAGTCTTGTTTTGCATGGAATTCCATGACTTGTCAGGTTTATGCTTCAGGCCAGAGCTGCTGGTACCTATCAGGAGCCTCCAGAGTCCCAAAGCTCAACAGGATTATTTTAGCCTGATAGCACCCTTCACCTCTGGTGTTCATCGGGTGCTGCTGCTACTTAATGGACAAAGCTCTATGCAACCTTTTCAGCAATGGAGGTGCAGAACATGGTCCACTTGGACTCAATGCAGCCTCACTTGGAATGCTGTTGAAACTCCTTCGCAGGTGGAAGTTGAAGATCTATCAGAAATCTCCAGTGCACTCATGTTTGGGTACACCAGACCTGTCTGGCATCTTCCCCACCACCTGACCAACTTGTGACCTAGAGTCTGCTGGTGCCAAATATACTTATGGACCTCCCTGTGCTCAAACATAGTGTTTAATATGTACAAACTATAATTATCACCAAAGTCCAATTGCATAATATTACTTTGGCTCAGCTCAGCTCAGGCAGATCATACCTCCCAAACACACCCCTCCAGTATTCACTATCATCACCTATGTGGGCACTGAAGTCACTCAGAAAGACAATGGAGTCCCAAGGTGGGGCATTTTCCAGTATTCTGCTCACCACGTAATCCCCCCCAAAAAAATCAAATGCCATTATTGGCAATGTTTATGTCATTTTATAAATATAGAGCAGTTAAATGGCTTGGAAACGGTTTTTAAAGGTTTGAACTCTGAAGTCCAAAGGATCTTCTAGGGCATAGGATACAGACATGGACAAAATTCTTGGTAGAAAAACCCACAATGATTGCCTAAATAATTTGAAACTGACAAAAATAATAAATAAAAAATTGTTGAAAATTAACTAATGAAAATCAGACATTAATTTGAATTGTTGTTCAACAGAATTATTTTAAAAACTAAAGAAACTGGCCTGGACAAAAATGATGATACTCCTAGAAAAGACTGAAAATAAACTGACTACAGGGACGTGTTAATTACAGTACACAACTTAGTTTAACATCAAAGGTGTCTTCTAACCTGTAATCAGTCAGTCTGCGTATTTATAGGGTGAAAAGTCATCGCAGTGCTGTTTGGTATCATGTGTGTACCACACTGAACATGGACAACAGTAAGCTAAGGAGAGTCTGTCTAAGAGAGAGCTGTCTCAGGAGATGAGAAAGAAAATTATTGACAAGCATGTTAAAGGTACAGGCTACAAGCATCTCGATGTTCCTGTGACTACAGCTGCACATATTATTCAGAAGTTTAAGGTCCACAAAACTGCCCACCTTCCTGGACGTGGCCGCAAGAAGAAAATTGATGACAAATATCCATCCATCCATCCATTCGCTTATCCTTTTTCAGGGTCGCGGGGGGGCTGGAGCCTATCCCAGCTGTCATAGGGCGAGAGGCAGGGTACACCCTGAACAGGTCACCAGAGAGACAAATGGGCAATTTAGAGTAGTCAATTAACCTAACCCCAGTAAGTGCATGTCTTTGGAATGTGGGAGGAAACCCACGCAAGCACAGGGAGAACATGCAAACTCCACACAGAGAGAGGCCTGGGCCAAGGTGGAATCGAACCCAGGCCTTCCAGATGGTATTCTAACTGTGAGGCAGCAGTGCTAACCACTGCACCACCATGCCCCGAACCTGGAGGTGTGGATGACAAATATAAGAGACAAATTATACAAATGATAACCAAAGAGCCCAGAACAACTTCCAAAGAGATTAAATTAGACTCCAAGGTCAAGGACATTGGTGTCAGATCGCACAAATGAAGGGTCCCATCATTTTTGTCCAGGCCAGTTTCATTAGTTTGAGTTTGTTTTTTAAGTAATTCTGCTGAAATATAATTCAAAAGCAATCCCTGATTTTCATCAGTTAATTTTAAGAAAATTTTGATTTATTATTACTTTTGCCAGTTTCAAGCTATTTCAGTGACCACTGTGGTTTTTCCTCTCTTTGATGGAACAGTACCAACAATTTTGTCCATGCCTGTACCATTTTCCAGAGAACTGACAGAAAGTCGATGCACACTGGCCTATGTGCCCTGATATTGCTCATCTCAAACAGAACCTGCTCTAGGTATGCAGCACACAGCAAACAGAGAACGTCCTTTGTAACAGAAAACATGAAGTTATTTCACTATGCCCCAAATAAAGCTTTACAGTAAAGGCCTCTAGTGCAAAGGTAATTTTCACCCAGTGTTCAGGAATCATATTATTAAGGGAAACTAAAATGATAGTCATAAAATGATAAACACTGTAGCACTTTCACTTGATGCTGACAGCCTCCATTGTGACAAAGATTATTAAACTAAATTCACAGAATCAGCATTAGCATAGCTTCCCATAAACCACTTAATATACCTAAATTAGTTGCAAAAAGCTCATAATTCCTGTTGAAAATGTTCCTTTATTATGCATAATGAAGTTGAAAATATAATTATCAAGCTACAAATTTGTGGTTTAACTTTAATTGCCTGTGAGTATGAAGAACTCCAAGAGGTTATACACAGGTTCTACTGTGTGTATACCTAAGAAATGTGTACACAACTGAGTTTGAGAAACACTATTTGTCTCCTGACTTTGCAACTGAAAGTGGGTATTCAGCAGAGAATTTACTCACAGGTGTTGTTTTTCTCTGGAGAAAGGATGACAGAGGGATTTCTCACACTGTGATCGGCTGGCACCTACTTTTGGGTGGAGAGGAGCTGTAACTTTGTGAATGAACATCCTGATCTTCTCCACTACATTGCTGCCTTGTTTCACTTCGTAAACCTGCAGAGAAGATAAAAAACCCTGCTACTTAAAAGTGGCCATATTAAAAAATAATCCAAGAGCTAAAATGTAAACTGCCTCTTGATGTCACATGACAACTTTCTATATATTTTATTAATTTTTTTTTTTTTAACCAGTCATTTACATCAAGAGTGTTGAAAGGTTTGGGTGTAGAAAACTTTAGTGTCTCTCTGTAGCTGTGTTCTTTCTAAATAGCATACACAATTACTCTGTCAGTTTATTAAACAGGCTTATGGTTGATATGAGTGATTTTACAATTAATTTACTTATGTACTGTAGTGATTATAAAAAAGTAGTTGATCAGTCTGTGGCACTGCTCAGGTGTTATGAGAGCCCAGGTTGCTCTGATAGTGGCCTTCAGCTCTTCTGAATTGTTGGCTCTGGTGTATCACATCTTCCTCTTCACAATAGCCCACAGATTTTCTATGGGGTTAAAGGTCAGGTGAGTTTGCTGGCCAATTAAGGACAGGGATACCATGGTCCTTAAACCAGGTACTGGTAGCTTTGGCACTGTGTGCAGGTGCCAAGTCCTGTTGGAAAGTGAAATCTGCATCTCCATAAAGTTGGTCAGCAGCAGGAAGCATGCAGTGCTCTAAAACTTCCTGGTAGACGGCCGCGTTGACCTCGGACCTCAGAAAACACAGTGGACCAACCGGAATTACTGATAAACTTTTTCATGATATTCTAATTTTATGACCAGCACCTATAGTCTAAATCATGACAGGATGTGATACATCGTCTCCGATGATGTGCAGTCAATAAAGTCAGTATTTTTGGACTGAGTCGGCTGATATTTTCTGTTTTGTGCCACTATCAGTTGCTTCTAATTCTGGAAATTACTTGTGAAATAGATGTGATAGTGAGGCTTGTTAAGTTTAAGCTATTACTACAAAATGATCTCCATGAGGTGTTCCAACCTTACTGAATGAAAGGACTGGGCAACAGTCACTGCACAGCACTGCATCTACATTAAGTATGAATTTGAGGACTGGAAAATGATTGGAGTACCTTCTTTGTTGGCATTTTGAGTTTCATGAACTCAGCCTCTCGACACAAAACGTTCCAGGGAGCGTGGATCTTCAAGAAGCCAATTCCAGGAATAGTACTCTGAAAAACAACAGAGGTTTGGATATTTAAATTGTATCAGTAAAATAAACTAAATTGAACATTCTAATGAATGTATCCGAAAAAATATAAAATAAATAAAATTAGCACATCTCACATCACCAAGTGCAGAAGGACAATGTCATGCACATTTGACTTGTTTCTTGGCAGACATCACTGTAAAAACATGCTTATATGTTTCTGCACGGAGCCTTTGTCAAACTTTATTCAGTTATACACATAAGGGAAGAGCTTATATCATTTTTATGTTTCCCATTATTTTAATGCACAGGGACCAATTACAAGTACAGAACTAAAATTGTAAGCAGTTATAAGGGGTCCAAGAAGCCTCATGCAATTCTGAACCAAACAAGCCCTGAGGTACCAAGATCTAAGGCAAGCGTATCCACATAACTCACACACCAATTACACTGATTGATGGGAAGCATCCTGATTCTCCACAGAGTGAATTTATATAGCTGCACGTTGACAGCAGCCACAATGTGATCTGTCCCGTGAATAATTAGACGTTCTCCTTCTTGAGTACATGTTGATTTTATCATCAAACATACCCCCAGGAAACTGTGTGGATTCACAGCAAAAACTTTGATTTCATTAAAATTTAAGTCTGAAACGTAAACGTCTTGATGAGCTACTGGGATTTAAACCTATGACAAAAATTTCCAACTTGCCAACTTGAGCTAATCCCAAGGACATGAAAGCCTAAAGATTGAGGATCCGAATCCAGCAACATTCATACAGCATACCAGCTGATCTATATGCAGAAGACACCAATATATTCAACACTTTGGCAAAATATTGTTTTGGGTAGAAAAGACAGTCATGCTTCAAAGAAAAGTAAATGTAAGACTTTACCGCTGCTCTAACAAAGTCAACAAACATTTAATTTGAAATACAGATTTTTGAAACATGATTATTTTTCTTGGTCATCTTCCTGACCTTCTTGCTTGGACATGGACAGAAAAATGATTCGTTTAAGTATTCACTTAATGCATTCTGGCCTGTGTTGACTTCATGAAGTGATGAAGGTTAAGCTTGACTGACAGAACGATCCATCATTCAAAGAACGCTGGAAAGCTGAATGATGAATGATGAAAGGTGTAATATTGGTGATTTTTTCTTTGGAAAATAATCAAAAAGTGTATTTAAGAAAAAAAAAATTAGCTGCAACCCTCAGAGGTGCAGTTACGTGCTAAATCACAGACTCATGATGAATAAATGTCTAAACTTCTCAAGTTACAATGATTTGTCCAAAAATAACACTTCTAGTAGAGAATATTTCCAGCATGCAAAATTCTGCATGACTTTAACAGACAGAAGTCCAAAGAATTATTTAACATCAATTTTGTCCGTCTGAGCTTAAAAAAAACCCCAAAAACAATTGATTTGCAAATTTATTCAGGAAATATGTGGATATCAAATATTTCAAGTTACTCACAAAAGTCTATTATAGTGCACCCTTGTGATCCCTTTTTTTAAACTGTGAGGGCCTGTTATAATGGCATGAAGATAACGTTCATGAATCATGGACAAAAATATTGATATTAAATATGATATTTAGGCTTAAATATGTATTACAGCACCACTGTTTGGCTGATCTGCACCAAATTTGGTGTCATGGTGGACAGTCATTTTTTCCTGAAATGTGTTTAAAACGCCAATGTGTTGCATCTACTGCTCACGTTGCAGCTTAAGAACTGCTTTCACAATAATAATAAAATCATTTTCTTCCTTTTTCCTTTTCTTCTTCTTATTATAACAACAATTTGAACTGCAAGCAATTATAAAGGAGCAGTCCCACACAATTCAGAACCAGAAACCCTTTGATCAAAGCACTTTCTCCATCTCCACACAATTCACACAGCAGTGTACACTGACTTACAGTATTCATGTTATCAACAGAAGATGACACTCCATATAATGCTGTCCATAATTTTCCCATACATCTTCAAGCCATTTATCGTGACATCTGATACAAGTCACTTCAGTTATTACACTGAGCTGCTAAAACCCTTTATCCACATTAAAAATGATGCTGCCTTAAGTGAAAGGTTTCACTCAGTTTTTAATGGATAATTCACTATATATAGATGCAGCCTCTCTCAATGTCTGTTCCACAGATAATGATGCCCCCTGACCCCCACCCCCCACTTTGAGCAATGGATAAACATGATATCATTGCTAAACATAAAAACTGAATTGTCCCTGTTGTGTTTCTCCTCTTTTTGGTTTTAGCCATAGCTGTCGCCACAGTTCAAGGACTGACAAAATCTGCCAATATAGTGTACATGATCACCATATATGCATAGTAAACATCAGGATGCTAGTAGTAAGCATGATAATATGCTGGGGGCATTTCACTCTCAAAATTTTAGGCTGTTTTTAGGCCTATATGTGTAATACATTCAGGACTTACTGTTTATACGAAGCACCATACTATCTGTACCCATGTGCACAAAATACTGAGCTTTTCTCACCTCAAGATAAACTGCTGAGTGCTTGATTAATGGTTAACACTGACACTTCCAAAGTACACCTGAGAAAAGTAACTTGCTAATAAAAGTAATTTAAAAAGTAATAGTTGAACTTGGGAAAATACATTAAATTCAAACCAGCCTAATTGTTTTGTATGTCCTGAATCAGTATGTCCAGTTTAAAGGTCGTAGGTTACGTTGGCAAATCAGTTCCCTTATTAATTTGGTGTAGGGATAAATGTGAGCTAAAAATCAAGCATGGTTTGATTTATGTTACAATTAAATAATCTGACCTTTGCAAAATGTCTTCATTGTTAAGTTATCCAAGTAAACAATTCCCCTCACCACAAAACTCTTACTCTACCCCCCCAAACACTCTCACCTTCTCATCCTTTTCCAGCTCTAGTCCGGTCTTCCGGAGGTTTTCCTCAAACTCGTCCCGCTTAAAGCGCTCATCATCCTCATGACAGTCAGTCTGATGCTCCTGTGCAGCAACCTCTGGGTCTTCTCTTGGCTGCAGCGGAGCTCTGCTGCTTCTCATTCTCGGGCAAAGTCGTTGTATGCAGTTGGCACCAGACTTCGATGAGCGCGTTTGTGCGCTGCCAGACTTTTGGATCTGGTAGGTCAGAACATAGTCCACACGGCGCTGCCCATCAGAGAAGTACGAGCCTAGCTGTACTTCATCTGTGCAGAGATCTTTACTTTGCTAGAAGCAAGAGAGTATCACTGATTACTGTGCTTGTATGTATGTATGCAACAAAACAATTATACATAAAAAATATGAACAAAACTATAACACACTCAAAAATGAATCAATAAATAATCATACCTTTCTTAAACCCACACCCATAAGAAGAAACAGCACCATTCTGCACACACCAATGTTTCATTTTCTTTCGCTACAGTCTTCCTAATTTCTCAAGCCTTGTTTGATTTGCCAGTTGTGGGCAGAGACAGATCAGGGGGAAAAATCTTTTGGCTGAAGCTGGCCCACCAAACCTCATCTAGATATGTGCTATAATATACAGCCATTTAAGAATCACAGTGTAAACACAGGATGTATTAACTGTATTTGTAGAATACCAACTGCAATGACTGTAATATCATGTATCTGTATATCTGTAATTCTTACTGTGATTTTATCTGTTGATAATTTTACTTCCATTTTTTTTCTATTTTAATCTTATGTATTTTTAATTTAAAATCTTACTTTAATCTTATTTTCTGTACTAGGCTTATTTAGTTCATTATTCAAGTCTTGTTTTCTGAAGCTTTGTATATGTTCTGCAGGGTCCAGGTATGGCCTCATGCTACCAGTAGTGACACTGACCCTAGCCACATGCACACCACAGTCAGAAAAGATGAGGAAGGAACCATGTCAGTGGCCTCAACCCGTAAAACCATTCCTGTTTGCCCCTCTAGTGCACCTGTTGGTTAATTTCATTAACACCAAAGCAGCTGAAACTGATTAACAACCCCCTCTGCTACTTAACGGACCGGATCAATATCCCAGAAGTTTCACTGACTTGGTGCAGAACTGATTAAAAAGTGTTCCTTTGTTTCCTTTTAAGCAGTATGAGGCAGTTAGAAGGCACTCCTCTGACTCAAATGCCTCCACATCAAAAGGGCTCATCTGTTGGCTTTGAGACAGGCTTGTATGAAAGAAGGTGAATTTTCATACAATTTGTGGTAAAATGATGGCTGTAGAGTGAAAATTGGTTGAAGATACATTTTGAATAGTGCCTTTTCCCCACTGTCAGTTAATTAGCCCACTCTAGCGTTCTCATTCAGTTGAACTATACATTAGTAAGTGTCGCTCAGTTGAGACGGTCATTTCATTTGCATCATGCAAATGTTTTATATGAATAAGAAGAATAATAAACAATATTTATAAAATATACTGGGATTGTTTGTTTTGCAACAATCCCACCAATAATTGAAAAATGCATTTCATGCTGAAAATACATCAGTACTTAAAGGTTTTGCCTGCAGTGCTGTTACACCCCCCCTCAGTATGCTGTTATTGTCTTGTTGTTATTCTCATTAACCTGCTCTCCTTTCTGATTTATTCTCAGTGGTGATTGGTTGCAGAAGGCTCATTGCATGCATGTAAAGCCAGAGAAGGCAGAGCATGGCAGCTGGGGGTTGGCGGTGTTTTCCCGCTCACTTCTGTCATTAGCTTTCTGTTGTTTTTGCAGTTCAAATTATTAATTATGAGTTGAGTTGGGAGTTTACACCAGTCCTGTTTTCAGTTTTGGTTCTATTAGTTCTGCTGACCAACATTAGTTTAGCGAGAAGCTGGAATCTGACTGTGTTTTCTTCCTCTCCCATCACCTTTATTTCTGTTTGTCCTTGTAAGCAACTGTATTCTCATTATTTAAATCTTGTTGAACTATAGCAGCATGAGTTAAACCCATGGCTCAAATGGAACCTAAGGGCTCCAAATGCCTAGAATTCCTTGAATTGCCTAAAACTTAATTTGTGGAACCATTTTACCTTCACTGCATCATAAAAATATCAAGCAGCTAAAGTACTGGAATCTGAATATTATAAATTACTAAAATCTGAACTGGATTTGCTGAAATTCAAAAATATGGAAATAATGCATCATTGCCAGCTCAAACGCAACAAAATCAAAAAGGCCTTGGTCCTAAATGGTTTTATATGCATGGAGCTTAATGGCATTACCTTAAGAAAAGTTAAATGAACATAATGAACAATGAGGATAAATAAATGGGAAATAACACAAATTTAAAAAATGGTTAATTAAAAGTGAAAAGGGTGATTAATTGAGAAAAAGACAATTTCAAAGTAAATAAAAATTATTTTAAAACGTACTGAAAAACTCAATGGGAGAGGACATTTTTAAGTAGCTACAGATTTTAATATTAGAATAATGTGGTAAAAAAAAAAAAAAACACGTGGAGAGGGTGAAGAAGGTGAAAACACTGCATGAGAGGCAGATTGCCTGTGAGGCAGGTGAGGACTGTGTGTGTTGGAGGAGAGCTGAGAGATTACCAAATAAAGGGCTGGTTACTTTTTAGGTCACACAGGTGTACCCAATAGAATAGCATATATACCTAATAAAGTGGCCACATACCACTAAAAAAAAAAAAAAAAAAAAAAAAAAAAAAAAAATCAGTCAGAGTTGATAATCTTGATAAATGGATGGGTTTTTCAGGTGTGGGTGTGAGAGTGTATGATTGTCTGTCTCTGTGCTCTGGCCACAGTTAAATTAGCAGTCTGAAATGCAATCCAGCAGAAACAGACCCGACAACCCGCCAATTAGAAGCAGTTTGTTTTGGATTGCTGGCCACAGAAACAGCTTTTTTCTCATTGGTGGCAGTGTTGGATTCTCTCCCTACATGGGAGACAAAGAAATGCACAGAAAGCCCAATAAGGCCATAAAATAAAAGGCAATAATAAAGAGCTGGATCACTATAATGAATGCTTATTTTAGTACCTTTAGTACCTTTTCTGACATGTACTGGGATTGTTTGCTTCACAGTAAAAAGGTTTCAAATGAATTTGTAAATATTTGCATTCTGCATCGAAGGTTTTTGGGGTGAGAGTGCAGAGAAAATGTTTGTTCTCAGGAATTCTGCAGTGATGTGGCGATAAATCGGCATGTAAAAAAAAGAAAAGAAAAGAAAGAAAGAAAACACAAACAAAGATGGAGACTGATAGGTGCCATGAGAGCACTGGGAGATAAGTCCACTTATTTTTGGAACAGCATACAGTAGAGTGCAAAACTCTTGAGCCACCTCTTGTTTCTTTGCTTCCAAGGAGCCATACTCTGTTAAAATTTTTAAAGTGCTCTTGAGCAATAGCTTTCTGAGGGTCTTTCAAGGTTCTTTGGACATTGGCTGCTTTTTCACTCTTTCAGTTCATGTATCTGACCATTCCTCTGAAAATGGTCAGTTCATGTATCTGACCATTTTCAGAGGAATGTTTTTTTTGATTGTTAAATCACTTTCACCAATCACCAATTTTAAATTGTATCTTTAGGCACTTTGTCACTAACAGCCAGACACAAAAACACAATTTGTTCCCATTTCTTTAGTTGAATCTATAATAAATACACAGTTTGACAGACACGATTCTAAAAGAGCTATTAGCTGAAAATTTGCCTATCTTACAATGCTGTGCAGTGTTTTCTTAAAAAAATTGGAGAAAACATCATAACATAATATAATGACATGACTTATTGGTAATGATACCAAACACACTGCCAGTGCAGAAAAGCATTGTGGGATCATCTTGACAGAGGACAGAATATATAGTAGAAATATCCAATGAAGAGCTTTGAGTGTTCCTCAGGAAGCCTGGAGAACTATTCCTTAAATGAATGAAGAGAAAGCTTCCCTGAGAGAGTTCAGACTGTGTTGAAGAGTAAAGATGGTTCACACCAGATAATGACTTTCAACCTTGTTAGAATTCTACAAACTCAGTTTTTGCCTCATATGCAACATTTCAATAAATCGATACACCGACTGCCCATTTTCTGAGCATCATGGTGGCTCAAGACTTTTGCATATTACTAGATGGAGAGAATGCAATAGACTAGAAGAACAGAACTAGCTAGATAGATAGATGTGAATATAATAGTATAGTATACATAGTATATGAGGATTTATTCAATTCAATTCAATTTTATTTATATAGCCCCAAATCACAACAAACTGTCGCCTCAAGGCGCTTTGTATTGTGGGTAAAGACCCTACAATAATACAGAGAAAACCCAACAGTCAAAACGACCCCCTATGAGCAGCACTTGGTGACAGTGGAAAGGAAAAACTCCCTTTTAACAGGAAGAATCCTCCAGCAGAACCAGGCTCAGGGAGGGGGGGGTCATCTGCCGCGACCGGTTGGGCTGAGGGGAGAGAAAGACATGCTGTGGAAGAGAGCCAGAGATTAATATCAATTAATGATTAAATGCAGAGTGGAGTATAAACAAAGTAAATAAGGTGAATGAGAAATAGTGCATTATGTGAACCCCCCAGCAGACTAGGCCTATAGCAGCATAACTAAGGGATGGTTCAGGGTCACCTGATCCAGCCCTAACTATAAGCTTTATCATAAAGGAAAGTTTTAAGCCTAATCTTAAAAATAGAGAGGGTGTCTGTCTCCCGAATACAAGCTGGAAGCTGGTTCCACAGAAGAGGGGCCTGAAAGCTGAAGGCTCTGCCTCCCATTCTACTCTTAAGTATCCTAGGAACCACAAGTAAGCCAGCAGTCTGAGAGCGAAGTGCTCTGTTGGGGTGATATGGTACTATGAGGTCTTTGAGATGAGATGGGGCCTGATTATTCAAGACCTTGTATGTGAGGAGAAGGATTTTAAATGCTATTCTAGATTTAACAGGGAGCCAATGAAGAGAAGCCAATATGGGAGAAATCTGCTCTCTCTTTCTAGTCCCTGTCAGTACTCTAGCTGCAGCATTTTGGATCAGCTGAAGGCTTTTCAGGGAGCTTTTAGGACAGCCTGATAATAATGAATTACAATAATCCAGCCTAGAAGTAATAAATGCATGAATGAGCTTTTCAGCATCACTCTGAGAAAGGATGTTTCTAATTTTAGAAATATTGCGCAAATGCAAAAAAGCGGTCCTACATATTTGTTTAATGTTTAATTTATGATGATATTAAAATGAACCAATATCAATAATTTTATATTGACATGTAATTGTCCTTTGTATCAGCATGTAAACATCAGACAAGTCAGCTGTCAAACTCTGGCTGTATACATGGAGACTGCCTTCATGTCTGCAGGTCAACAATGAATCACAAAACTAACAAAAACACAAAGATGGAGACTGACAGGTTTATCAGGTGAAGCACTGACAAACCTTCCTCTTTGCAGCCACTACACTGCACAGCAACAGTGTGCATGTCTATGATAGGAAGCATCATTGGGGCTGGTGGACACACAGAATGATTAAGCACATGCACGCTCACACGCACAGATGCTCACCACTTTTAACAGGAAGTAGTCATAGCTGCATAGGGCAGAGGTTGCTTCTCTGAGGGCCCATGAGGATGTAGTGGTGTATGCATCACTTACCAATATCTTTTCTCACTAAGCCACCAGGAAATGTGGTTCTCCTCTCCCCAAAGGTTCAACATATTCATAGCCACCCACCCCCACATACATACATACACATTTCTGAGACATAATAAGTGCAAAATGAAAGAATGAGACAGCCAAGTGGGTTTTTTTTCCAAGTCAATGTTTTTGTCTCCTTGTTAATTAGTGTAATTAAAGAATTCAGTAGCAAAGTTCAGCTGTTAAATAGCACTCCATTGTGTTGAATCCACTGCTGTGCTGAGCTATAGATGAAACATGTACACAGACTGCAAGATATTCTCCTGCATATATATCAGCAATCAGTGGCTGCAGGCCAGCTGGAAGATTTTAAAATGAGGTGCAACCCTACTGACTACTTTTAGTTTTGTTTTAGCACAGTTTTCATGATTGCAGCACGGTCATCTTGATAACAGCATTATGAAACTAAAAACGCCCAGGAAAAAAAAATATTGACTGAGATTCTCATAATTCATTCATAAAAAGGGCTAAATAAACATTTACAATATTACTTAATATTTACTGTTAGGTGATAGTGATGAGAGTAGTTTTTTAGAATCATTTCTTTAGCAAAAGAAGTAAGAAAGTACTTACTACCTCACTATACATTAAACTGCATTATTGGCAAACTGTGCATAAATGATCAAAAGTAATTATTCTGCTGAAAAATATTCCACATCAGTATGATATACAAAGGTATTACTTTTGATGGTTAAGCTTGAGCTCATTTGAAATACTTCATAATCACAGTAATGTGTTTGTAGCAGCTGTCCTTTGACGACCATGTCTCTGAAAAACAGGTCTACAGCTTGATTTTTAAAATTATATATTATAATATATTAATAAAGAAAATCAGAGTTGAAGTGAAAAGTTTCAACACTGTGTGACTTGGTTAACTGTATGTAGCTACAGGGGCATTCAAAATATTAATGAAATACAAAGGTAGAGTATTAGGAAAACAGATGGTTACATTTTAAGCATTCATTCAACCAAATGATTTCTTAGAGAGGCTCATCTTAAAGTGCTGGCTGAGTTCAACTGGTTTTATTAAAGCAGACATCGCAGGAGCTGACATCCTTCATCATCTTCATCATCAATGCTGTCTTTGCTAACATGCTAAATGAGTTACTCCACACTGCATTCTAACTCCTCCACATCAAACATGTTGGCCAAGGTGGTTAGTAAGAGAAAACCTAAGTTACGATGTTAAATTACGGAAGCTCGTCTACTTGCTGAAGCCACCTCTGCTTCCACAAATGTGCAGATGGTAATTAACCTCAGAGCAATGAAAGTAGAGCCAGCAGCAGCTTGTATGGCACACTAATTTCCCATCACTTTGTCTTCAAACACCAGAAGTGTATCCACAATACACACAACCAACCAGGAAACAGCTGCTGGCCTCACAGCTTGACAAGAACAAGCCTGTGTTAATGGGACACTGTCATGTCCATGAAATCAAGATACACTACAGATTTCAGTACAATCAAAGGCAAGCATGTTTCCTGCAGCAACACCTAATGTGGCCACCAGATGGCAGTTATGTAAAAGATGGATGCAAATAGGTAAGCTTTATGACAGAGTATTGTTTGAGATGAAAGGAGAGGGAAGATTTTCACTTTTGTTTTAACTGATGTCCATCTTTAGATTTCACACCACGATACTGAGAGTTGGTATAAGGTGTATGGATGTTGTCGCTGCAAAGCATTTTCGTCTCGTTTTCATTTGTTGATGAAAGTGTCAATTAATTTCGTCATCGTTTTTATCCTTTTAGGTATTTTATTTTATATATATATATATATATATATATATATATATATATATATATGGAACGACAGGCCTCTACACGGCATGTACCATTGGCAGATAGAAGAAGTGGCTGACATAGAAAAATCCTACCAATGCCTGGACTACGCTGGACTAACAGACAGCACAGGGGCACTAATCATGGCAGCACAAGAGCAAGCTCTGAGTACAAGATCAACAGAGGGAGGGGTGTACCACACCAGGCAAGACCCCAGGTGCAGGCTGTGCAGAGATGCCCCTAAGACAATCCAGCACATAACAGCAGGGTGCAAGATGCTAGCGGGCAGGGCATACATGGAACACCATAACCAAGTGGCTGGCATAGTATACAGGAACATCTGTGCCGAGTATGACCTGGAAGTCCCAAGGTCAAAATGGGACACGCCCCCAAGGGTGGTTGAGAGCAACAAAGCTAAGATCCTGTGGGACTTCCAGATACAGACAGACAAACTTGTGGTGGCTAACCAACCGGACATCGTAGTGGTGGACAAAGGAAGAAAGTCATGGTGATAGATGTTGCAATACCAAGTGACGGGAACATCAAGAAGAAGGAACACGAGAAGCTTCACAACTACCAAGGGCTCAGAGAGGAGCTGGAAAGGATGTGGAAGATGAAGGTAACAGTTGTCCCCGTGGTAATCGGAACACTCGGGGCAGTGACCCCCAAACTGGGAGAGTGGCTCCAGCAGATTCCTGGAACAATATCAGAGATCTCTGTACAGAAGAGTGCAATACTGGGAACAGCTAAGATACTGCGCAGGACCCTCAAGCTCCCAGGCCTCTGGTAGAGGACCCGAGCTTGGAGGGCAAATAGACCGCCCGTAGGGGCGAGCTATATATATATATATATATATATATATATATATATATATATATATATATATATATATAAAAGAATAATCGCTTGTGTTTTAGCACTGAAACAATAACAGACCTCTTTGGTGATGTGTAGTGGGCACTGATCAATTGATCAGTTATTTTTTTACTCAATTTTTACTTGTTTTCTAGTCCAATGTGGCTTTTATGTTCACTGAAAGGTTTTTTTTTTTTTTGGTATTGTTTGTAAGGAATGAAGAAGTTCTAAGTAATTTCTTTGTTATAGTGACATAAATCATCACTGGATCCAGAAATAATTATGTCATATATGCAAATAAACCATACAGAAATTCACTGAACCATGCCTTCTGTAGCGCAATATGAACTGAACCCTGGAACTCTGTACAGTTACACCCCTCGTTTCTGGAGATCTATAAAACATACATACTCTGGACTCATTGCTCCTGGCTTTGTTGACAAAATCCACATCCAGGTTCTTCTCCACAGTAGTGACTGCCTCATAATCGGTGCTCCTCCTCATAGCTGCAGGATCCTCCTGCTGCAGGCTGCTTGAGTGTTCACAAGATGACAAAGGAGTAGAATCTGAAGAGAAAATCAGAAATGGATTAAGCACTCATGCTTTGAAATCAGAATCTTGCATCTGCTGCTGATGTCTGAATCAGTGAATCATGAAAAATCTGCCCCAGTAAACAATGAGGATGTAATGGTACGGTCCTATTGTACTATTACAATGGGACCATTACCTCAAGTTACTTATGTTTTCAAGTGGTCTCAGAAAACTTTGCTTTTATCTCACAGTTTACATTACACTGCTCATTTTCATTTCTGCATTGCCAACACCACCTCTATTCTCCAACACTTTCATCAAATCTCCATGTATCTGACACATTAATTAAAATATAAATGTATTTAATTATGTCAATATTTAATTCATTATTTTATGGTTCCTGTGCTGAAATAATTGAACCTGTCACTGTAACTCGTCAACAGACCCAACATCTGATTGGTTACCCTGCACAGATGCTCTGTCACAGTCAGCTCACTGCGGTGTGGACTTGGAGCAAGCATCCCAGAATGCATTTCAAACAAAAACTGCTGACGCTCGCCTCTCAGCGGGGGGTGGGGGGGGCAAACACAGGATATAATTCACGCGATATCTAAGACGTGATTTTTAGTTTATTTCAGTGTTTGATTTGTTTGGTTTGGCTGAGATTCAAGTTCAGCTTCTTAGCTGGTTAGTTTTGGTCAATTTTAATGTCCCACTGGAAAACGGTCAGTATATTTTGAACTAAATCATTTGCTCGTCTTTATTTCCTGATGTTCAGATTTATTATTCTTGTTTATTTTCAATTAAAACTAACATTAAAAATATCTTAATAAGAAGGAAAATGATAGCACGTTCAGTAGAAGCAGACACATCTGGATGTTGATGCCGTTCATGGATATCATGAAGAGTGATGTCAAACCTACTCCAGAAATGATTCAATTATGTTTTTAATATTTATTCAACTATATTCCACACACCAGCTCTCTGTATGAGTTCCTGAAGTCTACTAGAAGAAAAAAAAAAACATTTGATGTGTTTTTTCCTTCGATGAGCAGAATGATGTATGTGTGTTCCTGTATAATGTTTTTAATACCGTTGTGCAGTTTTGTTTTGTTTTTAAAACCTCTTTCCAGGTCAGTTCGTGTTTTTTACTTTTCCAAATAATTTCACATTAAGGGGCCTTGTTTACATGAACATTTTACTAGAGTGCTTATAAAAATGTATACACATTTTAAAAGAACACGGGAAATTAGGTCTATTGTGTTTCTCATTTTGATTGTAAATATTAATTATAAAAGGTTAAAAAGGCAGTTAAGTGCACAGCAAAGCCAGTCTGTGAGCTGTGTCCTCCTGTCAGAGATCTGGACTCCCGAGTGTACCTGCCAAGCAGGGAGTAGCAGGTATGCAAGTACATACATGGCATACTTGATACTGAGAAACGCCCACTGAAAGAACTGACTCCAGGCCAAAGCAAAAGCTTTGACTAGATCAGTGTTGGCGCTGCCTCTCACTTTAATGGGTGAGGTTGACAGATCAAATAAATTCATGATGCACCACAGCACAGGAAATAATTAAATATCTTTTGAAATAAGATGAATTGGTATATTAATGGTACGTTGAATTAATTTTATAAATTGTTTCCAGTTTTAATTATTTCATTTTGGCACTCCATATCAGAACTGTTAAAGTCTCGAGCTCTTAAGTCTGAGTCCAGAGAATTTCCCCCTTTTGCAGTTGATGTGATGATAGATTCAAATTACAGTCTATAAATAGAATTTTTGAATGTGTATGCACAGGAAACGGATCACTGTGGACACTGATTGTTTATTCAACTTCATGTAAAATTTTTGAGAAACGATGAACCCAAGCCAGCATCCCAGAAAAAAAAAAGGGCCGGGGGGGGGGGGGGGGGGGGGGGGGCTCAGACCAAAGATTCAAGTGTATTTCTTCATGACATCTTCATGACAACACTTGCTGCGGCTAACAGGAGTTTCTGAACAGCATTACATTAGATTAAGCATATATATATTTTTTAATCTAATTATTAATTATTTCACTATAATGAACAGATCTGTAAAGTTCTGATAAGTTTACCGTTTTGGCTCACAGCTTTCACATAACCTATTTTAAGCTGCCAGTAACAGCACACACATAAGAAGAGATCAACAGGTGCCGCGCGTAGCAGCACAGACTCATAAGGTGATTGCTTATTAATAGAGACATATATGATCCCGTACCTGTGAAATATTCAGGGCTGATACAGTAGCTGACAGTAATGAAAAGTCTTCAGGCAAGAAGATGGAGATCTGTGAACTGTATCTCCGGTCATACGTGTAGAAAACACCTTCCTATCATTTAAGGGTAACTGTGCCATGTTCACGCACTGACCTGTACAAGCACACCAGGGAGCTATTTGTATAATTCTGTTATTCCATCAACCCAGAACACCTGCGGGCTAAATCAGAGCAAATCAAAATGACATATAGTTTATTAGCACATTAGAAAATCTGAACTGTGCTTTTAAAGCTCAAAACTGGCAGAATAATAGGAAATCGTGTCCGTGCCGGCGGGCCTGCGTGCACGTTAAAATGGACATCAAGTGTACAGCAGTCAGACCGTCAGCATCTTCATCCAACAGGCTCATTAGACGAATCCGGTGTAGCACCTCCATTTAAACAAGTGGTGCAGTATCAGCGCGCCTGTGTGCCTTCAATCTACAGCCACGATACCGCTAAAGCCACCAAAAGGACTTAAATGTCATCTCCAGAGCTTCATTTTATCGTCGTCGTCAAACTCATCATTCCACATTCCCAGGGAACATCTAAAATCTCTTACCGAGCTCCAATGCGCTATCACTGTGGTCCAAGCTATCGGTCTGCTTCTCCTGACGCTCCATTGGATTTATGAAGGCGCTCGGGGTTCCCAGAGAGATCCCTACAATCTATCCAGCCACCGCTCTCCGCTGCTGTATCTGCGCCTCACGGCCGCCCGCGCTGTTGCATGGAAACGCCGGACGTAGAGCTACCAATCATCCGTCCCTCGGAAAACGCGCAGTTGTCCGCAAACAGTTTTCTGCCCAAAGTGTTCAAAAGAAGCGGCCGCCTCACAGAGGAAACTGGAGGTGCTCAGTGGAGCCTGTACAGATGACAGCTGTCAGAATGACTCTACCCCGTGCTGTGTGTTACACAGCCTCTCGTATTTGTGAAGATGTCCATTGGATCAGTGTAGTAAGCGAGCTCCTACCAGACAGCAGAGCGACACCGCGGGACGCGCAGGGAAAACCGGGCTGAAAGCGCCAGAAACGTGTTGCATTCATTCCCAAAGGAAAACGGGGAAAGTTTCAACCACGATTGGTAATTTTAAGTATTTGAAAAAAAAGAAAACCTTAATTAGCATTTTTTAAATATTTTAAATTCTATATTTATTTTATTATTTTGTTTACAACAGCTATGGTGGTTAATAGCTTTAGAGTAAGGGGAGCCCCTAGTCCCTTTATACCCATCAGTCAAGATGAAGAAGGGAGAAAAAATATTTAATCTACTGCACAATATTTAAAAAAAAGCTAAATTGCCAAGCTCTCAAATTTTACGAGCTAGAATTATGACTGTTGTTGCCATTATTATAATTAAAGAGCGCGCGCAGTAACAGTATAAGAGGTGAGAAAGATCTTTAAAAGAAAAATGTGCACGTACAGAAGATGTAAACAGGTTAGACTGTGGAAACAGCGGTCTCTTGTAAAAACTGACCCTGTACCACATTCCTCCTTTTTGGTAGACACAAATATGTGTGTCAAACATTTCAAATGTGCATTCGCAATTTGATTGATTTGTTTATTTGGTTTAGCATGCCTTACAAACAAGATTATATAAACTTGGCGTAAAAAAACAGGATTGCACAAAGAAGCGTGAACCCTTGTTTCCATTGTGGTCCCAGAGGCCTACCACAAACAGCCCTGCAAGCAAAACAGTAAGGGAATGCTGTGGGAGCTCAGGGATTGTTTCAACTATGGAAGTTATGAGCATTGTTATTTCCTGTCGAACGCGAACGCAGCATTGTGCTGGCGCTCGAGCATCACCGCGCGGCTGCTGCCGCCTAGCCGAGCTGGAGTCTGTGAGTGGGGGGCGAGATGAGCGTTAAGCTGAAACGGCAGTGTATCACAGACGCAAGACACAAATCCACGAGCGCAGGACGCAGTTAACCCTGAACGAACGCAAACGCCGCAGCGGTCTGACGCACTGGTCTGATTTAAAAGAGCTGCTTCGATGGATTTCGTTTAATTTCACCAGTACGCTCGCGCTCTTCTACGTGCCACAAATAACAGCACCTCAGTTTCCTTTATCTCCACAACCATCTGTTACACTTCAGTTTGTCTGCTTTCCGCGCTGAAGACCGGCTGGATGAGAAACTATTCCGGGCATAGTTTTCCCCCCACGGGAAACTATTCCAACTTGCCAGCCTTCTTTGAATGCCTTCTGGAGAGTTTGCACCCCGGTGTGAAATGAATAATGAAGTCTGTACTCCTGAAGACTGTAAATGACGCATATTTACTACTTTTACAATTCATGGACCAAACAGTTCTAAACTCCTCTCCTGGCGTAGTCCAGCAGTCGTTCAAACATGAGTCTCGGACATTCAAGTGAACGTGGAAAGGAAAGCATGCATCTCCTCGTTTGACTCAAAACAGACAATTAATGTATGGTTTTTAAAGTGCAGAAAAGACAGTGAAAGCTCAGCTATCATATCCTGTGTAGCCACAGGATGAAATAATCACGTTAAGCTGGATTCTACACGAAGAATAAACAAAATAGGAGTCAGCAAATGCGCATTTTATACCAATTTAAAGAAAAACTGGCTCATAATTATGATAGTATGTACCTGTTTCCCTGGCGTTAGAGAGCGACGTTTGGTAGAAGGTAAATGTAACTACTGACAAAGTAGTACTTCCCACTCACCTGTGCACCCAGGGTGGAGGAGGAAGTACTTCTGGTCTCCTAAGGTAAAGACTCTCCTCCCACAAAAAAACTAAGTCAGGTAAGGTGTGTAACGTGACAGCGTACAAGCTGAGTGGCGAGAAGCCGAGAGAGTACATATTCCAAAGCAAATAAAACGTACATCCTGTCACTGGCAGGTTGATAGATGTGATAGCATTAATTTTTTTTATTAAACATGGATGGAGAGAGGCAAAGTGATGTCAGAAATGCAGATAGGGAGCTACTCAGGAGAGACAGACATTCCTAAACAGGCATGTTTAGACTTGCAGTAGACTTTTAGGTAGTTTTCCTGATCTAAAACACACCCCCACCTCTGACCTCATCTATAGGGACAGAAACCAGGCAGCGTACAGTGCACAGCAGAGAAGAATCAAACAACAGTCAGGACCCCACCTTAAACATTTTCCTGCCAGACGTTTGATCAGCCTTTATATTTCCCTATTCAAAGTGCAGCTCAGTGCGCGTGCTGCCATCCTTGTAGTTTTCCTGTTTACAACGGGAAGGGATACTGATGCAGTACAAATGCTAAATTATACTTATTCTTGGTGGAGCTGTGTTTTCAGATAGATCTAACTACAACAGGATATATGTCACAATTACAGAAATTCAATTTATATTTAATAACAAAATGCTCCATAACAGCAGCAAATTCACCAAACAAAGGCATAAAATATCTCTGGGGCAAGAAAAGTCTGCAAAGGTGGTGCCCTGTTCTCCTGTCCTGATGGAATCCCTCATATTGAGAGGGTGTGATACAGCACTGAAAAATGCTTGTGCCCTCCATTTAAGACAAAGCTATGTCAAATCATTTGCCTATCATAACCGTATAACCTTTTAGGTCTGCGTGTTGCTTCACCTGTAATACTGATTGGAACATCAGTAGATGCTTATAGATGTTGGAGTAGCAGTATTCCCAGCAGGACCAGTAGCAGTGGAGCAGCAACAGTGGTAGCAGTACCATTAGCAGTAGTATTTACAGTAATTGCAGTAATACCTTGTCTGTGTGTAAATGGTTGAACTGTAGCTTTTTTCCCCCCTGTAATAGAAAAACATGTTTTGTTTATCATTTGAATAGACATGTAGAAGAAGGAGCTGGTGTGGTGCGATTTAAAGTGTGGATTTTTACATAGATTTGCTTTCAGGAGGGAAAAGCCCTTAGTTCTGTAGGGGGGATGTGCCAGTGTGAATAGGTGTGTGCTGCTGCTAACCTGCATGTATCCATGAATAAATGCATACAAATGAATTCATACACTGTTGGTAAAAATACAGTTGTTTAATGAAACAGTGTATTTCAGAACATAACTAAACCTGACCTGTGTGGTTTTAACGACAGTTTCAGTGCTTTAACCTGTTTGCTGCCAAATCCAAGCCTTTCCAGTGGTGGTTTCAGAGCAGGCCATGGTAAAGGGGAAGGGAGTTGTGCATTTTAATGAACTAGACTACCTGTTTTGTTTGTCAGTGATACCAAGAGGTTTACAGCCTTGGGTGCTGTTTTACATAGCCCACGCCCAAGCCTTCCTCAAGACTTCGCTGGAGAGACAAGACTGCAACCAATTAATATTTGTTTCCACTCTGCTACACTTCTTTTTACACTAGAATATGTTGGTAGGATTTACAGAACCCCGATTTGAAGAAAAGTTGGATGAATTAAAAACAGAATGCAATGATTTGCAAATCTCTTAAACCTTTTATTAACAGGTTATGTTTTATTGAGAGGCTTTTAAGGTAGCAGAAATGAAACCTTTACTTTAAAAGCCCAAACTGTCTTAACTAATTACAGAATGATTTCTAACCATTCTTTTATTTCCAAAATTCTTGAAAGAATTGTTGTTAAACAGTAGAGGCAGCTGAGTGGCTGATTCTACAAAGGAAGAGTATGAGGATGAGGTTACACACATAATACAGAATCAAAGTAATACTCCTGTTTCAGGTAAGTTTGTTTGTTTAAAGCAAAAATGCCAGTTGTGTGAACTAACAGACTATCAGTAACACAATGGATGAATGGAAAATTTGCAATATGGATGTGCAGCTGATAAATCTGCAGCAACAGCATGATGCTATCATGTCAGAATAGACTCCGAAGAACATTTCCAGCACTTTGTTGAATCTATGCCACAAAAAGAAAGCAAGTGGTCTGAACTGGGTATTAGCAAGATGTGTGCCCAAAGAGTGTGTTTATACCTGTAGAGAAGGACTACCTGAGGTTTACTATATACATGTAAAATATACTCCAGCCAATGAGTTACACCTGTTAACATGTTCTCAAACTGTTTCTGGTGGTGCTAAATGGGACTAGCAGAGTAAGTTACAGTACACTTTCCTGTGTCACCAATACCACACAGCTGGAATATGGCAGTTTATTGTACAGCACAGTTTTGTTCTCTGAACTGTAGCCATCCTGGGAATCAGTGTGCTTTCAGATGTTTTACAGACTTGCCTTTACATCACAATTGTTGGGGTCTTCTGGTCTTCACACTCACCTGTTTCTCTCTAGCTCTCTTCCTTTTGCTCTCTCTACCTCCTCTATCTGTGTGTGTGTGTATTTCATGGGTGGAGCTCACCTGGTTTCTTGCTCGTTCGGCATCACACACGCGAGGAATTGCTGTTTATTCACCTGAGTACAGTTGGGCTTGTTTCAACTGACCTACTCAAGATGAAGGCCTTTCCCTTTTTAATGTCAGACAAAAAATATAACATCCACCGAACAGCTTGGCCATTAAAATAGTAAAGCTCTTTATGTAAAATAGGAATTAGTGCAACTTCAGTGGTATCAAGAACATGTCAGAACTGATAGATATATGACCTAAATATCATATGCCTACCAAAACCATGGATCCAAATGCAGACACTGATGCAAGGAACAGGTCCATGACTTTTATTAATAACAAACAAAAAGCTAGACAGGGGATTCTCTCCTGATGAAAGGGTGAGTGAATGGGGAAATATTGCACCAGGGGTCCGATCGAATGGAGGGGCAAAACAGATGAGCATAACAATGGAGAGTGGACAGGTAGGTGGGAGAGTCTGAGATGGTTATTCCTTCTGCGGGTGAAGCCAGAAGAGGTTGCTTCCAGGGGACAGAATGCAACACCAAAGAATACCTGAAGCAGAGGGAAATAGAGGTAACCAGAAACTTAAAAGCAAAAACTGAATACTCAAGCATAGACTGTTACCATGCAAGTAGCTACAGTAAACTGGTGAGAACCAGTCCTTAAATACATGGCTCTGATGAGTTGACAAGAAGCTGGCGTGCCAGCTAGCAGTTAGCAGGCAGGATGAGAATGTCACACCTCCCTCGGGAGCTCATAAACACCTTAAGACCTGTCACTCACACACAGTCACACCAGAACGGAGGGGAGAGAGAGGCAGCGAGCAAAGCCAGCACAGAAAGCCACTGGGGACCTAAAAGAATAACTACTCGCTGCAGAGCACGAGTTCCTTTAGTACATTTTCATAATTAATATCAGGGCTGCAGTAAACAATTATTTTTAAATGAGTGGTTTAGTCTATGAAGTGTTAATCAATACAAAATCAATAAAAATTCATGTACTTCATAGACTCAAAGTTAGAACCAAAGAAGAGAAAATCCACTTGTTTTGAAAGGCAAAAATCATAAAAGCTGCAAATTAGTTGTCATTTTACCTCAAGTACTTTTCTAACAATTACACATTATTACAGCAGCAAAACAATGTTGTCATATGTTATTAATAAACCAAACTTGGTAACGATGTCAAATGAAAGAATTTGATTGAAAGATATGAGACACGAGCATCAGAACTGGAGGTTACCTGCTCCGGTGAATTATGTTATGTGGACATTGTTTACCTGGGGGAGAGATGGCAGCATGATGGAGCCAGTGTGTTGCTCTAGGGAATATTTTGCTGACAAACCTTGGATCCGAGCATTCATGTTGCTGTGTCACCCACCATGTACACCCCTTCGTGTCAGTAGTTTTCCCTGATGCAGTGGTATCTTTCAGCAGGAAATGGGCCAAACTGCAAGAATTGTTAAGAAAGGGTTTGAGGAACATGAGCTTCAGATGTCTTGAGCTGACTGAGTTGTTGTGGATAACTGGTGTTTACTGAAGCAGGGTAACCTGCCATAAAAAATTAGTAGTATTCCACCAAGGAAATGCATCCAAGTACCTTTGATGTAATTTGTAGTGAAATTAGCTGTCAGGCTAATATTAATGACAGCACAGATGTGGTGGTTAGCACTGCTGCCTCACAGCTAGAATGACATCTAGAAGGTCTGGGTTCGATTCAGCCTTGGACCGGACCTCTTGCTGTGTGGAGTTTGCATGTTCTCTGCATGTCTGCGTGGGTTTCCTCCCACAGTCCAAAGACATGCAGTTAGTGAGGTTAGGTTAATTGGTCACTCTAACTTGCCCATAGGTGTGAATGGTTGTCTGTCTCTCTGTCTTGGCCCTGTGACAGGTTGGCGACCTGTGCAGGGTGTACCCCACCTCTCGCCCCATGACTGCTGGGATAGGCTCCAGCCACCCCCCACCCCAGCAGCCCCAAAAAGAATAAGTGGAAGAGGATGGCTGTATGGACATATGTAAATGATCTTGCTTTTTGGACAGCAAGAAGTATGATTATGTCACTATTTTTTTTTTAATACAAAAGCCTAAAACATATTTTCATATAGAAGAAAAAGAGGCAGAGAGTCTCTCTGCATGTCTGAACTGTGCATCTTCCTCCTGTGTGAAACACATGAATGCATGACGCCAGTCCTCCTTATTTGTGATGCTGACTGTAGAGAACAGTGACTGCAAATAAAACGTGGCGTGCAGCAGTTGTTATTAGAACTGTCCAGTTTCCTCTGACTTTGTGCACATTTGTGGAACTCAACAGAAAAGGAAAGAAACATTTGACTTTGGACAGTTCCTCTGCATTACTGCTGGTTCCTCACAGTCACATGCTTGTCAGAGAATTGTGTATGACTCCAGTGAATTTTAATATATTTTTTAACACCAATCTAATTCTTATTTTTGTTTATTTTTCTTTTTGCAATAACATGCAGTCACAGATGACTGTTACAACTAATATTAGTTCTTTGTTGCCATATTTAGCATCAGTGTGAACAGGACTGAGGTCAAGAAGTCCTCCTCACACCAGCATCCTCAGCAAAAATAACTCTTTCCCATGCATCATCCTCTCCACTTCCTGTTGTTCCCCCAACTCCTCCAAACACACAAACTCTCTCTCACTCTCTCACACACACACACACACACATACACACACACACACACACACACACACACACACACACACACACACACACACACACACACACACACAAGTACTTCCTGTCATGACAAGGCTGAAATTAAAATGGCCTGTTAGTTTGGACCCCTCCACAGCACACAGGGAGATTAGGGGCACTTTCTCACAGTCTTATGCAGACAGAGGCGGTCAGAAGTGATGAGGTACAACTTGCAAACATTCTTTCTCTCTCTGTGTGTCTGAAATTGATAAGCAATGGCTGGGGGTTAAAAAAGCATCATAAAACAATGACTCATAAAGCTCTTTGATCACTAATAGCAACACAGAACAGCTTTATTAAAATCAGCATTTCTTGTTTCAAACATCTCATCTTTCGAACTCTCGCTCATATTAAGTCATATTTCCTGTTATTTTGAGAGATATCATTTTTCTTTTTTAGTGTAGCTTCTACTTCCCCAAAGCTAAAATCTGGCAGCATTTCCAAGCTTCCAGGTTTTAATTTTCTGCTTTACTCACGTATCATCACCTTCCTAACTTAAAGGCCTATTTTGAACATTTTTTTCTTTTTTTTGACTAAATTATCATATTTTCAATATTTGATTTAAGTTTTTGTTTTTCAACCAGAAAAATTACAGTTCTGATTCACCCACCTTCAGTTTACAGCACTGGCAGCAGCAGTTTTCAGTCAGAAAGTTTTAATACACGCTGTGAAATTATCCAGTTTCCTAGTTTGTTAGTCAGAGGAGGTTAGCCAGCAGTGAACTAGAAACTAGCAGTGAGCTGTTTGGGTCACTTTGATTCTTAAATTACTTTCATATTACTTCAGTCAGCATCATTAGTGTTGGAGAAAATGAAGAAGATGAAACATTAGACAAACATTATTCTGAGAGGTTGAACACTGAGCTTAAGAGTAAATCTTTAGCCTGACTGTGGGTGGTGGGGTTTTTTTTATTATTAGTATTGATACAGTGTTTGTATGCTCTCTCTCTTTTTTTTAAATTGTTATTACCTTTCTTTCATCAGGAAGTCCCACCGAGATTGCAATCTCTTTTACAAGAGAGACCTGGCCAAGGTATCAGCCACACAACCCAAAACATCTCAAAAATGCCACAAATGCAACATAAATTACAAAATCCACAACACAAAGCATTCAAACATTAAGTGGCTTCTCAAGAGAAACATCCTCAAGTCTCCTTCACTGCATTCCTTATTATGCTTTTAAATTTAGCAGTCATGTTCAGGGTCGTGTTTAAATTTAGGTCTTTCTGTAAATAACTCCTCGTCCAAGGAGCACAGTAAGAAAATGCTGTTTTCCCAAGATTTGTTACAACTCTACAGTAGGTACATAAAATTCAGATGAGCGTAACTGGTAACTAAAGAAGGGTTTACATGAATGGCTTTAAAGAGGAAAATATACCAGTGCTGAATGGTCAGTGATACGCTTCCTAAAAAATTTAGCAAATTAAAGAGAAGCTTGTCATTTATCCATATGGCCAGATACTTGTTCCCTTTCATCAAACCTTTATGAGCTTTTCAGAAGAGCATATATTTTGTTCTGAACATTTAAAACCAATTTTAAATGCAGTCTGAAATGAGAGAAATATCTTTCTAGCATTTCGATTTCACAAAGTAAACCAGACCTGCATTAGCAGAAAAATAGATTAAAGGTTCTCTGCAGCACTACTGTAATCATGAATTTACTAGGAATATTATACATAAAATTAAATGTACAGTTGGTACTGTTCAGTACTTTTACTAAATTAAATAGGATATAAAATCTTAGGAAGAGCTTAACTCCCATAACGGCCCATAACTCACAGCTTAAAAATACAGAATCTCCAGTTTTGTTATCACTAAGGTATATTTAGAGCTAACGATGGTTTTAATTCTAAAATAATTTCTTCTAAAAGTAGAAAGGGTAGCCATGGGTTAGATTTTTGGCAAAGGCAAATATCATTTCTGATGTCTACAGGAGTGGACATTCATATAGTGACTGCTTCCTATTGTTTAGATGTAACTACTTATTGCATGTTCATTACTGACAGCAGCAAGCTCTTTTCTAAATGCTAAACCCCAAACAAGGTGGGAAGTTTAAAACCAGCATGCAGCATTTTTTGGCAATAAGTGATCGTTGCAGGAAATCATATTATCAGAAAAGTGAGTTTGTTAAGTGAGTTTGTTTGGCAACCACTGCTTTGTTTTCCCAGGCAGCTAGAAACAGCAGAGGGTGGGCAGGCAGGTGAGAAGATGAAATGAGTATCCTGTTCAACTCCAGTGCAAAACAGAACCAGCAGGGAAGTCCACACAAAGAATGCAGATAATCTGGTGGAGACTGCTGGAGCTGTTTTTTCAGTGTGGCTGATGGGGTTGATCAGATGCAGGTGGTGTGGCTGAGGTGTAGAATAACTGCTCAGCCCCTCCTTGACTTGAAGAGAGTAAATACAAACCGGCCAGTGGCGTCTAATGACAGTAGGGCCTCTAGGCAGTCTGTCAGACGCACCCACCTCAGCTCTATGGAAGTCCGTGATGAGCAAGGGGTCCAGTATGAAGGCACGGGGAACCCAGGACCTCTCCTCAGGACCATATTTCACCCAATCAATGAGATATTGGAGACCCCGGCCCCAGCAGTGGCTGTCCAAGATCCAATCGACAGCATAAGTAGCATGGACATTCACAATAACATACGGGCCGATGCACCAGGGGACCAGTTTGCTGGAGGTATAATGGAATAGGTATAATGGAATATTTCTAGCCAATAATCAGCCTTTGTGATCTTGAGCATAACGTGGGACCAGGGGAGCAGATGTTGTTTTTCTACAGGAGACACATGTGTCCAAAACATCTGTGCTCACTCTTTCCTCTCCACAGTTCCCTCACACGTACTCAGCCTGCTATAACTCCAAACAAAGAGGTGTAGCTATATTGATTAACAAGAAGATAAACTTTAACATTAGCAACAGTACAATAGACCCTGAAGGTAGATTTATAATACTTAATTTATCTATACAGAATACAGATTTATGTATTGCTAGTATATATGGACCAAATGTTGATGACCCCTCCTTCTTTCATGCTTTGTTCACTTCACTCTCAGATCACTCTGACACCACACTTGTAATAGGAGGAGACTTCAACCTGGTACTTAATGCAGATATTGACAGGCTCAGTACAGCAGTGAGTCAGAGGAACTGGCAGTCTGCAGACATTCTTAAACAGTACATGAAGGATTTTGGACTTTGCGATGCTTGGCGTTCACATCACCCTACTTTGAGAGATTATAGTTATTTCTCACCAGTACACAAATCTCATTCCCGCTTAGATTACTTTTTAGTTAGCAGCTCCATAATGATGGATATCACAGACACTCAGATTCACCCTATCACTATTAGCGATCATGCACCGGTGTCTATGTCTCTGACACAGAAAAGAGTCACACCACCAATCAGGAACTGGAGATTTAATACATCATTACTTAAAGAAGAAGATTTTATTAATTATTTCAAAAAGGAATGGTCAGCATACTTAGAATATAATGATATTCCAGGAATATCACCATGTGTTCTTTGGGAAGCAGGAAAGGCAGTAATGCGGGGCAAAATAATATCTTACTGCTCGCATAGGAAAAATAAAGAAAAAGCACTTGTGTTAGAATTAGAACAAAAAATTAAATCTTTAGAAACTGCTTATGCCGCTTCACCACAAGAACATACAATTATCAGCCTGAGGAAACTGAAACTGGAGCTAAATGAAATAATTGATAAAAGGACACAATTTATGTTGCAGAGGCTGCGTTTGGAAAACTTTGAGCATGGAAATAAATCTGGAAAATTCCTGGCCAAGCAATTAAAACTGAATAAAGAAAAAACAGCTATTTTTTCTATTAAAGACTCGACTGGTATTATTACTCATGACCCACAACAAATAAATAACTCTTTCAGAGACTTCTATGAAGCCTTATATTCACCACAGATTAACCCATCTGATACTGAAATTGAAGAATTTCTTAATAATATAAATCTACCAAAACTAAATGACAGCCAGGCTGCAGCTCTGGATTTACCTCTTTCATTGTCTGAACTTAGTGAAGCCCTACAGCATCTCCCAAATAATAAAGCCCCAGGCCCAGATGGTTTTCCAGCCGAGTTTTATAAAGAATTTTGGTCTGAGCTAGCTCCCATTTTTTTCAGAATGGTAACTCAGATTCAGAATGACCACATCTTATCTCCAACCTTAAACTCTGCTAACATTAGCCTGCTTCTTAAACCAGGCAAAGACCCCACACTCCCACCCAGCTACAGGCCAATCTCTCTCATTAATGTAGATCTTAAAATAATTTGCAAAGCCCTTGCCAAAAGATTAGAAAATATTACTCCATTTATTGTACATCCAGATCAAACAGGCTTTATCAAGGGTCGGCACTCAGCCAATAATACACGTCGACTGATAAATATAATAGACTATTGTTCTATTAACAAATTAGAGACGACAATCGTGTCTTTAGATGCAGAGAAGGCATTTGATCGGGTAAATTGGAAATTCTTACTAGCAGTTCTGCAAAAATTTGGATTCGGTTCATCCTTTATAAACTGGATCAGAACACTACACAGCTCTCCGAATGCGCGTGTTAGGACAAATGATCTCATTTCACAAAGTTTCAGTCTGCAGAGGGGCACTAGGCAGGGCTGCCCACTCTCTCCCTCTCTTTTTGTAATTTTCATTGAGCCGCTAGCAGCAGCAATCCGTCAAAATGCAAATATTAAAGGGATTCAAACTGAAAATATGGACCATAAACTTAGCCTTTATGCTGATGATGTATTACTTTTCCTTGGGAATTCACAAGGCTCTCTTTTGAAGACTATCACACTGATAGATAAGTTCTCATCTATATCTGATTACTCTATCAATTGGAGTAAATCAACAGTTTTGCCTCTGAATTGTAATTTCCAGAGAACCTCTAGGACCCCACTAAAGTCAGGAAATATTAGATATTTAGGCATAAATTTTTCCGCCAGGCTCTCAGACTTGGTACGATTAAATCATATCCCCTTATTAAAAACAATAGAGGATGATCTCACACGTTGGAACAGTTTACCTATATCACTCATGGGGAGAGTTGCTGCCATTAAAATGATGGTTTTACCAAAAATTAATTATCTATTTTCATTGATCCCTAATAAACCTTCTATTCCTTGGTTCAAGTCACTAGATTCAAACATCTCAAAATTTTTATGGAAAAACAAACCGTCAAGAATAAGCTTAAAAACTTTACAAAAGCCAAAACACAGTGGAGGTCTAGAATTACCAAACTTTTATTACTATTTCTTAAGCAGTAGATTGCAGTATATTTCAAAGTGGATCAAATCCAATTCATTAGACAACCCATGGCTGGATCTAGAACAGGCGTTTTGTGGAAAAATAAAAATCTCAGATTTACCTTTCATTAGTTCCAGTATTAAACATCATAACTGCTATAAAGTCCTTAGTATAAATACCTCTCTGACAGCCTGGTGGGAATTTTTAAAAATAACTAAGTCTTCACTCATCCCCTGTAAACTAACACCCATTTGGAACAATCCAGATATTTGTCAGAAAAAGAAAATGCTGAATTTTCCGTTATGGCGTGATAAGGGTATAAATAACTTAGAACATATTATCCAAGATGGAAATTTTATCACGTTCCAAGAACTTATATCAAAATATAGAATTGGCAACGGTAGATTTCTGGAATATCAACAAGTTAAGTCCGTCCTACAGGGAAGATTTAACCTTAATCAATTGAATCTAGAAATGCCTACTTGGGTAACAGAATTTCTTAACCTCTGTACCCCAAAATTGTTATCAAAATTATATAAATTATTAATAAAAACTGATGATTCAGTTTCCCTCCCAATTACAAAATGGGAGCGTGATCTTTCTGTCAACCTGGATCAAAATTTATGGACAGAAATATGTTTAAATATCTTCAAAATGACTAAAAGACCCCAAATACAACTTGTACAATATAAGATTCTCCATAGAACATACTACACTGGACAAAGGATGTTCCAAATGGGCCTTACACACTCAAACATATGCACCCACTGTACAAGCAATTCAGAGGATAATCATCTACACGCTCTGTGGTCTTGTGTACCAGTTCAGAGATTTTGGCAGAGGATTTGTGAAGATCTATCCACATGGTTTAGCTGTCATATCCCAACTTCCCCCAGACTATGCATCTTAGGTGATGTCAGTGAATTAATTATGGAGTTAAATATATCACACATAGTTCTTACTGCCTTGTGCATCGCTAAGAAGATGATCCTCATGAACTGGAAGACAAAAAATAAACTATGTATTACTCAGTACAGAAATTTATTAGTAGATCATGTTAGTTTAGAGAGAATGTCTGCTTCTTCTAAAAACAAATTGGAGGAATTTGACTCTCTTTGGTTCCCACTGCTCAGCTCCATTACTTAGTGGGGGTGGTGGGCTGCGGGCTCTGCTCCTGATGTGCTTTGTGGGGGGGTGGGGGGGGACTCCGGGGGCCTGGGTAGCTGGTAGCCTCCTGAGGCTGGGGTCCTGGGGCGACCTTCTGGTGATGTCTGTGTGCCTGTCCTGGTTGATGGTGGTGGGGGCTTGGATGGTGCTGCCTTCGGTCCTGGGGTGTGGGCGGGGTGCTTGGGGGGGTGGTGCCGGCCCTCGGTCGGTTGGCTGGTCTTCCCTGTGTGGCTTGGGGGCTGGGGTCTGGGGCCCCGGCACTGGGGCCGCGCCGGCTCCCGGTGGGCCCCCCCTGGCGCGGGGGGGGCCTCTGCTGTCCCGGCCGCGCCGCCGGGTGGGGTGGGTTGGCCTGACGTCGGGATGTCCGGTCTACGCTTTTGGGGCCCTGGGGTGCCTGCATTGCAGGGGGGTGGGGTGGGGGATGGGGCCGCGGTGGGGTGGTTGGGGGGGACTGGGCACTGCATTTCCATGCCCAGGCCAGTATGTCCTGTCGCCTGTTTGTGTCTATTGTTGAGTGAATGGGCATCTAGGAGGAGCGGGCCGCCCTCTGCGGTGGGGGCGAGGGCGCCAACCTCGGGTGCTGCAGTGCTCCGGGATGCTGTCACCGCGGCCCCGGGCTCACCTCCCCCTGCCCTGTGCTGGGGTGTGGGAGGTCGGGGTGCCTATTGAGCCAGCGGCCAGCTGGCTCTCTTCTTCCAGGATTTTTCCTGGTCATATGCCCCCCCCCCCTCCCCCTCCCCATACACAAACACACACACACACACACACAGAATACACATCACTCACAGATGTAGGATGGAGAGGCCACGTGGAGAGCTGCACCACCACTTGCCTCTCCGTTTTAATTGCACTTTAGTCATTATAACTCACAACACATACACACTTACACCCTGATACACATAGGACCTTTGGGGCAGGCATGTTACTCAGAGGTTGATGAGATGGGCCGCTGAGGTGGCCCCACTCGGATCCTCGTCACTGTCTGTCTCCAAATTTTATTTGCACTTTAGACATGGAGGGTTTTGGGGGGGCAGTGTGGGCAAGCGCTGACGACCAACAGTTGGCGCTTGTGGCATAACTGTCCCCTCAATTTTAACTGCACCCTATACACCTCATTCACTCACAAACATTAACACATAGACCTACAAGTTGGGGAGGAGGAGGGGTGGATGGGTCATCTTACACCCCGATTTCTTGCGTCTCGCCCGGGGTAGGGGTCGGGTGGTTCCTTGGGGACCGGGCTGGTGGCGTCCTGGGGTCGCTGTTGGCCCTGGGGTGGTTTCCACTTGCCCCGCCTTCAGAGGGTGGGTAGCTATGGATGAATGTGTGTCTTTGTGTATTTGTCACCGTCTCCGTGAGTATGGGTGGGTGAGTGAATGTGTATGTATGGCATATCTGTGTGTGGGTAAGTATGTATGGGCATGTATGAGTATCTGTGTATAAATGTGTACACGGGTGTCTGGGTGTGTTTGTATGCATGGCTGGACCTGGGTCTGGGCCTTGTGCCTTGCCTCCTGGCCACTCCTTGCTGGTTGCCTCCTCCCCCCTACCCCCCTGGGATGGGGGTGCCTCGGGGTTCCTGGGTGGGGCTGGGTGTTCTGGCGTGGGTACTGGCCTGCCCCCCTTGGGGGTGCGGTGCGGGGCTGCGTTGGCTTCTTCGGCGTGGGGGGGGGCTCTGTGGAGGGTCGGGCGGTCCTTGGGTGCCGTGGGCCCGGGAGCCCTGCCGCCGGCCAGTGCAGGGGGCTGGCCGCTGGGGGGGGGGGCGGGCTTCTCATCGCCTTGGGTTCCCTGGAGCCCTCGCTCCGCGCCTGGGGGGGCACCGTCTGAGACCCCCCTCTCCCGTCTGCTGGGGTAGGTGTGCGGTTGTCTTTGGACTGAGTGGCCGGGGGTCTTCCTGGCTCTTGGTGGGCTGCGGGGGGCCGGGGGTTCCGGGGGCTTTCCGTACCTGCCTCTGGCTTCTGATGGGTGGAGCTGCAGCGTTTTGCCCTCATTGGTAAGTACGTTCCATGACACAGACACAAACATGACACAGACACAAACGCCCACTCAATCACAACTCAACAAAATTGTTGGTGTGCGTAACATGCTTTGTTAGTTTTGTTTTTCACACACAAATTTATTTTTGCAAGTATTGATAGTATTTTTTTATATGTTAAAGTGATGAAGTATCTGATTAATAGACTTGTGCTCTTTCCCCTTTTTTTTTTTTTTTTTTTTTTTTGCTCCCTTTCTCTCTCCCTTTTTCTTCTCTTTATTTTCCTCTTCTTCAGCCTGTCAGCTCTGGCTGTTACATAGTATGTGGAAAAATAACTCAGATAAATAAAATAAAGGGTTAAAACAACAACAAGAAGAGCCTATTGAGAACCTATAGAGCTCATCTTGAAATAGCAAATATGTTTGGCACAACAACGCATTCAGATCACAGTTCTGCTTGCAAGATCTACCAGACATGACAGGCTAAAAAAAAAAAAAAAAAAAAAAAAAAAAGAAAAAAAAAAAAAAAAAAAAAAAAAAAATTTAGCAGTCATGTTCAGGGTCGTGTTTAAATTTAGGTCTTTCTGTAAATAACTCCTCGTCCAAGGAGCACAGTAAGAAAATGCTGTTTTCCCAAGATTTGTTACAACTCTACAGTAGGTACATAAAATTCAGATGAGCGTAACTGGTAACTAAAGAAGGGTTTACATGAATGGCTTTAAAGAGGAAAATATACCAGTGCTGAATGGTCAGTGATACGCTTCCTAAAAAATTTAGCAAATTAAAGAGAAGCTTGTCATTTATCCATATGGCCAGATACTTGTTCCCTTTCATCAAACCTTTATGAGCTTTTCAGAAGAGCATATATTTTGTTCTGAACATTTAAAACCAATTTTAAATGCAGTCTGAAATGAGAGAAATATCTTTCTAGCATTTCGATTTCACAAAGTAAACCAGACCTGCATTAGCAGAAAAATAGATTAAAGGTTCTCTGCAGCACTACTGTAATCATGAATTTACTAGGAATATTATACATAAAATTAAATGTACAGTTGGTACTGCTCAGTACTTTTACTAAATTAAATAGGATATAAAATCTTAGGAAGAGCTTAACTCCCATAACGGCCCATAACTCACAGCTTAAAAATAGAGAATCTCCAGTTTTGTTATCACTAAGGTATATTTAGAGCTAACGATGGTTTTAATTCTAAAATAATTTCTTCTAAAAGTAGAAAGGGTAGCCATGGGTTAGATTTTTGGCAAAGGCAAATATCATTTCTGATGTCTACAGGAGTGGACATTCATATAGTGACTGCTTCCTATTGTTTAGATGTAACTACTTATTGCATGTTCATTACTGACAGCAGCAAGCTCTTTTCTAAATGCTAAACCCCAAACAAGGTGGGAAGTTTAAAAACAGCATGCAGCATTTTTTGGCAATAAGTGATCGTTGCAGGAAATCATATTATCAGAAAAGTGAGTTTGTTAAGTGAGTTTGTTTGGCAACCACTGCTTTGTTTTCCCAGGCAGCTAGAAACAGCAGAGGGTGGGCAGGCAGGTGAGAAGATGAAATGAGTATCCTGTTCAACTCCAGTGCAAAACAGAACCAGCAGGGAAGTCCACACAAAGAATGCAGATAATCTGGTGGAGACTGCTGGAGCTGTTTTTTCAGTGTGGCTGATGGGGTTGATCAGATGCAGGTGGTGTGGCTGAGGTGTAGAATAACTGCTCAGCCCCTCCTTGACTTGAAGAGAGTAAATACAAACCGGCCAGTGGCGTCTAATGACAGTAGGGCCTCTAGGCAGTCTGTCAGACGCACCCACCTCAGCTCTATGGAAGTCCGTGATGAGCAAGGGGTCCAGTATGAAGGCACGGGGAACCCAGGACCTCTCCTCAGGACCATATTTCACCCAATCAATGAGATATTGGAGACCCCGGCCCCAGCAGTGGATGTCCAAGATCCAATCGACAGCATAAGTAGCATGGACATTCACAATAACATACGGGCCGATGCACCAGGGGACCAGTTTGCTGGAGGTATAATGGAATAGGTATAATGGAATATTTCTAGCCAATAATCAGCCTTTGTGATCTTGAGCATAACGTGGGACCAGGGTTCTCCTCTGGTCAACCAGGCAATGATGCTGTTCCATCATACGCGGCAGTGCTTCCTTGGTTTGGTCCCAGGCCTGATGACTCCATTGAAGGTGGTGCTGGATAGAGGAAACAGCCAAATCCTGCTTCACAGCAGGAAAATATGGGAGGCTGATACCTGAGTGGCTTTAAAGGGGGGAAGTCCTATAGCAGAGGAGGTTAAAGCATTATGAGCATATTCAACCCATGGCAATTATACATTCCAAGTGGAAGGGTTATAGGACGTGATATACATACATACATACATACATACATACACACAGTGGAGAGCTTCCTCTAGCTCAGGGGTGGGCAACTCCAGGCCTCAAGGGCCAGTATCCTGCAGGTTTTAGATGTGTCCCTGATCCAACACACCTGAATCACATATAGAAATCATTAGCAGGTCTCTGGAGAACTTGACTGCATACTGAGGAGGTAATTCAGCCATTTGATTCAGGTGTGTTGGATCAGGGACACATCTAAAACCTGCAGGACACCGGCCCTCAAGGCCTGGCATGGCCCACCCCTGCTCTAGCTCCTCATTCAGCCTCTCAGCTGTCTGGGTCTTTGGTTGATTAATAACCCAGAGTGGAAGATTGCTGCTACTCCTCCGACAGTTAGTATGAGTCGGGGTGTTGATTCATTTAAACTAACATATTCATTCTGCTGTAACTAGGTCTCTGTAAGGCAGAACAAATCAATATGTTGATCAATTATTAAATTATTTATTAACAGGAATTTAGAAGTGAAAGACCTAATGTTTAATAATCCTCATTTAACCTTTTAATCTTCAGTGCAGTTAAGGATGCTAGATTGTTCTTTATTTGTGAATTTTTATGCTTAAATCATTTTGTGCTGATTTTTGGTTTGTTCTTTGGTGGTCTGAGAGCAGATATAGTCTCTGTGGTGATTTTTGTTTTTTTGTTTTTTTTGGGGGGGGGGGTGGAAGCTACAGAGAGGCCTGTTAGACTACAACTCTGCTTCCTGGACCCAACTCTGGATAGTAATGTTGTGGGGAAATAACAACTTTGGTCAGAGTTGTAGAAATGAGAGCCACTCCATCCAAAGTGGGATGGATGCCGTCTCTCCTAACAAGACCAGGCTTTCCCCACAAACTTTCCCAGTTATCTATAAAGCCCACATTGTGTTTGGACACCACTCAGACAGTCAGCAATTCAAGGAGGAGCTAAACATGTTCGATTGGGGAGGGGTCAAGGTGACAACTACAAGATCCTACACTGTTCTGTAAAGTTACCTTGCGATTCAATATTAACTTTAATGACCTCCAATTTACATAACCGAGTGTCATTACTGCTGACATGAATTATTATTTTACCAAATCTACATTTATCCTTAACCAGCAGTTTCAGGGTTTTTCTATGTCACCTGCTCTGGCTCCTGGAAGACAATAACAATGGTTGCTGGTGTCTTTAGCTTCATGTTAGCCATATGAAAAGGCTCACATTCCACATAAACTGTCTTCACATCTGCAGGAGCCTGTCTTGTCTTGGCAGTTTTTTTTGTTCACTGTGATTCTAAAAGCTTCTTGTGTCAGTTTGCCAATATCATCTACCAGCTTCTCAGGACATGCTATTTATTCAGTCTGTTAACTTGGATGCACCTGATTTAAAAAAAACCTGACTGGCTGGTTTTAGTTTTGCGATGCAGGGTGGTGGTGGGTGTGGTGATGATCAAGGGCTCATCAAACCACATTACAAAGTTCAAGATATTACTCATTCACTTCCTGCTCCATCCCTGTCAACCTAATATGGCACCAGTTGGGCATTTCCAACATTGCCATCATGTGGAGGTTTGTAAAATTGTCCAATCTTTGTCCTGTTAATTTCATCACTTTTTATATTGTGTTTGTGATAGTGTAGCTTGGTCCAAGCACAGATATGAGTCCACTATCAGAGGCCATAAGAAGATCATTTCTAAGCTTCACTAATGCATTTTCTGTAATGTGATGAATTCTGAATCCTGACTAAAACTCTTCCAATAAACCATCCCTCTGCAGGTGATCAATTAGCTGCTTTACACATACTCTGAGGAATCTTTGAGATATACCACATGCTGAAGTCATCTTTTATTACACAGTGTGCTGACAGTATTCTGGACTATGGTAGAAAGGTAATTTACAGTACCTCTTTGTGAAAAAAATCTTGCAGGCTGTTGCTGTACTCTGTAACCTTTGACCCTTTTGCAAAGGTAAATAAAACTCATGAAGAAAACCTGGTTGTGTGCACTTTGATTTAACTTCACAACAGGAGTAAGTTCAAGGGACCAAAAATACATCAGTATACATCATGCATTTTGTCTCATTTCAGCCACAAAACAACTCCCTTACTGCTTTTTTTGTTTGTTTGTTTGCTTTTTTGGGGTGGGGTGGTGGTGGTAAGGGGGGAGGTATAGTTTTGTGGGAAATCACAATACAACTTTTTTGCTTTTATTTTGAAGTTGACTGCTTTTTTAAAAAACCTTATGTACATATATGTGTGCAAGCAAATCCAGTTTCATTCTAAAGAGAGATGTGTTTGCTAGCTTCAAAAGACGTCAACTCATTCAAAAATAAATTCCCTTGTGTGCGACAAGTCCAACTGTGAAATTTTCTGGCTACTAAATATTCCACACTCAGTTGTTAGTGGTATTTATGTAGTGGTAGGCCATGTAAAATGACTGAGCGGGGTCAGTGGATGCTAAAACACATAGTGCGGAGAGATCACCAACTTTTGCAGAGTCAATCACTACAGACCTCCAAAGTTCATGTGGCCTGCAGATTAGCTCAAGAACAGTGCATAGAGAGCTTCATGGAATATGTTTATAGGTTTCCATGGCCGTGCAGCTGCACAAAAGCCTTACATCACCAAGCACAACGCAAAGCATAGGGTTCAGTGTGCCACCACTGGGTTTGGGAGTCTGGGTTTGGCGGTTGCCAGGAGAACGGTACTTGTCTGACTGCATTGTGCCAATTATAAAGTTTGGTGGAGGGGGGGATTATGGTGTGGGGTTGATCTTCAGGAGTTGGGCTCGGCTCCTTAGTTCCAGTTAAAGGAACTCTTAATGCTTCAGCATACCAAGACATTTTGGACAATTTCATGTTCCCAGCTTTGTGGGAACAGTTTGGGGAGTTTGGCCCCTTCCTGTTCCAACATGACTGTGCACCAGTGCGCAAAGTAAGGTCTGTAAAAACAATGATGAGTGAGTTTGGTGTGGAAGAACTTGAGTGGCCTGCACAGAGTCCTGACCAGAGGCCTGATAGAACACCTTTGGGATGAATGCGTGCAGAGACTGTGAGCCAGGCCTTCTCATCCAGCATCAGTGTCTGACCTCATAGATGTGCTTCTGGAAGACGGCTCAAAAATTCCCATAAACACTCCTAAAGCTTGTGGAAAGCCTTCCTGGAAGGGTTGAAGCTGTTAAGCTATAAAGGGTGGGCTGACATCATATGGGCCTTATGGATTAAGAATGGGATGTCACTCATGTTCATATTTGTGTGAAAGCAGATGGCAATATAACGTATATTCCTATAATATAACCTACATATCCCACATATGTATACAGAATCAGTTAAAAGTTTGAACACAATCCAAGCTTTTGACTGGTACTGTATTTTGCATATATGGGATATATAAATTATACACAGCTCCAGCGCTTTCCACCAATGGTATACATCTGAGTACTGAGTACTTAGGTTTTACCATTGCTGAGTGTATTTTGATGTCATATACCACATCAGTGGCCCTATAGATCATGGATGTAATTTGGTGAGAAACTTGTAGCAGATGTAATTGTGTGGTATCTCTTTACAACAGCCTAAGCTATTGTTAGTGATGTCACAAGTATGTGCCACCGCTCCTCTGTAGAGAGCATGGGAGAAACGTTAACGTTTTGGCAGATGGAAGCATGGGCTGAGGCAGACCTATAGTTTTAATCTCCCTAACTCTTAGTATCGTCACAGGTTGTATGAACTCTGCTTATTTCATGTATGATAATGCAGCAGCCGTTTAACCGGGCTTCATAAGGTTGGTGAAGAATGCGTTTATTAAAGGACAACACTGTAGAATTCCCAGTACCAGTATGGTTGTGAGTTTTTGATTGTCTGCTGATCACATCTGCCGCCTCCTCTTCACCACTGAACACAGCCCAACGTGACAAACTTGTTACCTGTTATGTTGTAAACTGGTTGGATGTGCTTGGAGACTGAGACAATTTTATTGCCAGCAACAAAGAACTGCTTGCTGCTTCAGACACAGAGAGTGAAAGTGGAAAGTACATCCTTGTTTTTAACATAAACTCACTACTGCAGCCAGGGGCAGCACAAAGTGACCCTTTATTCTGCTTTCTAGTTTCAGTTTCCTTTTTTCCCAGTATTGGTGCTGTCACTGGTTAGCTAACACAAGCTCATGCAAGTCTGTTAGCAGCAACTTGCACAAGGTGTTGCCTCAGCGTGTCAGGAGCACCTCGACATTCACTCCAGTGTTAATTTTTCGACTCTCTTTCGGGGGAAAAACAAAACGGAGGCAGGTATGGAGATAAAGTAATAAAATAAAATAAAATCATGTTTTCCTTCAGCAATGTCTTCTTGTGCTCCTGGTGTAAAAAGTTTGTCACTGGTATCTATAGCTTTGTGCGGCACGCTGTTACATCAGCGTTTTAGGTATTTTAAACATTTCTAGGTATTGCTGCTCAAATCTTCCAGCTTTCAGCATTCATATTGAATTTTTTTCTAGGAAATACTTCTTTCTAGTTGCAAAAGTGCTGTGACATTTTTGGAGATGTCGGTTCCTGGTGCTCACCACTCGCCTCGCAAGCTGTCAGCACCTGACTCCTGGCACACCCTTTCAAAACCCCCGTTGACTTTCGCTGCTGAGTGGAAGTTAAATACAGATATAATTCACTCAGCTGATATCTAATGGCTGATATTTGGTTTATTTCAGTGTTTTGTTTCTTCCTGAGCAAATCAGTTGGGCTGATATTAAAGTTAAGCTTCATACCTGGATAGGTTTAATTAACTTTAATGTCTCAGCACTTTTGGAAAAGAATAATTTGCTAATCTTTATTCCTTTATGTAGAAATGTGTTATTGTTGTTTTTACAGCTTTTTTAGAATTAAAGCTGGCACTAAACAAACCAAACCAAAAAGCAAAGGTTTGGCCTCCACTTTAACAGCTTCTTTTCCACAGCTGTGCTTGATGCTGTCAGAGTTGCTAGGCGACTGGAGCTACACTGAGGTAAGGGCAGGTGACGCAGTTATGAAGGCCAGACTGTCCAGTTTCACAGCGGCTCACTTTCGGCCTCCGCGGTCATATAAGGACCCGGCCTACATAGACCGGATCCTTTGAAGGATGCAGCGCCTGAATTTGGACTCTGCTAAAGTAGGACCCCTGTTGGTTGGGCTCCGCCCTCCAAACAATCAGGAGTCAGTTGATTGGAGGAACAGCAGAGAGCGTGAAACTGCAGCAGCAGGTACAATACACGCTGGCATGTCCGATGGCTTCATTGTGCACGTAGCTGTTGAGTTCTATTTGCGCGGGTTGTTGAATTTACGCGTGAGAAATGAATACCTGCGCCTGTGAAATGCAAACATTTGCTCGTGATGTTTTTTTCTCACGCGACTTCTGACAAATGCAATTCCACAGCAGGCCTGACGTCACGATTGAGAGTGCACATATAGAGAAGTAAGTGCACTGCGGAAGAATGTGAAGTCATACAGAGAAACTGTGTGTGAGGGTGAGACTCCACGGAAGGTTTTGAAAGAAAGCAGCACAATGAAGTTCCAGCAGCTTCTCTTCTTCCTTCCTGAAGTTTGAGTGGAGCTGTTTTCCCGTGCCTGTGGGATTTCTTTCACAACGAGCTCAGGGACTGCTGGGAAAGCGAGGCGTGTCCGGGCGCTGCTTCTCTTGTCGCTAGATACTTCCGTGTTACTTCCTTGTTCTTTTGTGGAGAGAAACGCTTTTCCACAGACCAGGCAGGGATTAATAGTTTGTATTAGTTTTATTTGGTCCAGTTAGTTCTGGATATTGGGATATTAGAGTATCTAAAATCTCATCCATCTCCGCGCTGACAGAAAGTTTGGCGCCATGGCTGATAGCCGAGAGGAGGAGAAACCAGAGCAGGAGCCGATGGGCGCCGCGGGTGGAGAAGGTATGTGAAAATGTCAGGCTCACCCACAGAAAACTAAAGGCAAAACGGAGAAAAATATAGAATGAATGAAATAATGGCTTCTAGGTACTGCCGCGTTGTTTTATTAACAGTGTTCACCGCTGTGTCCGTTGCTAAAGCCTAACGTCGTATCTAGCTCCGACCAGCTGGGACGGCTGACTGCTTTAAACTTCTGCCCTGTGGGACACAGACCGACATAATGTGCTTTAAAGTTGTCGTTGAGTATCGCCAGGAAGATGTCAGGACTGCAACACCTCTGATTATTATGAACACTCATGACGTCACACGAAGACAAGTTTAACAACCTTGAATTTAAACGCAGATGACTGAGAATGTAGTTTTAAGAGAACTCCGTTTTTTCTTTAGATCTGCTTTACTTAGACTTCTTGAATGACATTCAAGCACGGATAAAGAGATGTCGCTCCACGCACTGCTTTTCAGTCCGGCTCTTTCTCAGGAAACTAGAAGTGGTGCTCCTGGCGACAGTGAAGGCTAACTCAAACCACCTCTTAAGAATAAAATGATCCAGTTTAAAGGGGAAAAAAAATATTCGATCATACCACTTTATTTTGTTCTCTTAATAAACTTTGCATTCTTTGACAAAATCGGAATATCTTTATTTAATAAGAAATGTTTCCCTTGATGACATATGTTGGTTGGCAGTTTTCACAAAAGTGTTTTTTCTACTGGTGGCTTTGCTTTACTTCTCAATATAAATATTTTCAAATGATTATTATGGCATTACGTATATAGACCAAAAATATAAGCAAACAGTCTGATATTAATGATCTGCTGGTTCTTCCAGATGTCATTGATGATCCTATCTTAGAGCGAGGAGCAGTGGTCCTTAGAGGGTAAGTCTCAACTGGGTGATCTGCTGAATGGTCCTACCTCGGTGAAGATGAAGGTTTTCAAGACTTAACAGCACAAGTGTTTCACTAAACTGCAAGCAGTGGGAACTTTTGAACTGTTGCATCCATTGTGTATTTAAATCTGGCAGACCATTAAAAATGCAGCTGTGTTATAGGCCAGTACACCAGCATGGCTCCACAGTCTGGGTGCTAAACTGGCCTGTCTGTGGTGAACTATGAAGCAGCTAGAGTGGGAAAACATTTCACTCTTAAAACTAAAGTCATTGGCGCATTCATTTCCCAGATGCCTATTTGAGCGAAGAAGTAGCAGAAGTCATCACTTGGATGTGAAACGTTTCTTCCACTGAAAACACAACATCCTGATGAACAGATTCAACTGTCTGGGACTCCCGTACCTTGATAATTGAGCATGCATCAAGACTAAGTCTGCAGCAGAAGTGTATCTAGGAGCATGTGTGTGAATAAAAAAGTATTACAGCATTAAGTCCATGTAGGCCCCAGTTTTTCAGCAGAAAGACCAATAACGCAACAGCAGCAGTGAAGATGACACTGTCAGAGTTTAATGTAGAATCTGGCTACACACAGAACCGAGAGCAAAGAGGTTACTGAGATGGTGAGCTTAGCTGGAGTGACAGAAAATGTTTTTCTAGTGTCCAGAACAGCAGCGCTTGTTCCTGTAATCACCATTAAAACCTTTACTGGGAAAAAGCTGGAGGATTCCTGCATCAGACCACATGATCAACAAGCTCCAACATGAAGAAAAGCTAACTTTGTAGCCGCTCCCATCCACTGCTGTTGGTTTTACACAGCCAAAAATCAACTGTAAAAACTACAGAAATTCAAATCAAATCTGAAGATGAACTGTTTGTGTGATACAGTGTTAAAATTAGGCAGCTTGCTAAAGGCTGATGGCAGCCATCCCAATTTATAGATGTGGAAAAGAGAGAAAAACCCACAGTGGTCACTGAAATAACTTGAAACTGACAACAGCAGAAATAAATAATTACTGAAAAATAACTAATGAAAATCACGCATTGCTTTTGAATTGTGGTTCAACAGAATTATTTAAAAAATACAAACAAATGAAAGTGACTTAATATTTTGTTGCACGACCTTTTGAGGCAATTTCTGCAACCAAGTGACTTCTGTAACTCTCGGTGAGTTTTCTGCACCTGTCGACAGGTATTTTGGTCCCACTCCCAGTGAGCAAACTGCTCCAGCTGTCTCAGGTTTGAAGGGTACTTTCTCCAGGCTGCATGTTTCAGCTCCTTCCACAGATGTTCAATAGGATTTAGATCAGGGGTCACAGAGGCCACTTCAGGATAGTCCAGTGTTTTGTTCTGAGCCATTCCTGGCTGTTTTTAGCTGTGTGTTTGGGTCATTGTCCTGTTGGATGACCCATGACCTGCGACTGAGACAAAGCTTTCTGACACTGGGCAGCACGTCTCGCTCCAGAATTCCTCGATAGTCTTGCGATTTCATTGTACCTGCACAGATTCAGGACACCCTGTGCCAGATGGAGCAAAGCAGCCCCAGAACATAACTGAGCCTCCCCCATGTTTCACACTAGTTACAATGTTCTTTTATTTGGATACTTCATTTTTGTATCGGTGAACATAGATGAGACAATTTGCCAAAAAACTCCCATTTGTCTCATCTGTCCAAAGGACGTTCTCCCAGAAGCTTTGTTGCTTGTCAATTTGCATTTTGATGGTATGATCTGACACTGATATCCTTGACTTTGGAATTCACCTCTTACCTCTTTGCAAGTTGTTCTGGGCTCTTTGGTTATCATTCATATTATCCGTCTCTTCAATTTGTCATCATTTTTCTTCTTGCAGCCACGTTCAGAGAGGTTGGCTACAGTCCTGTGGACCTTAAACTTCTGAATAATACATGCAGCTGTAGTCACAGGAACATTAAGCTGCTTGGAGATGGTCTCGTAGCCTTTACCTTTAACATGTTTGTTAGTAATTATCTTTCTCATCCCCTGAGGCAGCTCTCTCCTTAGCTTTCTGTGGTCCGTGTTCAGTGTGCCACACATCATGATACCAAATAGCACAGCGATTACTTTTCACCCTTTAAATAGGCAGACTGACTGATTACAGGTTAGAACATGCCGGTGATGCTAATTACAGGACACCTTAGTTTAACACGTCCCTGTGGTCAGCTTATTTTCAGTCTTTTCTAAGAGTACCATCATTTTTGTCCAGGCCAGTTTCAATTAGATCAACCCTGACACAGCTGGAGCAGTTTGGTCACTAGGAGTGGGCCAAAATACCTGTCGACAGGTGCAGAACACTTACTGAGAGTTACTGAAATCATTTGATTGCAGAAATTGCCTCATAAGGTTGTGCAACAAAATGTTAAGAGTGCCATCATTTCTGTCCAAGTCAGTTTCATTAGTTTGTCTTTTTTTTTTTTTTTTTTTTTTAAATAATTCCATCAAACCACAATTCAAAAGCACTGTCTGGGTTTCATTAGTTAATTTTCAGTAATTTTTTATTATTACTTTTGTCAGTTTCAAGTTATTTGAGTCACCATTCTGGGTTTTTCTGTCTTTAATGGAAACATAATAACAGTTTTGTCCATGTCTGTATATGACATACCTGCAGCGAGCAAGGGTGATCATGAGGTGTACGAGACCATATTTATTTCAAGGCTTTAGTAACATTTTGCAGATTTAGATTTACTATAAAATATAAATAAATTGTATTTATGAAATGTTATTAATTTTTAAAAATATAAAAATAAAAGCTTTTTTTGGTAGGCCATTAAAACTGTGAGCCACTGACTTGGGGCTGTTAGGCTGGACACTGAATTATTATTAATGTTAATTATTGTCATGTACAGCATCATAGCATCTGTTCTGTGCAGCAGGAACCATTGTATCAGAGCGCTGGAAAACCTCAGGTCTGAGGATGCTGATATGCTCACTTTTCTTCATTGCATCCACCACATGCTTCTTTAAAGGATTACAACCATGCATACTCACTCATTCACTACCACACTTTAACACGCAGGTACGCACATATGCACAAAAACACACACATGAACACACACCAGCTCCTTTTCATCCAGTACTGTCAGAACTCCTTTTTAACCTCCTCTTAATGTGAGAAAGCCTTCCATGAAGACAGAGGAAAAGCTGTTTTATTTTCTGCCTAAGTTTAGTTTGCATGTATACCTTATTTATTTGACATTACTGTACTTGTGGTTATTTATTTTTGCATTAAAGAATGAATGAATGTTTTTATTATTATATATCGCATTAATGATGTGATCAACCATGGCCGGCAGAGGGACATGCTATCAGCCTGAGGTTAGAAAAAGTCCTGTGCTTATCATTGTGGTCACAGTGATCTGTTTTCAGAGGGCATTGAGACTTCTGTGAACTTTACTCAAAGACTGCAGCTGTGGTGCAGGTGTTCAGATACAAAGAGTTTGTGTGTGTGTGCGTGCGTAGTCAAATGACATTGAAGGTCTTTATTGTAACTATACGAATGAGCATCCAATGAAATTACCATGAACATGGGAGCTCTGAGTCGCTGCACTGCTGCTTGTAGCCATCTGTACACAGTGCTCTACTGGGCAAATAATGAATTTATAAACTATGAATTTATCAGGTAAAAAATGTATAATAAAAGCTTTAAATCCATCTTTTAAACATTTAATTCACATTTGAACTATGACTTGAGCAAAGATCTGCAAAGTGTTAGGCAAAGTGGTTCTTAAGTGTCAAGTGATCAGTTACAGATTTTTAACAATGTGTTTCTAACAGTTTGATAAATTTGCCAACCTTTTCAAATGAAGATGTTCTGATTCATCAGAAAAATGTGATTTTATTATTTTATTTTCTTTAATCAGAACAATCCTGTAAGATGTCTAGCAATCAATTAATGATGACAACAGTCATCATTCTACATATTGTAGGTTTTATTTTGCAGCTAGTGGTATTTTCTCTCTATAAATGTAATTTTTTAAATAGAAAATTCTGCTTTAATATTTTGAATTGTCTTGAAAAAGCACTGGTGTTTCCTCTCACACGTGAGTAGTTTTATTAACTATATGAACAGTTAATAAAACTGTGAACATCTTTGTGTAGTAAAATTGTCTCTCTTTTTGTGTTCTGCATTGCAGGTATGTGATCACACGCATAAACACAGAGGACCCTAGTCGGCATGTCACCTCTGAGGATCTGGGAGGAAGGCCAGATGAACAACAGGATCCACAAATCAAAGAAGTGGTGGACCAGTTGCGCAAGATAGCGGATGAGTTAAATCGGAATGCTGAGCTTCAGGGGTGAGCTGCTTCACTTCATTCAGCAGATTCTTTGATTATTGCTTAACTGATGTGCATTTTCCACCTCATGTTGACACTTATTGTGGCTACTGTTGGCACATTTACAACAAAAAAACCTCACTTTCTTTTAACTTTCTTTGTCAAAGTTCTGTGTGTTTAAATAAAACAAATTTTTAAATATTATGTAAATACAACACACACTTTTGCATGAGACTGGAGAGCAGCTTATTTCACTAATATTGAAATCATCCACCCATCACTCCTAAAAGCCTACATGGAATTTAGTTCAAATATCCCCAGAGCACATGCAGTCATATAAATCATATCAGTTGAAATTTGCTCTATAATTTCAGTGCAGAGATGCAAACTTGACCACACTGATGATGGAAAAAAACCAAACAAGAAGGTGTAATTAATATCATGCTTTTTTTCTTCATAATTTGAGCTTTGACCTTAACGCTTTCCATGGTGTCGTCTTGTAGTGTCCTTTCTTCAGTGCTTAAATGGCACTGACTGGAGAATTGGCGCCATCTACTGCTACTCGCTAACCAGCCAGTTCATATTCAGACCACAGGAATGGATAGAAATGTTCAGTCACTTTTTTTTGTTAATTTTTGTGGAACTTTTATGATTGTTTGTGTGACATTTGGATAACAACTTGGTTAGTATATAGTAAAACTGGTGTGCAGTCACATCTTTACTATGAACAGTGATTTCAGGAAAAACTCGTGTCAGTAAACCAGTTAAGTCAAATCACATAATTTTATAGTTAAATGTGTCCATTTCCTCACATCAGACTGATCAACCAGGTTCAGGGGAACTGTGCTCAGGACATCTTCATGGCGGTGGCAAGAAACATCTTTGCTGATGGCATCAACTGGGGTCGAATTGTGGCTCTCTTCCATCTGGCCTATAGATTAATATACAAGGTAAATCATCTCTTCCAACACTGATTCTGTGCCTGTTACAATCTTTTTCTTTATCCTTTCTTCATCCATTCAAAAAAATTTTTTTTTTTTTTTGACCCTGTGTTCATCAGAGAAAATCCTAAATAAATTTAAACGTGTGCACCCAATTCTTCAAGGAAATCCTTCAAAGCCCCCAAAAATTACCATGAGTTCATGTCCATGATGGCTGTGTGTAAACATCTGACCACAGCTGTATGCCCCAAACTTTAGTTTTAAAAAATGTGATATTCCAAGAATGAAGAAGAAATAATTCTACTTCAGCATCATACTCAAAATTCTCTGCATTCATTAAAGCTCAGTGGAATGCAGAAATACAGACTTAAAGCAAGTGTGCATAAAATTTCTGCAAGAGAGCTCCATGCACTTGAGGATTTGACAATGGGCCACCTGAGTCCTACGTTAATTAATTCCTTCCATATCTATTTCTCCTTTAAAGGCTCTTACCACCAATCATTTAGAGAACATTCGAATGGTCATCAGCTGGGTTCTTCAAGTCATCAGAGAGCAGCTCCACACCTGGCTCGTGCAGCAAGGGGGCTGGGTAAGTGATTACTCATTCATAAAGATCAGACAGACTCTATGCCTTAAATCAATATTTAAGTTCTTAATCTCTTGATCTTGCAGGAGGGGGTGATTGGTAGTTTTTCTCGATGGAGGACAGTGGCCATTGTAGCATCAGTAGCATTGGTGGTAGCCTTTGTTTACTACCGGAAAGTACGATGAAAACCTCAAACCTCACAACCAAGAATGCAGTCCATTCGTCTGGATACATGCACCCTCTTTAGAAATTTATCACAATCATTCCTCAGCCTCCATTTCATTAACAAAAGGAGGTTAAGTACTGTACTTAAATGGAGGGACCTTCTCTTTTCTCAGGTTTTAAAGAACAAAAGTGCTTTTTATCACCAGATGTCAAGTGAGCATCTCAGTCTTTCTTCACTAGCAGGTAATCAGCACCTCCCATGGGTTTGTGAGAGCTGCTGCAACTTACCTTGGAAAGACTAAGCTGGATGCTCTCAGATGTTGAGCAGCAGTGGTTGTCAGATTATGCTTTTTATGGACAAATTGTACCTCTAATCAAACAGGCCTGAGGACCTGTTCTTACCTGAACCACATCTGAGGCTTTTAAAAAAAAAAAAAAAAACTGTGAAGAGACCTGAGGGAATTAACACCACCATATTTATTTTAATCAAGTCAATCAAAATTATACAAACTGGTAAACTTAATATGCTGTAGCTACACAGTAGGTCGTGCCTGAACTTTTAACTGTTGTATTCTTTCCAAAAGGCAACCTTGTTGTCTCTCTAAAAAGTCTTTTTATACACTTGTTAAGTTTTTGGTATCAAAGACAAAAGGTCTTCAAATCATGCTGGAAAAAAAATGTGGGTGAAATGCTTATGGATTTTTAAAAATATACAAGGACCCTCAAAACTATCACATATCATGTACAGTTTTTAAGACTTAGGGAACCAAATCACTGAAATATTTCAGATTTTTTTTTTTAAAAGACAGTGGGGGAAATGTGCTGGTTTTAATAACTTGTTACCAAAGAACTTCAGTGTTTATAAAAAAAAATTTCAAAAAAAAGTGCAGTGGTTTGAATAAATTTAAAGCCTATTTAATTAAAAACATTTTAAAAAATCAGAAATTTTCAGTGTCTTTTTTGTTTCTTTGTTTAAATATGCAGATTTGCAAAAACAATACAACAATAACAAAAAGGTTTGTGAAAAGCCAAACTCACTCATCCACGTCTTTATGGACCTGCTTTGTGCTCTGGTGTGCAGTCATGTTGGAACAGGAAGGGACCATCCCCAAACTGTTCCCACAAAGTTGGGAGCATCAAATTGTCCAAAATGTCTTGGTATGCTGAAGCATTAAGAGTTCTTTTTGCTGGAACTAAGGGGCCGAGCCCAACTCCTGAAAAACAACCCCACACCATAATCCCCCCTCCACCTAACTTTATACTTGCTGTCAGACAAGTACCATTCTCCTGGCAACTGCCAAACCCAGACTCATCCGTGAGACTGCCAGACGGAGAAATGTGATTCATCACTCCAGAGAACACATCTCCACTGCTCTAGAGTCCAGTGGCGGTGTGCTTTACGCCACTGTATCCAACGCTTTGCATTGCGCTTGGTGATGTAAGGCTTGGATGCAGCTGCTCAACCATGGAAACCCATTCCAAGAAGCTCTCTACACACTGTTCTGGAGGTAAAGTTCTATGTCAGGCAAGATGGGAAATTCAAACAATTATTTTCTAGAGTTCCCAAAGTGTTTCCAGAGTGTGAAAAGCATTGAAAGCATTAAGTCCAAAAATGAGCATAAATCATTAATAAATCAGTCTCAAAAATAAATCAGTCAATATGTGCTTTCTGCTCTTCATACATCTCATTCATCTGATCCAATTCACAATTGGCAGCTGTACTTCGAGGGCCCCAAGTAAGTGGCGTGCCAAATTTAAGGTAATTCGGAAGGCATCATCTCATGTTTCAGGTCTTTCGTGTTGCTAGGAAATCAGCTGGTGGGGCCTGTTTTCCCTGTTACTTAACATCATCATACATTTGCAACTGCTGTCCCATGATATCACAGTTCAGTTATTATTGTAAGCTCTTATACTGGAACATTGTGTCCAATGATCAGTCTATCCATCCTGAAGGGCATCCAATACGGATTTTCAGCCTTGTCCCTTGTGCACAGAGATTTATCCAGATTTTCTGAATCTTTTGATTATATTATGTTGTGGAGACAGTGAGATATTCAAAGTATCTGCAATTTTACATAGAGGAACAATGGCTCTCATTTACTAATATGTATATTTACTAAACCCTGTGCAAGGCAAAAAAGAAGATCTGTCCAACTGTCCAACTGCATCCTAAGTCCAACTGGAGAAACCTAAATAATAGTGTTCAAGGCCCAAGGAGGAAGCCAGAAAAGAGGCAGCTTTCCAAAGTGTTTCCATGGGAATGATGCCATTAAATAAATAAAAGTGACACTCGAGCTGAAATAACAGGAGTGTGAGTGAATACCGACGAAGGACAACAAGCACATGATCTGCCAGCTCCAAATGAGAAACTGCCAGCAATAAAAAGAAAACCCCAGATTCTCCAGCATCTGTGGGAAACGACTCTGTAAGTCAGGGGTATTCATCCTGCAGGTTTTAGATGTGTCCCTGATCCAACGCAAATGGCTGAATTGCCTCCTCAGTATGCAGTCAAGTTCTCCAGAGTCCTGCTAATGACTTCTATATTTGACTCAGGTGTGTTGAGGCAGAGACGCATCTAAAACCTGCAGGACACCGGCCCTCGAGGCCTGGAGTTGAATACCCCTGCTGTAAGTGCTGTCATCCAGCCTGAAACCTGCTGTGGGGGGGGACTGCAGATGCAAATCAGCCCCAAACTAGCTGGTACAATGCATCAATTGGCAACATTTATGTTAATGTTGTACATACTCCATTTTCCAATAAATCAAAGAAAAAAAAATGAGATAATGATACTGGAAAATTATTAAATAAAAAAGTCAACGCTGACATCTTTCCCATTAGTATTTTGTTTTCTCAGCAAGATATTTATTTTATTTCCTTATTTTATTGTAATTCTGAGCATTTTGTGGCTTATGGTGTTTTGGAAAACATTTAATAATGACCAAAAGATAATGACAACAAGAAGTAGTAGTAGTATTACTACTACTACTAGTAGCAATATTACCGTATTTTCCGGAGTATAAGTCGCACTTTTTTTTCATAGTTTGGCTGGGGGTGCGACCTATACTCCGGAGCGACGTATATGTGACATTTATAACACATGAACCAAAATACTCCAGCCACTTGACATCTCCGTGAACTGCAGCTTTAAGGCAGTCTTGCGTAACCTGTGGGCGCAGTGGATGATGGACGGAGAGCACAGCTTAACGGCAACTGGGAGAATGCGCCACCCAACTTTCCTGGAAGTCATTGGATGGATCAAGAAAACATGGGCTTCAGTGACAACCAAACCATCCTGTTGGGATTCAGAAAGGCTGGAATAATTGGAACTGCAGCTGACGACGAGTCTGACTAACGCGACACAGAAGAGGAAGCGGCGCTTCATCTACGGAGTGTACGGAATTGTTTAGAAGTGACACAGAGGATGAAGAATTCAATGGATTGATGGTTTATGCTATGGTTATCTGAATAACTTAATGTTACGTTAACATACCGAACACGTGTTCGTTGTGCGTCATGTAGCTGAATGTGCTACGTTAGCATAACGTAGGCGTAACCGTGTTCGTCCTGTTCTTTAATCCATTATTATTTTAAATTGCCGTTCAAGATGGAATTTCTGCTCTGGGTCTCGGATTCTATCAAACCCCCCCCCAAAAAAAGTGCGACTTATAGTCCAGTGCGACCTATATATGTTTTTTTCTTCTTTATTATGCATTTTTTGGCTGGTGCGACCTATACTCCGGAGCGACGTATAGTCCGAAAAATACGGTACCAGCATTAGTAGTACTAGTAGTAGTACTGTAGCAGTAGTGTTTAAATTTCCTAGGACAGCCAGGCCTATATTTGTTCATACACACAGTCAGAGGCACTTCTAAATTTGATTGTGAAGTACAAACAAATTCAGGTATGAAAATATTGATGAATTGATTGATAAATCACTGATTTGTGAGTGATGCTGGTTTTATGCCCAATCTGTTACTGACCAATAGATCTGGATCACTGACCTTTTGTTCGACAGGTGGATGTGTGAACCACTACACGATGGAGCCTAACTAGCAGCAAAATGTTCATCCAGCTGTTTTTTATTTTAGGATCACATACTTTTCCAGCCCTTTGCTGCCATTGTGTCCCAACTTTTTTTGAGACGTGTTGCTGCCATCAAATTCAAAATGAGCTGATATTTTTCATGAAATAGTAAAATGTCTCAGTTTAAACATTTGATATATTTTCTAATGTGAATAAAATATGGGTTTCTATGTTTTGCTTATATTTATTTTCCATGGAGCTATATTTATTAGCTAGGCTCCTTAATTTGTTTAATGTGAACATCATCATGATGTTATTGCATTGGAGGTGTGAGCAAATCTCTAATCGGCCACAAACATTATCTTTTCACCACCTGCAGCGAGCAATTAACTCAATTCAGCATCTGGAAAATAAATTTTCTTTCTTTATTGTGCTCTTTATGTAAGAAACAGACCTCAGCAGTGGCACACGCACGTGCACATGCGGCTTGATCCAGAAGCTTTCATCATAACAGGTTAATCCATTACTATTTTTCTTCAGCCTCATCTCCATTAGGAGCTATCCAGACCATAATAAATATAAAAATCTGTGCTGCAAAGACAACAGGCTGGCAACTTGTAAGGGGAGTGATTTCTTGTGTGTTAGTTAATAAGCTGGCTATAAATATGAGTATGACCGTTCAGTTCTTAAATTCCATTTTATCCTACATGTCATATGCCATAGTGATAAGTGGATCCTGTTAAAATAATGGATAAATGATCTAATAACTGAAATGTCTTTCCATCCTTTTCTAAGAAACTCTTGAAAGTTGTAACAGTCGTAATTGTGATGTCTCTTTACGACAGTCTGGCCTTTTTGTGTAGATGATGTCACCAGTGTGCGCCCACCGCTCCTCAGTAGAGAGCGCGGGAGATGTGTTTTGCAGACGGACATTTTGGCTTGAGGCGGACCTTTTCCTTTTTCCTTATTTTTTGTACCGTTACAGATTGTATGAACACTGCTCGTTTTCATGTGTGTTTATGTAGCAGCCGTTCAACCGGGCTTCATAAGGTTGTGAAGATTACATTTATTAAAAGGGCAATACTGAAATTCTCAGTGCCAGTGTGCTTGTGCGTTTTTTTGGCTGCCCGCCGCCTCCTCTTCACCACCGAACACAACCCAGACGTTACAAATTGGCGCCCGAACATCTTATCTTGGACCTCTGAATGCAGTATCTTCGAGCAGCAGATGCCTGATACATCAGAACGGTAGTCGAAGTGCAGCGATCGTCCGCCATACTTCGTGGGAACAGGCCAGGCCGGCCCAGACACGGACGTCGGGTGGATCAAAGAGTCGCGACGAGTTTCCATGGCAACGAGCGGAGCCGCTGCAGCGCCGTTTTCGGGATATAATCTGGTTCCCTGCTGAAGCCCTGAGCCGTGAAATCGTCGGATGACAGCAGACCTGCATTACCTGGATGTGAGACGGACCCAACTTTCCATAGTTCCTGAATATGCACGCATGCACAGCGAACTCACCGGAAACCCCCTCATCGGCGGAGCACACGCTGCAAGCTGCTTCATCTGATTAGTCTCTCCACGTCGGAACTTTATCACGGGACTGAGCTCTGTGCAGAATCAGGACTGCAAGGCTTTCAGTTCTTCTGAGAGATACCGAACCGACGCCGTGAGTATAAAAAATAAATAAAGAGAGAACAAAAGAAGTCTTGACTTTTGACTGTGAATGGATTGAAAAAAAAAAAAAAAAAAAGTGAGCTATTCATTGGACTCAGCAGTGGGATGTTTTTTTTCTTTTTGGAGGAATAATATAAGGACAGTTAAAGTGTTTCTAAATACGGTTTCTTGGTTTTCACTGGTTTGACGGTTCCTAGTTGAAAGCTGTTTTAAGATCGTTTGACTCGAACATTTTCTACCCATACAAAGTTATAAGTTTCTGTCTATTTTACAGTTAATCATCACTTAATTTGGTGCCTCAACAAAAAAAAAAAAAAAAAAAAAAAAAAGAAATAAAAGGGGGGGCCAGACAAATAATTGCTATGGTTAAGAACTTATGTGCCTCAGGTTTTTCTGTGACCAGACGTGAAGTTCATTCCAGTACAACTTACATTATACAGATTTGGGTTCTGATAAGTGTGCATTATGGCTACTCACCCTGACTTGAATGATATATGTGATGATATAGACTTTATGTTGCTCCCAAGTCAAATTGCTACCAAACAAAATTCCCCTAACCTTGAACATAAAGTACAAAGTTTAGAAGCAGAGGTGGACATGCTTCAGCGATGCTTGCATGACTCTTTGGATCTCCAGAGAAATATTTTGGAGCGCTGGACTCAACACACTAAAACAGCCCCTACAGTTCCAGCCGCCCGGATTACTCACCCTTTTCCTCAGGCCTCATCCACTCCATTTGTTCAAAGCCAACATAACAGGAAAAAAGAGCATCCCAACCCAGCACCTGGCCCCACTCAATCTGATAGGGCCCTGTCTCAGTCGCAGTCAGATTCACTGGAGTTAATCAATACAACCAGAGTCCTCGCTGCGGCATTGCACCAGGCTAAATTAGAACCCACTGTATTTACTAATGATGGTGGTCTCCACCCAGAAGAATGGCTACAGTCTGTTAATGCTTATAAAACCTCATTGGACCTAACAGAGGCCCAGATCCTGAGGGAACTACCACATTTTCTAGCTAAGGAACCAAGGAAGTGGTTTAGTGTTCTCAGTCCTCATGTATCTACTTGGGCCAAATTTTGTGAACTTTTCAGAACTGTGTTCTTGCCTGCTGACAACCAGGAGAACATCATGAGAGGCATCTTGGACCATTTCCAGCACCCCGAAGAGCCTCTGCCAACATTTGCAGCCCACATGCTCAGTGAGTTCAGAAGATTGAGGAATCCACCACCTGAGCAGGAGCAAATTGACCTCATCTGTAAACATGCAGTGGAAAAATACAGGGTGGCATTGTATGGGACACCTGTCAGGTCAGTAATTGATCTAGTGCTGCGTGCCCACGAGCTGCATTCTGTTCTCGGCACCAACCTTTTGCAGCCACCAAGAGTCCAGGTGAAAAGTAGAGATGTTGGTGGACCCTACTGTTTTAAATGTTCAATGCCAGGGGTCACATCCCGCACCTGCCCTAACTGTTCCGCTGAATTTCAGGGAGCTCGACAGTCTCCCGGACACGTCAGAGAGCTTCCTCAAGTGTCGCCTGCAGATTATCATCCGGTAACACAGACTCCAGAACCAGACGGTGCTGGGACAGCAAGACAGACACAACCAGCAGGTCGGAGGCAGGGAAACTTCCGGGGGGGGAGAGTGTTTCACAGGGCCAACCCTCCCCCCAGTCAATAACTCCGCCCTCACTACCTATGTCAAACCCAGTCTCACCACCTATGCTCAATCACGTCGAAGATGGATCTTCACAATCTTCATGGAACACCCCTTTCAGAGTTAAGGTAAGCTTCAAAGGAGCAGCTCTGGAAGCCACACTAGACACAGGGGCATCGCTTTCAGCAGTGAAGGCAGACCTGGTAGCTGAAAAGTCCAAAAATACCTCATTAAAGACTCAGTGGAATTCTCCACCCATAAGACTGGCTAACGGCACGAACTGCAATCCATTAGGAACAACCTGGTTGACCATTGGATTTATGGGCAAGTCAGTCTATCAAAGGTTTGTAATAGTGCAGAACTTGTCATCCCCCTTCATTCTCGGGATGGACTTTATGACTCGCACTTCTCTAACAATTCATGTCCCAACCAGAACCGTAATTATGGACAATAATGCCCCATGTCTCGATGAACTCTGTGACAGTGGCTTTGTGGAAGCTGATCTTGAATGCGGAACAATGACTCTGCAGAACACTCCACAGCTCTCACTCCATGAAAAAGTTGATGACGCTAACTTAAGTTCTGTGGAAAAGGACGGACTGTTAAGACTGCTAAAAAATTATGGTGATCTGTTTGACGGTCACCTTGGCCGCACTGATTTGGCAGAACATGTCATTGTCACTGGGGATGCGAAACCAATTAACTTGCCACCATACCGCACCTCCCCAGCTAAAAAGCAAATCATTGAAGACCAAGTACAAAAAATGTTACAGGATAACATCATCGAACCTGCGTCAGGACCATGGGCAGCACCTGTGGTCATTGTGATCAGACCCCCCCGTGAACCACGGTTCTGTGTTGACTTCCGAGGTCTAAACCAGTTAACTGTGAAAGACTCTTACCCACTCCCACGAGTGGATGAATCATTGGACTTTTTAGCCAAAGGGAAGTTTCTCACAACACTAGACCTCGCTCGAGGTTACTGGCAGGTCCCCATTGCTGAAGAGGCTAGACCAAAGACTGCCTTTATCACGCATTGCGGCCTGTTTCAGTTCAGAGTCCTTCCTTTTGGCCTGTGTAATGCCCCTGTGACTTTTCAACGGCTTATGAACAATGTTTTAGCCGGCCTGATTTATAAGTCATGTGCAGTGTATCTGGATGACATTGTTGTCGCATCACCAACCTTTGAGCAACATCTGATCGACCTTGAGGAGGTCCTTAGTAGGCTCAAATCTGCTGGCCTCTCATTGAAACTGAGCAAATGTCAATTTTGCCTCACAGAACTTACCTTCCTTGGCTATCGTGTCACACCATCTGGCATTCATCCTGACCCTGACAAGGTGAGAGCTGTGACTGAGTTTAAAGTACCAACCACAACAAAGCAGGTGCGACAGTTCCTTGGTTTAACGGGTTACTACCGCCGCTTTGTACCAGATTATGCCCGTCACGCAGAGCCACTCTTCGCCCTCACTAAAAAGGATGTGCAGTTTAACTGGAATGATAGGTGCCAAACAGCTGTGGACTTTCTAAAACGTTCCATAACCTCTGCACCAATCCTCAAGTTTCCAGATTTCACACGTCCATTCTTCATCCACACGGATGCGTGCGATGCTGGACTCGGAGCAGCGTTAATGCAGAAAGATGAGGATGACAGAGATGTTGCTGTGGCTTTTGCTAGCCGTGCTCTGCATAAATCGGAAAAACCTTACTCGACTCCAGAAAAAGAGTGCCTCGCTGTCATCTGGGCCTTGGAGCATTTCCGGCCTTATGTCGAAGGTCTGCATGTGACTATTTACACTGACCACAGCAGCCTCAAGTGGCTGATGTCTCGCCCCAATCCCTCTGGCAGGCTTGCCAGGTGGTCTCTTCGCCTTCAAGATTTTGATTTCAGCATCATCCACAAACCTGGAGAACGTAATAAGGTGCCTGATGCCCTTTCACGTAATCCCCTCCCAGATGTGGATGCACCTATCGATATCCTCCCTCCCTATGCCGTGATGGGAAGTATGGACCTTCGCGATCTGCCTTCTGTAATTGTGTCGGACCGTCTACATGTTCGCCAACTACAGCTAGAGGACCCGGTCACAGGCGCACTGCTTCGTCAGCTGGAGAGCGACCAACGAAGTGAGACAGATAATAAAGATCTTGAGAAGTTCATTATACAAGATGGACTCCTATATTTCCTCGACCCAAAAACAAAATGTGGTCTTCACCCACTCAAGCAGATTAAACTTTTCGCTCCTAATGCGCTCCATGGTTATCTGCTCAAGTATTACCATGATCACCCTACAGCAGGACATCTGGGCATTGCAAAAACTCTGGCACGCCTGCGTCTCAGGTTCTTCTGGCAAAACATGACCACCGATGTGAAAAAGTATGTCGTCTCATGCTGTCTGTGTCAAGCCACTAAGCCAACCCAAAGGAAAACAGCAGGTCTTATGGTTCCCATCCAACCACAAAGACCATGGGAGTACACAGGTGTGGACTATGTTGGCCCACTACCCCGCACACAAAGGGGAAATGCATATATTCTTGTTTTTGTGGACTATTTCTCCAAATGGATTGAGGTGAGTGCTGTGAGAGAAGCCACAGCTCAAGTCGCTGCTGATAAGTTCATCACTGAAATATTTGCCCGACATGGTTCTCCCTCCTACCTTATTTCTGATAGGGGAACACCTTTCATCAGCGACCTGTTTGAGCATGTTCTGTCGACACTTGGAACTGAACACAGACTGACAACTGCCTACCATCCTCAAACGAATGCAACTGAACGTGTAAACCGCACCTTGAAAACAGCCATCCGAGCATATGTCGACGACAAACACACTTCCTGGGACAAATATCTTCCCCAAATTTGTTTTGCCCTGCGTACTGCGCCTCACGAGAGCACAGGCCTGAGCCCGTCTATGATGCTCTATGGACGAGAGTTGGACACTCCCTTGGACCTCATCACTCAACCCTCCTGGGAAGGAGTGGGCGAACCTGGAACATCCTACTCGGAGAATCTGAGAGCTTCACTTCAAGAGGCTCATGAGCATGCTCGTATGGTTCTCACAGAGAGTCATAAATGGCGAAAGCATTACTATGATCTAAGACGTCGCCCAGTCTCTTACGAAGTTGGGGACCTGGTTAGAGTGAAATCGCACCCGAAATCAGATGCAGCATCCAACTTTTCAGCAAAGCTGGCACCCCTTTACACAGGTCCCTACCGTGTCTCCAAGAGGATGTCTGATGTGAATTACTGTCTAACAAAAGTGGACACTGGAGAGAAAGCTGGAGTTTTTCATGTTGCAAACCTGCAACCATTTTACACCTGGGCCACAGCTTTATCTGACAAACACTCAAAACAAAAGACTTCTGCAGGTTTGACTCGTAGTTTGCCAGGCAGCAGCTTGCCCTCTGCTCTTTTGGAACCAGAACCTAGTGACTGTGATGTTGCTGATACAAACACTGCTATGGTCTCTGGTGATATCCCAACTGAGACTGATTTCGACTATGCCGATACTGTTCCTCCTTTGTTGAACCAAAACTCTGTTCATGAGACCGCGGACGCTGCCCTGAGAACAGATGTGAACAGTCCACCTCCTGCTGACAATGGGCGCGCTGCTGGGGTTTCCTATAACTTCAGACCGAGGCGTGTTCCTAGAGTCACCACTGATTGGTCTGTCAATAGGTGGACCAACCCTTTTCATACTGACAGGTTTGACCTGAAGTGACCTTATTTGCATTTGTTATGTGTTTCTTGTTGTTCACTGGTGTTTCATGACTGTTATGTGAGTTAATATACAGCTCATGTTTATAAGTTTTTACATATTGTGTTGACTGTTACAAAATTTGAAAAAAATTTTGTGGGGGAAAAAAAAAAAAAAAAAAAAGGGAACTTCATTTTGTAATTGTCCTGAACATCCTAAGTGTATTTTTATTATGCAATATCTGTCCAAGTTGACATTCACCTTGTTGGAAACTGTCATGTTTGCCAGCTTTTCAATATTGCACTGTAGATTTCCTGTTTGGTTTCAACATCTTATCCTGGCTTATCCATGTATGGAGGCTCGTTAAGTATGTACTGTGCCTTTGCTGTGTTCGGCTGAGGACAGCCTTTTGTTAACCGGGGGGGAATATGTAACAGTTGTAATTGTGATGTCTCTTTACGACAGTCTGGCCTTTTTGTGTAGATGATGTCACCAGTGTGCGCCCACCGCTCCTCAGTAGAGAGCGCGGGAGATGTGTTTTGCAGACGGACATTTTGGCTTGAGGTGGACCTTTTCCTTTTTCCTTATTTTTGTACCGTTACAGGTTGTATGAACACTGCTCGTTTTCATGTGTGTTTATGTAGCAGCCGTTCAACCGGGCTTCATAAGGTTGTGAAGATTACATTTATTAAAAGGGCAATACTGAAATTCTCAGTGCCAGTGTGCTTGTGCGTTTTTTTGGCTGCCCGCCGCCTCCTCTTCACCACCGAACACAACCCAGACGTTACAAAGTCCTCAGTTTTCCTTAGAAACTTTAAGTGTTTAGATTCTGTGTGATTATTATTAGTATCACTTTTGGCAAAATTTAATCCTTTACTTTAAGAGGAAATTCCTAGAAAACATAATACTGAGAATATTCTTAGAATCCTGTTACTAGGAACAGCCTTTTGATTATGGGCCCAGGCCTTAAAAAATCTGGTCTTAAATTCTGCCGGTCAGAGTTCTGTACGTGGACTTAAGCTGCATACACTGTGGAAGCGACTCGCAGCAACGTGACAACCAGAGACCACAGAAAGTGAATGATATTTGACGAGTTCAAACGACTACGGGCGAAATAACTGCTGGCATGCCTTTGAAGCCACCAACTGGTCGCTTGGACATTCCAGGCTTCGGTTGCCTAACTGACCCTCTAACATATTTACTAGTAGGTCGTAGTCTCTTCTAGTGATGAGCGTGTGAAACCGAAGCTTCGATACGTGCTTCGAATCCTGGGCTTACATCGCCAGAGAACCACTGCTTCGAAGCTTGCTTCAGGACGAAAAAATCAATGCTTCAGCGTGTCACCTGGGCAACCGTAACCTGGAATACCCCCAGGTAATCGGCCGTCAGCTTCCGGTGTGTGTAATGATAAGTGTTAACTAAGGTGTCACCAGCAGGTGTCAGTGTTGTACGAGAGCCCACGTAGCGGAAGTGAAGAGAAGGAATGTAAAGAGTTAAGATGGCAGTTCATGTTACATGTCAAGTCTGACTCTGTTAATAATGGCTAGCTGAAGCTAGCCCAATGTTCTTCAATATCTTTTATTATAATTAAGATGAGAACATTACCAGGCTCGGGGTCGAGTAAAGGAAGCTACACAACAAGATGAATGCAGTAAAACCGCTGGGTCCACTGAAGCTGACTGGAAATGTGGATGCAAGTTGGAGAGCTTTCAAACAGCATTTGCAGCTGTACATGGCGGCAGTCGGAATAGATCGACGAGCAGAGGAAAGAAAAATTGCAGTGCTCCTCACCGTTGCCGGCCCAGTAGCGATAGAAGTCTTCAATACTTTTGTGTTTGCTGAACCTGCCGACAAAGACAAGTTTGACAAGGTCGTAAAGAAGTTTGATGAACACTGCCTGACAAAAAAAATGAAACATATGAAAGATACGTGTTTCGCTCACGCCTACAGCAACAGGGTGTCATTTGATAATTTTCTCACAGACCTCAAGATTAAAGCTCAGTCATGTAACTTTGGCGATCTGAAAAACTCCATGATAAGAGATAAGAGATAAGAGATAAGAAGAGATAAGTTTTTGGGACTAATGAAAAGAAGCTCTGAGAGAGATTATTGATGGAGTCAGACCTCACATTGGCCGAGGCTGTTAAAATATGTCAAGCCAGTGAGCTAGCACGATGCCAGATGCAGACATTTCAAGGCCCTGTGCTAGGAGAAATGCACCAACAAAATGGCGTAGTGAATGCTGTGGCGCCAAAAAGGACGCAGTGGAGCAAGTTTAATGACAGTGCCGACAGGAATAAAATGAATAATAAAGGGATGTTCGCTTGCAAGCGATGTGGTAAAAAACATGAAGCTAGAAGGTGTCCTGCCTTTGGTAAACAGTGCATGAAGTACAAGGGACTGAATCACTTCACCAAAATGTGTTTCTCAAAGAGGAAGGAACAAAGCATGCATACAGTCCAGGAAGACATTGATGACAGTGATAACTTGAGTGAAACGTTTTTCATAAAGACAGTGTCACATGATGAAAATGTGAACGCGCAGTCCTCAGAGGTAGCTGATGTAAGCCAAATGGTTAATGTAGCAGCTAATGATAAATGGACTGTTCCTTTGCTAGTTAATGGGACTGTGGTGACATTCAAAATTGATACTGGAGCCAAAGCTAACTTGATTAGTGAAACGGATTTCCAGACATTGAAAGAGAAGCCTAAAAGGTTTGCAGAAAAAATCGCTCCTTTGAAAGCTTGTAATAATCAGCCGATTCAAACAAAAGGGGGATGTAAACTAAATGTGACAGCTAAAGGCAAACAGCACAACCTGCTGTTCACCATTGTGCCTGCTGGACATAAATCGCTGCTAGGAGACAAAGCATCAGAAGACTTAGGTCTGGTTAAAAGGATTTACCAGATAAACACAGACAGCCTGGAGATAGCTGAACAAAGTAAAAGTGTTACACCGCAGCACTGTGAAGGGACTTCTGCTATAGTGGAAAAGTTTACCTCTGTGTTTCAAGGACATGGAAGATTGCCCCATACTTACAAAATTCAGCTGAAAGAAAATGCCAAACCTGTGGTGCATGCTCCAAGGAGAGTACCAGCGCCACTCAGACCAGCTTTAAAAAAAGAACTGGAAAGAATGATGCAAATGGGTGTTATTGAGCGTGTGGAAGAGCCTACAGACTGGGTCAACTCTATCACATGTGTCAAGAAAAATACAGGTGACATTTGAGTGTGCCTTGACCCTAAATATCTCAATGAAAACATCAAAAGAGAATATTATCAGATTCCAAAATGAGAAGAAATCATGAGTGCGATGGCTGGAGCTAAGTTCTTCAGTAAACTTGAATCCTCACATGGATTCTGGCAACTGAGACTGGACCCAGAAAGCAGCAAATATACCACCTTTAACACACCATTTGGGCGTTACTGTTTTCTGAGGTTTCCATTTGGCATCAAATCTGTTCCAGAGATCTTTCACAGAGCTATGGAATCTGTAATTGAGGGTCCTGAAGGTGCCAGAGTCTACATTGATGACTTGGCCGTTTGGGGAACAACAAGGCAGCAGCATGATGAAAGGTTGAAAAAAACTCTTGGAGAGGGTCAAAAAGAATGGACTCAAACTGAACAGGGACTAGTGCCTTTTTGGGGTCACGGAAATGACCTTTTTGGGTGACGAGGTCACAAGTGCAGGGGTGGAACCTGATCAGTCAAAAGTGCAAGCTGTACTTCACATGCCAGCCCCTACTGATAAGAAAGGTGTACTGCGAGCCATGGGAATGATTAACTTCCTAGGTAGGTTCATTCCTAACCTAGCTGTCAAGACTACATGCCTTAGAGAGTTGCTACGTCATGACACAGTGTTTGAATGGACAATGCGACATGAGGACAAATGGCAGAGATTAAAGCAGACTGTAGCTGCTGAGCCAGTGTTCACGTTCTTTGATCCAACAAAGCCAACAAAAATTTCCACTGATGCCTCAAAAGATGGCTTAGGAGCTGTCTTGCTACAGATGCAAGAGGACAGTTGGCAGCCGGTAGCTTATGCATCAAGGTCAGTGACAGAGACTGAACAACGTTATGCTCAGATTGAAAAAGAGACTTTGGGCTTAGTGTTTGGTTGTGGAAAATTTCACAGTTATGTCTATGGCTTAGCAACGTTTGCAGTAGAAACTGACCACAAACCGCTCATAGCAATCAGAAAAAAGAACCTCAATGTCATGTCACCCAGGATTCAATGCATGATGATTTTTCTTTGAACGGATTTATACACCAGGCAAATACATTGTTCTGGCGGATACACTGTCACGAGCACCAGCTCCAAGTGATGACACACAGTGTAGCCCTGTGTCTGTTGATGTTGAAATGCACATAAACATGGTGACTGCTTCTCTCCCTGCATCAGATGTAATGCTACAGCAAATTGTGCAGGAGACTCCGAAAGACCCGCAACTGCAAAAGGTAATTCACCTGAGCCAGAGTGGATGGTCACGAGGTGTTTGTCCGGGTTGGTATCCTGTGCGTGCAGATTTGTGTGTGGCTAATGGTCTGCTTCTGAGACAAAAGAGGATTCTCATTCCAGTCTATGCGTGGAGACATGCTACAACGCATTCATGAGGGACACTTAGGAGTGGAGAAATGCAAAAGGAGAGAGCGAGAAGCTGTGTACTGACCAGGAATCAAAAGAGATATAGAGGAGATGGTTCAAAAATGTGAAACATGTCTTAAACATCGTTACAAGCTTTATTGAGTTACAGAGCCGCTGCCCTGGAATGTGGAGCATCTCCTGCTGAGTTGCTCATGGGTCGCAAACTGCGTACCACACTTCCTCACATGCCAAGGAAGGATGGCTACAGGAGTGACAACAAGTGGGCTGACAAAAGGATGAAGCTCAAGCAAAGACAGAAGAGGAACTATGATAAAACTGCAAGGAATCTGGTGCCTCTGCAAGAAAAAGGATGTTGTGAGGATTGATGGTCCTGAGCTGTGGGACAGAAAAGCAACTGTACTGCAAGAGTTAGGACCCAGATCATTTGTTGTTGAGACAGAGAATGGTCAAGTTTTAAGGAGAAACAGGAGGAGTCTGTTAAATATTCAGAATGGTGAGAGTCAAGAGAAAGAGACAGGATATGAACAAGAGAATGTTGCGACAGAAGTGCAACACAGTGAATCTTCTTCATCTTTACCAGTGACTGTAACACTCAGAAGGTCCACTCGACCTAAGAAACCACCTGAGAGGCTCATAGAACAAATGTGAATGAAGTAACAGGTGTACTGTGTAAAGAAAGTGGTAAAGCGTTGCTGACTTTAATATGTTATAATGTGTTCTTAATGGTTACAGTTACAGGAAGTGAAAGAGTCATAGTGTAATTTGGTGTATCAGGCTTAATTTGCAAGACCAATGCTAGTTTGTTTGTTGAAATGTGTTGAAAGTACCAAGCTTGAATATATTTTGAGCCATATGCATACATTGAGTTACAAGACATAAGGAAAGTTAATTACTGAAACATGTATGTTGTTGCATTCTGTTTAATATGTAAGTGCTAGTGAAGACTATGTGACTGAGGAATAACTGCTGTGACACTGAGGTAATATTTTAAGCAGTTTGAAAAAAGGGGGATGTAATGATAAGTGTTAACTAAGGTGTCACCAGCAGGTGTCAGTGTTGTATGAGAGCCCACATAGCAGAAGTGAAGAGAAGAAGTGTAAAGGGTTAAGATGGCAGTTCATGTTACATGTCAAGTCTGAGTCTGTTAATAATGGCTAGCTGAAGCTAGCCCAGTGTTCTTCAAGATCTTTTATTATAAATAAGACGAGAACATTACAGTGTGGACGCGGCTTTAGACAGTGTCTGTAGTTATAGAATGGGTAGGAGCAAGCACAACAGTTTTATTGCTGGTTACACAAAATATTAAAAAATAAAACTCTCCAGTTGGGTTAACTAATTTTCTGCTTTGACACAGCTAACAGCTTCTTCAAGCTATTAAGTTATTCCTGTAGAAAGCTTTTGTTTTTGCTTAGTGGGGGAGCAAAGTACGGTGGCCCTGAAGTGCAAACCACAACAACATTAACTAAGCACAATTACAAATTACAAAAACACAACAACATTAACAAAAACACAACAACATTAACTAAGCACAATTACAAATTACAAAAACACAACAACATTAACAAAAACACAACATTAACTAAGCACAATTACAAATTACAAAAACACAACATTAACAAAAACACAACAACATTAACTAAGCACAATTACAAATTACAAAAACACAACAACCATAACAAATACACAACATTAACCAAACACAATTACAAATTACAAAAACACAACATTAACAAAAAAACATTAACAAAAACACAACATTAACTAAGCACAATTACATATTACAAAAACACAACATTAACAAAAACACGACATTAACTAAGCACAATTACAAATTACAAAAACAACAACATTAACAAAAACACAACATTAACTAAACACAATTACAAATTAAAAAAAACACAACAACATTAACAAAAACACAACGACATTAACTAAGCACAACAACATTAACAAAAACACAACATTAACTAAGCACAACAACATTAACTAAGCACAATTACAAATTACAAAAACACAACAGCATTAACAAAAACACGACATTAACTAAGCACAATTACAAATTACAAAAACAACATTAACAAAAACACGACATTAACTAAGCACAATTACAAATTACAAAAACACAACAACATTAACAAAAACACAACGACATTAACTAAGCACAATTACAAATTACAAAAACACATTAACAAAAACACGACATTAACTAAGCACAATTACAAATTACAAAAACACAACAACATTAACAAAAACACAACGACATTAACTAAGCACAATTACAAATTACAAAAACACAACAACATTAACAAAAACATGACATTAACAAAAACACGACATTAACAAAAACACAACATTAACCAAACACAATTACAAAAACACAACATTAACAAAAACAACGACATTAACTAAGCACAACAACATTAACAAAAACACAACAACATTAACTAAGCACAATTACATATTACAAAAAACAATAACCAAAACACGACATTAACTAAGCACAATTACAAATTACAAAAACACAACATTAACAAAAACACAACAACATTAACTAAGCACATTAACTAAGCACAATTACAAATTACAAAAAGACAACAACATTGACAAAAACACAACAACATTAACTAAGCACAGTTACAAATTAAAAAAACACAACAACATTAACAAAAACACGACATTAACTAAGCACAATTACAAATTACAAAAACACAACAACATTAACAAAAACACAACATTAACTAAGCACAATTACAAATTACAAAAACACAACATTAACAAAAACACAACGACATCAACTAAGCACAGCATTAACAAAACCACAACGACATTAACTAAGCACAATTACAAATTACAAAAACACAACATTAACAAAAACACGACATTAACTAAGCACAATTACAAATTACAAAAACACATTAACAAAAACACAACGACATTAACAAAAACACATTTTTGTTTTGGTTTACACATTTACATTTTTACTTGAAAACATCTTAAAAGACATAAAAATCTTAAAAGACATATTAACTAAGACATCTTAATATCTCACTTAATATAGTTGGAAATTAATCTTTCGCTCAGCTGTATTCCTTGATGTTGAAATATGTTATGCTTGTTTTAACAGCTTATTTTGAATTAAGACTTAAAATTAAACCACAAAAAGGAGCAAAAGTTCGTTCTCCATTTAACCAGCTGCTTTTCCACAGCTATGCTTCGCACTGTCACGGTTGCTAGGCGACATGAGCTACACAGATGTGAGGGCAGGTGACGCTGATATGAAGGCTAGACCGTCCAATTTCACAGCCGTTCACTTCCGGTCTTTGTGGTCTTCGTAGGCTGCGAAGGACCCAGTTTACATGGGCCGGGTCATTCACAGGATGCGGCCCCTGAATTTGGACACAGCTAGTCACAGCCAAGGGCGTAACTTTGGGTCCAACATTGGGGGGGAGGTTAAGCTCTCTGCCTATTTATTTATTTATTAAATCATTACTTTTCTAAAAGGATTCAGGAGATTTGGGGTTAACCGTATTAGAAATACATTGTAATGCTTTTACTATGTATTTATTTAACTTTCTTTGTATTTACTCTGCACCTTCAACGATAAAGAGAAGCCTTACATTTTTCACATTTTTTCCAACAGTAACAAATATTTGACACTTTTAGAATGTATATGACACACCTAAATTTCTCAGTTTTCCAAGTGTATGTATTTACATGGTACACTATAATTTGGCTAGGAGAAATTATGACACAGTTCCACAAATATAGCCATTAGTAATTAAACAAGAGCAGTCTAAAACCCTTCATGCCATTTTCAGCAATTATGCTTAATTGTACATATATGACATTGTAAATTTTGAAATCGGGTCAAAATTACCTAAAGACAACAAGAGAGTGGAAGCTGTGTGCTTAATTTATATAATATTAGAGCACTTAAAGACGGCGGTAGATTCAAGTCATTCATTTACAAGGAGGTGTTTCAACCAACAATGAAAAATTGTTGGTTGTAGGCTTTTTGTCGCTCTTTTTTCGAACTACACCCACTCCCCAGCAGCTGCTTCTTCAAGCAAACGGTGAATGCCGCGGCTTGGTAGAGAAAGCAGGTTGGGTGATACCAAGTTTTTGTGGGGAGAGGGGGGGGGTTACATTATCGAATTAGTAAACATGCTAGTATTTTACCCCAAATTTATAATGAATGAAGAACATTAACATGTTATTCATGTAAGATGTTTTTTGTAAATCGAAATGATGTGATTTTATTGGGGGGGTTATAGTGATTGGCTGAGATTACTGGGGGGGTCATAACCCCCCTATCCCCCCCGCAAATTACGCGCATGGTCACAGCGCTATGTATTACCCTAGCTGCGGAAAAGAGCTGGTTGAGCTATCACCGAACTTTTGCAGCAGCTGTGGCCTAACTTTCGGTTCAAAAGCCAAAAGTGGCGTCGTCCAATCAGCGATTTCCCAGGTTTTCCCACTGGGACCTACCTTTTCGGTTTGTTAATGTTGTTGTTTTTGTTAATGTCGTTGTGTTTTTGTAATTTGTAATTGTGCTTAGTTAATGTTGTTGTGGTTTGCACTTCAGGGCCACCGTAGCAAAGCACTATACTGAAATGAATTTAAAACTATATAAAACTTAGCACCACAAGTAAGAACATTTGTGGCAGGTTGATTATTTCGTTGTTGTAAAAATGCTTCTTGGCAACAAATTGTATATTGTTGAAAGCCTCTTTAGTTCCCCTTAAATGGATTGGAGCAGAGCTGAGTATGTTGGTTGTGCCCATGAAATCTCAGCCAAACAGCTTATTCTGCTACACACATACTCAACTCTGCTGCTCAACCCACAAATGCATTTTCCTTACAAATGTGGCAGAAACCAGGCTCTATATTGTCTATAAAAATACTGTTTATTGGATAATATTTAGTATTTAAAAATTGTTAACAATACAAAAAAGGTAATGAATTGCACAGTGCTACTTTTAATATGATGCTAATGTTGAATTAGGGCACATTAGCACACAGGGAACTGCAAGGATCTGAAAGTCTCATTTGTTTGCCCTATAGACGAAGGTCTCCCCATTGTATTCTGACAGATTCTGCAGCCCGTGTCGCTGGCCAGGGGTAGCAGGTTTATTGGCTCAGATCAAATCATTGTTTTGATTGATCTGAACATGAAAACAAAGGCATCTGTTACAGCACTGCCCACTTCATTAAAATACAAAATAGAAGTGAGGTGAAAAGAAACAGTAGTCTTTGAACCTTCTGAAAAACTGCTGTCAAAATGTCTCTCCTTATTTTGGAACTTTCTTTTTAATCCCACTCTGAACGGGTTTTCTTATTTTATAGAGAACAGTCTGAAATCTCACTCTCAGCTACTAATGCAGAAGGAAACTTCTTTTATCATCAACATATCAGTTTGGTGATCACATCAGATTCATGGTTAATTTGAAGACATGCAGTATGTAACTTATTGTAAAAGTGTTTCTTTTCTTTTTTTACTTTACTCAAGTCATCAGTACAGATATATTCAGTTCAGTTCAGTTCAGTTTATTTTTTGGAAAAAGGAAATGGCCCATCATAAATGCAAAATCAGTAAGTGAGAGCAAAACAGGCAGAAGCAAAAGCTTTCTTGCCTAACTCAAAGTTTACATCCATGTATTGTAAGATATTCTTTTGTGGGAAAAAAAAAAAAGAATTACATGTTTTCATGTCTGGACTAACGTTATTCTACAACTGAGTTCCAAGAACAGACAAACGTCTCTGAATGTTTGAACCCTTTTCTGGCGTCAGGTACAATAAACTTACACTTATAGTATTGATTGTATTTAGTTTCCTGAAGTACTAAATATATTTGTACACAGTCCATCAGGGTCTTTGATTTAGCAATAAACATTACGTTAGATTCAACTCGTTCCAGATCACTCATCCAGAGACGAGGATCTGCGGTCATGCAGCCAGAGACCGCGCTAATGTTAGGCAATGTGGTTTAAGTGTCTTGCCCAAGGACGCAACGCAGCGCAGGGGCTCGAACCGGCAACCATCTGGCTGCAAGGCGAGCACCTACCCACTGCGCCGCTACTATTTGAATTAGTTTATAATAAATTATGTCTTCAAATGTCATAAGATTTTCATAATTTTAGAAATAATTTGTATGTTCATAATAGTCTGCCTTATTTATCAGGCATATAGCTCATTTTTGCAATATTAATGACTATGTTTTGGAAAGTGGACCCCCACAGTTCTGCACAATAAGTCATATATGGAAAGATTGGTGTGCACTATATTATAAATAAGGCATTATAAGTAAGCAAATATTTCATTTTATACAAAATACCAAGTGTCTTTGAAATTTTTAATTTTATGTAATTAATATGGTGCTTCCACGTTAACCTGCTGTCAATTACCACTCCTATGAACTTTATATCACAAACTCTTGCAATTTCAACCCCACTGATTTTAAGTTTTATCTCTTTAAGTAACTCTTTTTTTTTTAATTCCAAATACCATAAATTTAGTTTTTGCTTTATTAAGAGACAATTTGTTAACATCAAACCAAATTATTGAGTAGCTTTAATTCCTCCTCTATTAATATCAAAAATTCATCCAAATTTTTACCAGAAGAAACTATTGGTGTGTCATCTGTGAACCGATAAACACAAATAAATTAGAAATATTACAAATATCTAGATATATATTTAGAAAAGGTGATGAGAAGATTCATCAAACATTCTCGTTTTCTTCTTTTTCAGTATGTAGGAGTCACATGATTTGACAGGTGACTGATCTGGGACCTGTTATTTAGTACCATTCATTCTGTATGAATTGTTCATTGGACCCACTGTGTTTGAAGGAGGCAAAGAGCAGACAGTGAGATGCCAGTTTCATAGCTAAATAAGTCATTTTTACATGCAGCAATGTGTTCAGACCTGCAGTTAAGTACATGAGTGCTCAGCTGGACCACAGCTGCCACTGAGAGCACCCAAGTCATGTTTGCTTGACATCATTGGTTTGTATCATAAGCTGACTTCAGCATGTAAGCTTAATGTACAAAATACTTTATACCAATATGTAAATAAACAGCAGAATTTTTTTTCCGGGCACCACGCTGACTGGCAGTCTGTTGCAGCAGCTCTCATTATTTCTTGATTTTTGATTTTAATAACTTTTTTCAAATGATAGTTTATTTTTCTTGTTCATTGTAATTAATGTGAATGTGAAATGGCTACTTGTGTTTTGGAAGTTTCATGAAGCTTAGTTTTATAAGTCTAGTAGTAGTTTTTCTTCATATTTCCCTCCTGGAAAGCTTTACAAGCTGATGATGCTCAGACCAGTCCTGCTGCTCAGAGCCAACCTTTAATCCTGGAGTTCAGACAGGCTTAAAGTGCTGGAGTTGCTCAGTTGATCATCATGTGGAATGTGAAGTGTTTGGACAATAATGTGGATGATCTCAGAGATGTTAATCAACATTGCTAACTCCCAGAAAGAAACCTAGAAAGGGATTGCACTAGTTGTGAAAAGTGGGTTGCAGTAACATCCTGGGCATGTTACTGCAACGAAACTTCTCTGTGCCCTGAACTGCTAGCTGTTGGAATATTATTGTAGGGTCTTTACCCAAAATCAGAGGTGGCAAAAGTACTGACATTCTGTGCTTAAGTAGAAGTACAAGTACTTCTGTTAAAAAATACTTTGGTAAAAGTCGAAGTACTGGTTCAAGTTCTTTACTTAAGTAAAAGTAAAAAAGTACAGGCTCTGAAATTTACTCAAAGTAAGAAAGTAAAAGTAGTTCTTTGGAGGACGTTTCTACCTGCTATTTTTGTGTAAAGCTAACTGAACCTTATTATATATTATTGTAATAATATAAAATAATACATGAGAACACAAATGTTATTCCAATCTAAATTTTAATTCTAATGAATGCACTCAGCTTGAATCACAAACTGTGAAAGGGAATTTAAACACAGCTCTGTTCTCTGTGTCCTCCATAGTAGAGGGTGACTGTGCCTCCACCTAAACACCAACATGAGGATACTCAGGGGTTACAGTGGGATTCAGAAGGTGGAGGAACCCTAAGATCAGCTGTAGTGGCTCTGCATGGGGAGAAGAATCACAGCTTTCTATTGTGAGCTGCAGTAAATGATGTTGGTGTGCAGGCTGTGATCAGCTGACCTGCTGCTGCTGCTCTGAGGTTTACTGCTCTGTGTGGATGAACTGAACTCACAAAGATGTAACCCAGTATTTCACAGCTATCTGAGCTGATCTCCATCCCCTACACTGACAGCATACAGGCTGTAGAAATGTTGGATTCAGTGAATGAATCTCAGCATCAGCAGCTTTGATTCAAACTCATCTCTGCTGCACTGATGTAACCTGTAACTCTGACCATGAACACAAAGTGCACCAACACAGAGCGTTACTGTAAATACAGTACAACAAACTAACCTGTTTATTACGTACTAAACTGCAGTATTTTCATACAATCTTTGAATAACACAAAGTCAGCATACTTCAGTTTATTTTCCAGTCCTTACCTTTAATTCTAACCTCTCTTCTTCCTCTCCTGTCCTCTTTCTCCATCTCTGAGTGAACTTCTCTCTCTTTGCTCTCCCTGAAATGCAGCAGCTCTTCTTTTAGCTAGCAGACACACTGTGTGACAAACTGCACACACTTTGTGTGTTTGCTGATATTTGTTGAGCATTTAAAAACGTTGCGTTTACCTGCCACACGTTACTCCCTTCATGCTCGCTCCTCTTCAGTAGCGCTAGCTAAGCTGTTTATGTCCCGCGAGCATAACTTACAGATTCGGTCCGGCCCGCTGTGACCCCTGATTATAGCGCTATAAATGAGACATTAATTATATGGGTTTGTGTATTTAATCCCTTTGTACCCGATAAGCCCCGGTGATGGAGGATACACCAGTACAATTGTCTCTTATGTGTTATTATTCCTCCGTTTAGGCTCAGATCGTTTGATGACTGACGGCGCACTGACCGAAAACGCAAACTTCTCCCTGACGTGTTAAAAAGTAACGAGTCTGTTTTGAAAATGTAAAAAGTAGAAAGTACAGATACTTGTGTAAAAATGTAGGGAGTAAAAGTAAAAAGTACTCAGAAAAATAAATACTCAAGTAAAGTACAGATACCTAAAAAATCTACTTAAGTACAGTAACGAAGTATTTGTACTTCGTTACTTCCCACCTCTGCCCAAAATACAAAGCGCCTTGAGGCAACTGTTGTGATTTGGTGCTATATAAATAAATTTGAATTGAATTGAATTGGAGTCTGTCAGTATTACTCAGCAAAAGAGATTCATTGTTGCTTTTGCTGTCTGAATCCAGTTTGAGTCAACACACTGTTGGATTCCTCTAACAGCTGAAGCAGAGGTCATCCAATTCACTGTGTCTATGGTGAATGGCTATGGGTAATTACTGGATCCTGACTACGCTTTGCACCACTTACATGCATTTGAGCACTTTCTCTAACATCTGTTTCATCTCCGCTGCCACTAGGACAGATAGAGAAAATTGTTACCGCCTCATATCACAATACCTGCATTCAGTTTAGATTTAAGCCCATTTCGATTTATTAAGTTTGTCATGTTTTTGTGTTTTTCTTTTCTGTGCTATGATGAATTCCAAACCCTGACTGAAATTTATCAGATAAACCATTCCTCTGCAAATGATCACATAGGTGATTTAAAACAGCTTTTTTAAAGTTTTTCAAAAGAAAAGGAAGGTTGGACTATAATTAACTTTGACAGCTTGGTTAAAAACTACAGTATTTTGCTATTGTGAAACATGCACTGCAGCCTTGAAGTTCTTGAGCAATTACCTGACAGAGTTACATGTGAAAACACAAATGTCCAACTTAGTCTACTCAAACAAACAAAAAATCTTTACCCTCCCAAGTACAAAGCTTGTGTAACATCCAATTGTTTTCAGTAGTACAGGTAAGTGAATTCACAGCATCACACGTACTGCCTCCTGTATGTTTTATTCAGGGTGGGGTAACTGCAGATAATGTCCTAACTTGATTTTGCTGACACTGTCTTGAGCTTATATGTGGAAGGGGGTTAGAATTGCAAGATACCAATACTTTTCATCAGGTGTTAAAGTATCTCTACTGCAGGCATTTCACTAACATCCTGATCTCATTCTACACAGAGACGAGTGTTTTTCCTCTTCTTCAGTTCAGAAAGGCAGTTTACCCTGAGAGGCTACTTGTGGTGCTTGCTATCAGTTCTCCCCAGAAAGACCAGAGGCCTGCACTATGAAGCAAGTTCAGCATATCCATGGTGTCTTTACCTCATCTGACTTCTCCCAATATTGACAATCAGCCAAAGCATTCATACAAAGGTGGTATCAAAAAGAGTTGTATTCATTTCTAGTGCAAACACTTTGAGTGGTCTGTAAAATTGGAAGAACTGGAAAAAAACAAACAAAAAACATTTAATTAAAATTTAATTAAATAAAAAATAAATATATAAAACAATACCAGCTGTGTGTCAACTTAGCATCACTGCCCCACCATTTAGACATAGGGGTTCTGGCTTAAGAAGATTTTTTTAAAAAGTCAGGTAATACAGGATATTTGCTCCCAAGTATCCACAGTTCTGACTGGTTATCAGGAAAAGACAAAGACTCAAAGAAAGAAACCCTCTCACTGCCTGCACACCGAGGTCTGAGGGAATGATGTTTATCAAGAGGTGACAGGTCATGTGGTTGTGGTTCTGAACATGTTGATCACTTATCTTAAATATAACCTGCTCCAGATAATTTACTGTAGCATAATTTACTGTGGTGATGTAAGAAGTGAACAAACTTTGTTACAGTGACCCCGGGTTAAACTGGAAGTTACCCCACTAAGCCCAAATCCTGCTTCATGCTTAAGGACTTTTGTATAACATAATGGACAAGCCTAACAGGCAAAATATCTGATTGTTTCTTTAATGTCACAGCATTTTCAGTGCTCCTTTATTTTGCACTTCATAGTCATTCCAACTTATAATTCCTTTTCTTTTTCTGCATCTGTATGTGCTGCTTTTTGTTTGCCTGTGGTCACCCTCTCTTTGTTTCTGACACTCCTCCGTGTGCTTTTTTTTCCGGAAAGAATCAGCACTCTTCTTCTCTCTCTGTTCTTTGCACACTAAATATGCTCTGTAGAGCATACACTCTACAGGTGCCATTGTCCACACTGTTGAACGCTGCACTTGTAGTCTTTAGGGTCACTTGTAGTCTTTTGGACTTGACGATGCTGGCAGCAAAACCTTCCTTGGTGTAGGTCTGCAGGAATTGCAGTCAGTCCCTGGGTTTACAAGATTCAGGGAAGAGTGCACAGACACCCCGTGACACATCCTTTGACAGGTGTCTTGGAGCTGCTGTCTCATCTCTTATGGAAGCTGGGACTGCTAATGATCTGTGAGAACTTTCCAAATGCATCTATTGTGTCCACAGGCTCTTCTGTTTTTGCTGCTTTAATGTGGTCATGGATGTTGGACCCAGGGGAGGGGATTTGACTCAGAGTGCTGATCCTGGGGAGGAACTGGGCCAGGGCTGGGACCCCTCGATCTAAGCCCTGCAGTCTTTGCCGGTGGTTTCCCAGACTGAGCAGGACTCCATGTCTGTCAGAGATGTATATGTTGTACCCATCTGGCAAGATCTGCTCTCTGAAGGTGCAGTCCTCTCTGCTGTAGGTGTGCTGGAAAAGTTCACATTACAGTTACATGTACCACTGTCCATGTTCTAAAATATACTTTTCTATAACCTTTTTTGTCTTTTTTGTTTTTTTTTAATAAATGCACATTAACTGTGAGAAAAAATATGTCTTTTTTGGCATGTGTTTGACCCATAGCTTTATTTGACTGTTTCCTGATTTTCTTAGTTGGGACTTGAGAATTGAGAAATATAACTAACAATTTATCTGTTTATTACTATGATATTTTAGGACAGAAATTCTATATACACGTTGTTCAGTGAGGGGGGAAAAACAGGGGTTAACAGGGACTATGTTTAAAAAAAAAAAAAAAAACATACGTAAATGGCACTGCAAGTTCTTCGATGGCTGTTTACTTTGGCCAAAGATACGCAGCCAGAGGCCAAGGTTGTTGTTGGTGCTGCTGGGTCTTTTCATTCAGGTTTTTCACTTTGCAAACACATCCTGCCCTGCACCACACTGAACAAAGGTTGATGAACTGGTCAACTATTTGAATGAATGACTGACTGGCATGCCATATTTTCTGAACATGGAAGCTGATTAGCAACATATGACAGGCAGAATAGGCATGCGTCACTTATGTCTACTGAAACCTTTCTAGAATATCCTTTGAAAATGTTTCTAGTCAAACAGTACATCAGACTTCTTTATGGAATATCAGTTTACCACTTAGAAGTGTTCAAATCAGCTGGACTACGTGCAACAGAGGTATTTGTTGAAGTGCTGAAATAAATATCAGAATATGAAGTCCAAACCAGCAATAGTCAGTCTACAGTGTAGATTATGAAATATCCTCTAGGAAAAGATTAATTGGAGCATAAAGCTGAATTACACTACATAAGTTTTTTTTTCCTTCAGAACTTTTACAAATAACACAAAGATGGAAGAGAAGCTTATTTTACCCATCTTACTTATTATTCTACTTGTCATGTGCTTCTCCTTATATGGCAAGAATCACACTGCTGAGAACAGGTATGTTTCAGGATGACCTGTGGTCATCATGGTTTCATTGTGACTGTCAATGCAAAGTTAAGTGTCTTAGCTCTTGTTGCAAAAAGTGCAAGTGCAGTTATTATAGCTATGATAACTGTTGCAGTATATAAATATAGCATGCAGACAAGCAGAGGCACAGACAGGAAGGATCTGAACCCATTTGTATGACTGACAAAAGCACATCCCAGGACTCTGCAGTCCTGAGTAAATCTTAGTACACCTTTGCTGCTTCCATAGGAATTGAGAGGGTGAGTCGCAGCCAGGTGTTATTAATCAAATGCTCTTGATAAATTGATCATCAGCAAACATGACCATCTTTATAACAGCAGAAAGTTAGGCCAGCTTTTAGGTGTGTGTTAACACAGTGCTGCAATCTTCCCACACATGGATGTTCCAACAAATTCATCTCAAGGTCAGACTGTGCAATGCTCAGAAAAACTGCACTCTTCTTTATACCAAAGTACGCTTGAGTCAAATGTTCGACAGCTTAAGCTTGATGAAACTGGCTCATTCAACAGGACAATGATCCCAGGGACAGCAGCAAATTTACATCCGAATGGTTGAAAAAAGAAAAGAATCAAGGTGTTGCAATGGTCCAGTCAAGGTCCACACCTCAACCTGATTAAAATGCTGCAACTGGACCTGTGCATAAACAAATGCCTGCACACAGCAACAAACTGAAGCAATGTTATAAAGAAAAGCAGGCCACAAATCCTCCACAATGATGTGAGAGGCTAATGAACTCATGCAGAAAATATTTACTTCAAATTATTGCTGCTAAAAGTGGTTCTACAAGCTACCGGATCATGGGTGTATTTAGTTGTTCACAGAACTGCAAACCTCCTGCTTCGAAGAACAGCACAGAACCAGCAGCAACGGACGCTTGGTTGGTGTGTGGGGTTCGGTATTCTACAAAGGAGTCTTAGGGCCACATCGAGAAAAAACACAATATTCTGCATTTTGAGAATAAAGTCAAAATTTTGAGAAAAAAGTCAAAATACTATTTTGAGATTAAGTTGTCGTTTCAAGTCAAGCAACTCCCATGGCTGCAATACCCTCTACAAAATGCCTTGGGTAGATGAAACAGTTTGATCAGCTTCCTTATTGTGTCTTGTGATTTTACATATCTGTACTGCACAAAGGTGCAACCATCCATATCCTTGTGTCTGTCCAGTGCCAGCTTGTGTGTTTTTTCCTTCTGAGCAGATACAGCTTTCTGCACCATCTCTTTAACGTCCTCATACTTATCACTTTAATCTCCACATTTTGACTTTTTTTTCTCGAAACAGCATTTTGACTTTTTTCCCCCAAAATTTTGACTTTATTGTGAAAATGCACAATTTTGTGAATGGGTAAATGTAAATGTGTTGTATAAACTTTGAATGCTCAGACGGAGTAGAAAAGCGCTATATAAGAACTAGTCCATTTAGCTGCTTTAGACTCTTGAAATGTTGTTAGCAGAAAGGTGTGAAATATTCAGTAATGACTGTTTAGGTTTAATCTGTTTATGCAGCCATTTTTCTGTTGCTTGCATTTTTTTTTCTATTTGTATTCTAATATTTGAATTATAGATCAATCTGTCTTTTTTTTAGCTTAACTTAAGCTTAAGTATTGCATGTGAGCATTCACGTCACACTGCGATTCAAGCTTTTACTAGAATTGTATACTTTAATATTAATTGCATTTGCTCAGTATCTAATAGCACTTTAATAGTTTAACCTCACTTGTCATTTAATAGGCTACGCTAAAATTATTTTTCATCCTTCTACATAATTGTGTTTTATACATGTTTTTGTAAAGCACTATGTAACGTTGGTAACACACTATACATTCAAATAAATCAAATAAACATTCATTCTTTTTCTTTCTTCAAATTATTATTATTAGTATTTATTATTATTGTTGTTGTTATGCTTACCGATGAGTACAGTGTGCCGTCGTTTTCTATGCACAGGAACCGTGCGGTTGCGACCGCTCTGATGACAACACGACCCGGACCCACTGGACGAATTTCCATTAGGCCTAAAATTCAAATGTGCACCACAATTCAATATCACAGCCAGTGTAGTAACAAGTATCACAGTTTGCAGCCTTTTAACTCTGCGTTTTAAAACGTTCGGCTTACTGTGCAGAGTCTGGACCGCAGAACCGTGGATCTGTCCATCCTCACTGATCAGCAGGTGCATTCCCGGCCTGGTGGCATACAAGTGCCTAAGCCGGACCACCTGGGCCCAGCCGTGGGCGATGTGGGGCCCGTTGTCTGATAGGGGCATGCAAACAGTTCCTACACCAAAAAGCACATTGACAACGGATACGGTCACCACGAGCAGCAGCATGACTCGTAAACTCTGATAGCGCGGTGTCGCTGCTCTGTCCATTTGGCAGTGAATCTCTTCCTAAGGCAGCCTTTTAAATGTGGCTCTTATCAGCTGCAGATAACCCTGTTTCCCAGAAACACACCACAACACACCCCTGCGCGGCATCCAACTGAATCCTGACTCTGCGCTGGCCCCAGACGAGCCCAGACACCGGCCCGAGTCCCGTTCAGCTTTCCGTCAAACATCCGCTCGGTTAGCTGGATGTTATTGTTACAATAAAATCCGCACGTATGGGCATCGCTTCAGTTTTAGCAACTTGAGTTAATACATTCAAGTGGATCGTTTGGATATGATATATTTTGCATTCAAAACATGTGAATATAAACACAACAGTGCGCTTAAAAACTTAACGTGGACTAAATGAAACATTAAAGTAGATATTTACAGCTCAGTTTGCCTCTAACTGTCCAAAAATCATGCGTGCATGCTTGACAGGCCAGAATCTCATAACTGGCATTTACATAAAAGTTAAACTGTAATCAGAGTAAATATCAGCATTCACTAAAATGCAACCTGAGGCCCAGATTTGAAAAACTGTTGTAACCTTTGTAAATTATTTCTCTCTGAAGGAAAAGTGTGTTAATGTATGAGTTATGACAGCTTATCAAACTGTTAAATATTGCAAAAATTAATTTAAAATGTAAGGATGTGAATAAAAATCTCAAATCTTTCTGACTATGGAGGATTTCCTCTTTCACTGCTGACTACATAACCTTGAATTTGGTAAGGTGCTCCTTTGATCATTGTTATCATATCATCAGTACAATAACTTTTGAATATAGCCTCATTTATTTGGGGCCAGTCTGATTGCTTATCTATTTGTTACTTAGTTAATAAGGGCACAAACTGCACATCTATGCAGGTCTGCTCAGTCATTACTCAAAGTGTCTGTATGGCTTCTGTCACTAGATGGCACACTAGAATTTGAACTGAACTCTTTGCATGCAGGGAACACTGAGATTTAAGGAAACAGTAAAGAAGCCATGCAAATATCTGTGTTATTGCAGCTGCAGGTTAAACCCTGCACAAGCTTGGCAAACACAGCTGCATTCAACTATATTTTCTAGTTAGACTTTGCCTCCAGACTCCATGGACTTGCACAGTTTGCCTGATTAACATCTACCTCAATGTCTTGTAGCACTTTTTAACATAGACCAACTTACACCTCCATCCAGCCATCCATTCACTTCTGCTTATCCTGTTCAGGGTCACGGGGGGGCTGGAGCCTATCCCAGCTGACATAGGGCGAGAGCCAGGGTACACTCTGTGGCAGGTCACCAGCCTGTCGCAGGGCCAACACATTGAGACAGACAACATCCACACTCACATTCACACCTATGGGCAATTTAGAGTTTCCAGTTAACCTAACCGCAGTAACTGAATGTCTTTGGACTGTGGAAGGAAACCGGAGTACCTGGAGAAAACCCACACAGAACATGCAAACTCCACACAGAGAGGGAGAGGCCTGGGCCAAGGTGGAATCGAACCCAGGCCTTCCAGATGGTATTCTAACTGTGAGGCAGCAGTGCTAACCACAGCAGCACCATGCTGCCCTCAACTTACACCTTATCATTCTATTTGTAACATTATGAATGGAACGTCTGACTAAGGACCTTCTGATTGCACGGTCTGGGTGTGGGGCCTTTTAAATTTATTATTTGTCAATAAAAATACAAAAGCTCCACCTGAAACATTTCACAAACATTTGTGAAAGAATGGGTCGCTTTCAGGAGCTCAGTGAATTCACCCAGTGGTGCTGGAGATCTTGTCAAAATTCATTTATCAGCACAGAAAAGTCCCCCAAAACACTGGCAATGCAGTAAAAGCATGTGTGGGTAAAAAAAACACTGACTGGCCTCCCAGATCCCAGACTGCACCATTACTGAAACAGTGTGGGATCACCCATCCATTCTCTTCTGCTTATCCTTTTCAGGGTTGCAGGGGTCTATCCCAGCTGACATAGTGCAAGAGGCAGAGACAGACAACCATTCACACCTATGGACAATTTAGAGCGACCAAGTAACCTAACTCCTCCTAATAGAGAACATGCAAACGGGCCAAGGTGGAATTCAACCGACACCTTCTAGATGTCATTCTAACTGTGAGGCAGCAGTGCTAACCTCTGCACCACCATGCTGCCCACCACACTGCAACATTACTGAAGCAGTGTGGGATCATGCTGACAGATAATGGAACCAACATCCAAAGAAGAGCTTTGAATATCCTTCAGGAAGCCTGGAGAACTGTTCCTGAAGACTGTTTACAGAAATTACAGAAAGCTGCCTCAGAGAGTTCAGACTGTGCTGAAGGTAAAGGTGGTCAGTGGCTTTCTGTTTAACTGTTAAATTGCATTTACATGTATGTTTGCACATTTCGATAAATGAGTACACCTATTTTCTGTAAAATATAAAGTAATTAGAGATTTTGGCACTGTACTGTATAATGAGTAAACCACCAAATTAAAGTGTAGGGAGGAAAGGGAAAGAAAAGTCGGAGTATCAGAGTTTTCATGAATGCAGCCTGGAAACAGTTTTCTGACCTAGCTGAGTCAAAGAAACTAAACAGGCATCATTCTATCAGATGGAAATTACGTCTGCATATTTTTTAAGAAATTTGTACAGACATGCAGAGATGTGTATGTGGGGGATTCTTATCTGCAGGAAGTGTTATTTCACACCTGATCATTGTGAAGGGAAAAAGTTTTGCTGTGATGCAAATGATGCGCAACAGCTGAACAACAAGCACTAAAAGGAGAAAAGCAAAAGTCTCTCATTTTAACATCGCCCTACAGTTCAAGAAAATATAAACTGGACTGTTTTTATGACGTATTCTAAAATACTTTCTGACGATTCAGTAGAAGAGGACCGTGTACTCTGCCAGAGGGGCTCAGCGTGTCAAACATCTCCTGTGGTACATCTTAAGCCACACTCACACACACTGTGATTAAAAAATACTATTGAGGGCTGACTGTGGTTGGGGTTGAAATTCCTTGTTTGTGGGGGCTGGGAGAGCTGTTTCTATTGTCATTAAATGCGAAAACCAGATTGAACACTAATGTCATGTGAATTCTCTCCTACCTGTCAGCACATGCAGTTTTTGCACCTATAAATAAATAAATAAATAAATAAAATAAATAAATACTGCAGTATTTGGCTGGACACTTGTGCAGAAAATGGGTCTGTTGTTACATTTGGTTGCTTATCAGCAGTGCAGAGTATTCATATGAATCACAGAGGAGATTAAGATTAGTGACAGACACCTCAGTGCTTATTTTATTGTGTGTTTATTTGGAAAGCCGGCTCGTCAGCAGCACGGGATTATTCCCGTTCTTGTAAGGACCGCATAATTCCACATATTTCTGCCATATTTCTTTAAAGCAGAGTACACACTCTCATATCACATCTAAATGCACCATTAACTGACAGAACCCAGCAATAATCAATTCATGTTTAAATTTTGAATTTACTTTTTGTTTAAAAACATTAGCAGGACAGTTAAATAATTGTTTTATGGTTTCATGTTCATTAGTCAGCAATAACCATCAAGTGTAAGCAGCTTGATCGTGTGCACAGCCTCTACTTTACTGGCAGCAAATATCTATATCAGTGTTAAACAAAAGGTTCAACATTATGATGCTGTTAGAATATTAGAACCTCTGAGCAAATATAAAATGTATGAATATACAACATCATGGGCTGTAAATGAATGTGTTTCCATTATCATCCATTATACAGATGCAGTGGGTGTATCTTTATGTGTGTGAAGGCAGAAGAGCAAACACTTTTGGCAATATAGTGTATCAGTACTATATTTTACTATATTATATAATATTCAAAACTTTGTTCTTGTAGAAAAAAGCAAATTCATCAAAATAATTTGCTAAAACAAATTAGTTGGTGTGGTTTTGGAGGGATTGAGTAGTTTGTCAGAAAAGCTGAATTAGACTGATTATTGTTAATCAGTCGGGAGACGTAGGATTGGCTGATTTTATTTCATTACTGTAGCAGTAAAGTGCATTTTTCCAAATGAAATTGTAGTTTAATTTTTCTAGATTTTCTCTCAGCTCTCCTGCAGATTCCTTTTGTCAGTGTTACCATTTCACAGTTTCTCCAGTGTGTTTTAGGTGGACCACAGACATTAATCATTTTCACAGGAGCAACATAGTCAATGATTTGAGAATTTCAAAGAAAATTGTTGATTTCATCACGATGTCAGCTGGTAATGTGTGTTTGAAAATTCACTAATCAATGTATCAGCTGTGCTGGCATTGATATCACACTTACTGATAAATTAGTTTGTATTTGCTTTAATAGATAAATAATACGTTACTGAAAATACAGTACCTCCCAATATAAAAATACAGTACCTCCCAATATAAAAATACAGTACCACCAAGATAAAAATACAGTACCACACAAAAGTTTGGGCACAGTGTGTGTGATGTATAGTGAGAAGTAATACAGCAGGAGATATAGAATGAAATACTAAATTTAAATTTAGATATTTGTCAAATGACAAAGATTTACAGTTAATTTATATATATATAAAATGTAATCAAAAACAAACATCTTTTATGTTAATGATCTGAGTTAGGTCAGCTGGGTGAGTTTTAAGTTGCAGGGAGTGACAGAGAAATTTGGGAAATTTGGTTTGGGAAAGCTATATATTGATGTATTAGTAATTATAGACCATGAGGAGTCCAAAGGGTCAAAGATACTTGGAGTGATGTTACAAGATGAAGAGTTCTGAATATGGGAATTTTTAAAGTTTACACAGGGTCCTATCTCCACATGAGAGGCAGCTGGAATAAGTGGGGATCGATTAAGGCTGGCGTTAAAACCCAGATGATGTCAGTAGTAATGAAACTGGTCAGACTGAATGGATGGTGATGAACTGCTTTCACCTGCTGCGATGGGAGTACCTGAATGGATACAGTAATACCACAGGAGATGTTTGACAAAAGTTTTTGTTTGTTTGGATGTTTGCCATCGTATCTGAATAACTGACTGCACGACCAGAACAGACTGAAATTATCAATGAAGAAGACACTTATATTTTTTGTGCGATTGAGGTTGTGTTCTATTGTTATTTTTATGTCACTGCTAGCTGCAAACTATTTGCTCCCCTTGGGATAATAAAGATTTTTTTGACTTTTGACTGGGCAGTGCAGGCTGAGGAGACCCAGGTGTGCAATGACAGTAACCTGCTGAAACGCCCAACACCACTGCTGCAGGTGGGTATGGGTCCAGATACAAAAATGTGCTCTTCATATTTCTTTTGTGAGCAGAATAAATGTTCAGAGTCTTTTGTGAGTAGTTCTGATTGCTCTTTGTGGATGTTGTTTGCTCCTGCATGTATGGCTTTTGTAAAGCTTTTTGTTCTATGTCTCAGACATTGGCTCCCAGGAAACAGCAGGTTATTGCTGAGTCTTGTGGGCTCCAAGCTGCTTGGCCTCGAGCTTGGCTCTGAATGTGTGCTTGCTGAGGGTTAGAGCTATGGAAGTGTGGTGTTGTCTGGATTGCAGGAGGCCTCAGCAGCTAGGGAATCCAGGAAAAGTTCATTCACCTGGATTTGGTAGAGTTTGGAAATGCTACTTTCCAGTTGGGCTATTTCTAGCTAAGCATCCAGCAGGAGAGGTGAGTAGTGACTCTCTGAGGTGGAATCCATTTGAATTTACTGTTTAGATATTAAGCAAATGTACAAACCACAGAGTGGAAGACTACTAAAAGATACATTAAGTGTAAGTTGTCAAAATTATTAAGTTATTCAAACAAAAACAAGTAGAAACAAACCAAAATAGGTAGACGGCAAACTGTCCTTACCCGAGGCAAAAGAAACTGCCAAGCAAAGATTCACAGCCTTGGCTGAGTGTTTGAAGATTTATACCAGAGACATGAAAGCCAGGAAAATAAACCAGATTTTCTTCACTGAACCATCCAAGGTATACATTGCTGAATACATGAGCAGGACCCAGAAAGGAATTGGCATTAACACGAGAAGAGCAAAATGGCAGCTACTGGTAGACGGACTACAAGAAAGCCTATAACTCAGTGTCTTACACATGGATCCTGGAATGCCTAGAACTGCACAAGATCAACAGGAACCCAAGAGCCTTCATCAGCAAATGAGTGCGTATGTGGAAAACAACATCAGAGGCCAACTTCAAGCCAATTGCACATCACCATTAAGTGTGGCATTCACCAAGGAGATGCTCTGTCCCCCACTGGTGTTCTGCATACGCCTTAACGCCCTCAGCCAGATCATTCACATAAATGATTACAGATATCGACTATGGAATGGAGCAAACATCAGCCAGCTCCTCTACATGGACGACATCAAGCTGTATGCCAGGAGGCAATGAGACATCAATTCGCTGATCCACACCACACAGATCTACAGAAATGCCATCGGAATGTCATTCGGACTGGAGAAGTGTAGCTGGATGAAGAAGCATGACACTAAGATCAAGGCAGCATGAAGGGAAGTTAGCTAGCTGCAGAACTGCAGAAAGGTGTGATGAAGAAAGGGGTGCTTAAGAAGTACAACAGGCTGTCCATACATGAGGCCTTAGAGACTGCCAAGCAAAGACTCACAGCCTTGGCTAACTGCCTGAAGAGGTATACCAGGTATATATTCTGGTAATTGGAGGTATTTTTCACCTAGAACATGAAGGCTGAAAATTTGTACTATGGTGCTTCTCCCTGTGCTGAATTCTGTTTATGCAATCATTTCTTCTGCCTGTGGTTTCAGGAAGATTTTGATAATGAAAATGCTAAAAATTCATTGCTAACCAACAACCTTATTAATCAGTCGACAAGTAAAGCACACCATGCCAAACTTTCTATTTATGCCAAGGGCAAATCACAGTGGAAACCAGTTTGGACTTGGTTTCAGGAAGCAGAAAGCTAACATTTCTTGCATTCCTTCAGGCTGTCATGAGGCCTCTTTTAGCCAAGCCTGAAGCTGAGTGAAGCAACAAAAATATACATAGACGCACCTGTTGGAGTCTGGTCAAGGCCGCAAAGCAGAGAGAGAATGGAAGAAATAATGCAGAAGTTTTTTAAAATTGTAGTACTTTTATGCGGTGATCCTAAATACAGTGATTACAAATGAATTGTTTTAGATACCTCCACAGCTCAGTCAGCCTACATCAACAGACTTGTACATTCTTGCAAGTCTGGTTTACCTCTTAATTCCTCTCCTCAAAGAGTTAACAGAACTGTATGTTTAAAATGAGTGGTTCCCCTTTAATATTGTTAAAATGATCTCATCTGATATGGACTAACTGCATTAACAGAGTTAACCTCAAGACTATGTTTTCTCATGCCTACATGATTCATCCATCACATGGAATATTCCCAATGTTTTATTTACCATATATTTGGATGTTCCAAAACAAAAGCTCAGCTGAAGACAATATTTTCATTCAGAGCATGATCTGCATGTATGAAGCTTGCTATTACGTTTGCATCATTGCAATTAACCATGTGCAGATTTTTTGTTTACTTCATACTGTACATTGCAAATACACTGCTCAAAAAAATAAAGGGAACACTCAAATAACACATCCTAGATCTGAATGAATGAAATATTCTCATTGAATACTTACATTGAATGTTCTGTACAAAGTTGAATGTGCTGACAACAAAATCACACAAAAATCCTCAATGGAAATCAAATTTATTAACCAATGGAGGCCTGGATTTGGAGTCACACACAAAATTAAAGTGGAAAAACACACTACAGGCTGATCCAACTTTGATGTAATGTCCTTAAAACAAGTCAAAATGAGGCTCAGTATTGTGTGTGGCCTCCACGTGCCTGTATGACCTCCCTACAACGCCTGGGCATTCTCCTGATGAGGTGGCAGATGGTCTCCTGAGGGATCTCCTCCCAGACCTGGACTAAAGCATCCACCAACTCCTGGACAGTCTGTGGTGCAACGTGATGTTGGTGGATGGAGCGAGACATGATGTCCCAGATGTGCTCAATCGGATTCAGGACTGGGGAACGGGCGAGCCAGTCCATAGCTTCAATGCTTTCATCTTGCAGGAACTGTTGACACACTTCAGCCACACGAGGTCTAGCATTGTCCTGCGTTAGGAGGAACCCAGGGCCAACTGCACCAGCATATGGTCTCACAAGGCACCATTACTGACCCACTGCCAAACCGGTCATGCTGAAGGATGTTGCAGGCAGCAGATCGCTCTCCACGGCGTCTCCAGACTCTGTCACGTCTGTCACATGTGCTCAGTGTGAACCTGCTTTCATCTGTGAAAAGCACAGGGCGCCAGTAAGATAAGATAAGATAAAACTTTAATGATCCCACGACGGGGAAATTTACGCATTACAGCAGCTCAGTATAGAGAAAAATGAAAAGGATGAGTAAAAAACAAATGAACTAAAATAGAATAGAATAAAATAAAATAAAATAGAATAGAAAAAACTATACACATATACATAAGCAGTATATACATAAAATATATATATATATCAATGTCAATACACACATGTACATATATGGTAAATGGACTAGTTCTTATATAACGCTTTTCTACTCAGATATGAGCACTCAAAGCGCTTATACAACACATTCACATTTACCCCATGCACACGCATTCATACAAGCACTTCCATGATTAATTAATTAAGCTAAGTGCTTTAATCGGCTAACATTCACTCACATTCATACTCCGACGGAATGGTCGGAGAGCAACTTGGGGTTAAGTATCTTGCCCAAGGATACATTGGCACGCAGCCTGCAGTAGCCAGGAATTGAACCACTGACCTTCCAATCAGTAGGTGACCTGCTCTACCTACTGAGCTACAGCCACCCCATATATACATATACACACACACATCAAAACACTATATACAGATATCAAAACATTATATACATTTGTAGCCGGTAAGGTACACAGCATACATGGTATGCATTATATGGGTGAGTGTAATAAATAAAATGTAACTGGACTGTCTGGATAAAGTGATGGCAGAGGAGGTAAAGTGTCCAAGTGACTCAAAACATTATGATGTGTTATACAGTCTAACTGCTGTTGGGATGAATGAATGTGGCGAATTTGCCAATCCTGCCAATCCTGGTGTTCTCTGGTAAATGCCAAACATCCTGCACAATGTTGGACTGTGAGCACAACCCCCATCTGTGGACGTCGGGCCCTCATACCATCCTCATGGAGTCGGTTTCTAACAGTTTGTGCAGACACATGCACATTTGTGGCCTGCTGGAGGTCATTTTGCAGGGCTCTGGCAGTGTCCCTCCTGTTCCTCCTTGCACAAAGGCGGAGGTAGTGGTCCTGCTGCTGGGTTGTTGCCCTCCTATGGCCTCCTCCACTTCTCCTGATGTACTGGCCTGTCTCCTGGTAGCTCCTCCAGCCTCTGGACTCTACACTCACAGACACAGCAAACCTTCTTGCCACAGCTCGCATTGATGTGCCATCCTGGATGAGTTGCACTACCTGAGCCACTTGTGTGGGTTGTAGAGTCCGTCTCATGCTACCACGAGTGTGAAAGGACCACCAACATTCAAAAGTGACAAAACATCAGCCAGAAAGCATAGGTACTGAGAAGTGGTCTGTGGTCCCCACCTGCAGAACCACTCCTTTATTGAGTGTATCTTGCTATTTGCCAATAATTTCCACCTGTTGTCTATTCCATTTGCACAACAGCATGTGAAATTGATTGTCAATCAGTGTTGCTTCCTAAGTGGACAGTTTGATTTCACAGAAGTTTGATTTACTTGGAGTTATATTGTGTTGTTTAAGTGTTCCCATTATTTTTTTGAGCAGTGTATATTGAATGTGTGTATGGAGCATGTGGAGATGTAGGCAGCGTGACTCTCCATCTCTGCTTAGCGCTTGACTTTGATGTTTCTGATGATTCTGCATTCCAGTATAGTGTGAAGTTTTTAAAAACTTCAGAGACAATTTTAGATATTTAGATATATTATTATTATTATTATTAATATTAATAATAATAATAATAATAATAAAGTAGAAGCCTGGAAATTTTTCCACCAACAGTTATCTCAACCTCCTTTACATTGTGTGATAAAGAGGCTATTTTAGCTATATTATTAGAAATGATTGACAATGATCTGTCAATCATCTTTGACCTAGAATGTGTCAATAATGGAGATAATAAACTCACATTTAACAGGTTCAGGGAGGGGTGGTTATCTGCTGTGACCAGTCAGGGGGTGTAAAAGAAAAGAGACAATAGAAAAAAATGAGGAGATCCAAGGATTCAAGCATTCTTTATTGTCATTTGCATCACATTTGCATGCAATGGAACAAAATTCTGTCCTCAGGTCCCAGTCTTGCCCATGTAATATTTATGACAGTTTCAGTGATGAAAGAAGAATAAATATCAATATAAATATGACAACAATATAAAGAAAATGTATACATATATACACATATACATGTATGCATACATAAAAATAAATATGGACTACAGTATAAAAATGAGAGCAGCAGCACGTGTGTCCAATAGCTGAGTGAATGTATACATAGTTGTGTAAAAGCAGTGCAGCTACACAGCCCCATCAGAGTTCAACAGTCTTACAGCTTCAGGGAAGAAGCCTTTCCTCTGTCTGGTGGTCCTGCTCTTGATGATCCTCAGCCTCCTGCCTGAGGGGAGTGGAACAAAGAGTGTGTCTGCTGAGTGTGTGGGGTCCTTCAGGATGCAGGTGGCCCTTTTCCTGCATCTGGAGGTGTAAATATCCATGGTAGTGGAAAAGCTGACTCCAACAGTCCTCTGTACAGCCTTCACCACCCTCTGCAGAGCCTTTTTTCTCTGCTGCAGAGCAGCTTCCATGCCACACGGTGATGCAGGAGCCCAGGATGCTCTCCACCACACATCTGTAGAATGAGGAGAGGACTGAGCTTCGAAGTCCAGTGCGCCTCAGCCTTCTGAGGAAGAAGAAGTGCTGGTGTGCCTTGCTGACCAGACTGGAAGTGTTGTTGCCAGGTGAGGTCGTTACTTAGGTGTACACCCATGTACCTGTACCTGGGGACAACTTCCACCACAATGTGCAGGGGAACAAGAGGGTGTCTGACTCTTCTGAAGTCCATGATCATCTCCTTTGTTCTTGTCACATTGAGCAAAGATTGCTCTCTCTGCACCAACCCTCCAGGTATTCCACCTCCTCCCTGTAGCAAGACTCAGTGTTGTTAGGAATGCATCTGACCACTGTTGTGTCATCTGCAAACTTCACAATTTAACAGCCTGAGTGTTTTGCTGAGCAGTCATATGTGAGCAGGGTGGAACAGAAAGGGGGTCAGCACACCGGCCTGGGGAAAGCCAGTCCTGAGGATGATGGGGGAGGAGGAGACGTCATGGATCCTCACAGATTGGGGCCTGTTTGTCAGGAAGTCCAGGACCCAGTTGCAGTTGCAGTCCAAATGTGAATAGTTTGTGCGCCAGTTTCTGTGGAACGATGGTGATGTGAAGTCCACACATACAGTGGCTTGCAAAAGTATGCATACCCCTTGAACTTTTCCATATTTTGTCACATTACAACCACAAACATATTTCACTGGAATTTAATGTGAAAGACCAACACAAAGTGGTATACAATTGTGAGGTGGAACGAAAATTATACATGATTCAAAACCTTTTTTACAAATAAAAAACTGAAAAGTGTGGTGTGCAAAAGAATTCAGCCCCCCTGAGTTAATACTTTGTGGAACCACATTTTGCTGCAGTTACAGCTGCAAGTCTTTTAGGGTATGTCTCCACCAGCTTTGCACATCTAGTGACTGAAATTTTGGCCCATTCTTCTTTGCAAAACGTCAAAACAACCCCCTATGAGCAGCACTTAGCGACAGTGAGAAGGAAAAACTCCCGTTTAAAAGGAAGAAACCTCCAGCAGAACCAGGCTCAGGGAGGGGCAGTCATCTGCTGTGACTGGTTGGGCTGAGGAGAGAGAAAAAAAAGACATGCTGTGGAAGAGAGCCAGAGATTAATAACAATTAATGATTAAATGTAGAGTGGAGTATAAACAAATTAAATAAGGTTAATGAAAAGAAACAGTGCATCATGGGAACCCCCCAGCAGCCTAGGCATATGGCAGCAAAACTAAGGGAGGGTTCAGGGTCACCTGATCCAGCCCTAACTATAAGCTTGACCAAAAAGGAAAGTTTTAAGCCTAAACTTAAAAATAATCCAAGCTGGGAGCTGGTTCCACAGAAGAGGCGCCTAAAAGCTGAAGGCTCTGCCTCCCATTCTACTCTTAAGTATCCTAGGAACCACAAGTAAGCCAGCAGTCTGAGAGCGAAGTGCTCTATTTGGGTGATATGGTACTATGAGGTCTTTGAGATAAGACAGGGCCTGATTATTCAAGACCTTGTAGGTGAGGAGAAGGATTTTAAATTCTATTCTAGATTTAACAGGGAGCCAATGAAGAGAAGCCAATATGGGAGAAATCTGCTCTCTCTTTCTAGTCCCTGTCAGTACTCTAGCTGCAGCATTTTGGATCAGCTGAAGGCTTTTCAGGGAGCTTTTAGGACAGCCTGATAATAATGAATTACAATAGTCCACCCTAGAAGTAATAAATGCATGAATGAGCTTTTCAGCATCACTCTGAGAAAGGATGTTTCTAATTTTAGAAATATTGCGCAAATGCAAAAAAGCGGTCCTCTATATTTGTTTAATATGTGCATTGAAGGACATATCCTGGTCAAAAATGACTCCAAGATTTCTCACAGTGCTACTGGAGGCCAAAGTAATGCCATCCAGAGTAAGTATCTGGTTCAACACCATGTTTCTAAGATTTGTGGGGCAGAGTACAAGAATTTCAGTTTGATATGAATTTAGAAGCAGGAAATTAAAGGTCATCCAGGCCTTTATGTCTTTAAGACATTCCTGCAGTTTAACTAATTGATGTGTGTCATCTGGCTTCATTGATAGGTAAAGCTGACTATCATCTGGATAACAATGAAAACTGATGCAATGCTTTCTAATAATACTGCCTAAGGGAAGCATGTATAATGTAAATAGAATTGGTCCTAGCACAGAACCCTGTGGAACTCCATAATTAACCTTAGTGTGTGAAGAAGAGTCCCCATTTACATGAACAAATTGGAGTCTATGAGATAAATATGATTCAAACCACTGCAGTGCAGTACCTTTAATACCTATAGCAAGCTCTCATCTCTGTAATAAAATGTTATGGTCAACAGTATCAAAAGCTGCACTGAGGTCCAACAGGACAAGAACAGAGATGAGTCCACTGTCAGAGGCTCTAAGAAGATCATTTGTAACCTTCACTAATGCTGTTTCTGTACTGTGATGAATTCTGAAACCTGACTGAAACTCTTCAAATAAACCGTTCCTCTGCAGATGATCAGTTAGCTGTTTTGCAACTACTCTTTCAAGAATCTTTGAGAGAAAAGGAAGGTTGGAGATTGGCCTATAATTAGCTAAGACAGCTGGGTCAAGTGATGGCTTTTTAAGTAGTAGTTTAATTACAGCCACCTTTAAGGCCTGTGGTACATAGCCAACTAATAACGACAGATTGATCATTTTTAAGATTGAAGCATCAATAATTGGAAAGACTTCTTTGAACAGTCTAGTAGGAATGGGATCTAATAAACATGTTGCTGGTTTGGAGGAAGTAACTATTGAAGTTAACTCTGAAAGATCAACTGGAGCAAAAGAGTCTAAACAAATACCAGCAGTGCTGAAAGCAGCCGAACATGAAGAATAATCTTTGAGATGGTTATGAATAATTTTTTCTCTAATGTCTAAAATTGTATTTGTAAAGAAATCCATGAATTCACTACTAGTTAACGTGAAAGGAATACTCGGCTCTACAGAGCTCTGACTCTTTGTCAGCCTGGCTACAGTGCTGAAAAGAAACCTGGGGTTGTTCTTATTTTCTTCAATTAATGATGAATAGTAAGATGTCCTAGCTTTACGGAGGGCTTTTTTATAGAACAACAAACTCTTTTTCCAGGCTAAATGAGCATCTTCTAATTTAGTGAGACGCCATTCCCTCTCCAGCTTACGGGTTATCTGCTTTAAGCTGTGCGTTTGTGAATTACACCACGGAGTCAGGCACTTCTGATTTGAAGCTTTCCTTTTCAGAGGAGCCACAGTATCCAAAGTTATACGCAGTGAGGATGTAAAACTATTGACGAGATAATCGACCTCACTGGGAGCAGAGTTTAGGTAGCCGCTCTGTACTGTGTTGGCACTGAAGAGCATAACAATGAAGGAATTAGATCCTTAAACTTAGTTACAGCACTTTCAGAAAGACTTCTACTGTAATAAAACGTATTCCCCACTGCTGTGAAATCCATTAAAGTAAATGTAAATGTTACTAAGAAATGATCAGACAGGAGGGGGTTTTCAGGGAATACTGTTAAGTCTTCAGTTTCTATGCCATATGTTAGGACAAGATCCAGAGTATGAGTAGCCCCTTAACTGGCAAGGGCCCGGTGACGGGCCGTTTGTAGTCCCTTTTATATGGCAGGCTAGACCCTCCCATTTTTATTGACACGTCATTCGGCCAATCATGTAACTGGCTGCACCAAATCACCTGACAAAGCTACGTGACGCCCTCTGAGTATTATTGGCTCTGGGAAACCCATTTCTTAACATGATTGGCCGAATGAGGTGTCAGTCAAAATGGGCGGGTCTAGCCTGCCATATAAATGCACTTCATTCGGCCCGCGGACCAGACGCAGCCGATTAATAGGCTATGAAATGGGTTGTTCAGAGCCAATAGTGACCAGAAGGCGTTATGTAGTTTTTGTCAGGTGATTTTTTTGCTGCCAGTTAAGGGGTTAAAGTGGTGGGTGGGCTCCTTTACATTTTGAGAGAAGCCAATTGAATCTAACAATAGATTAAATGCAGTGTTGAGGCTGTCATTCTCAGCATCTACATGGATGTTAAAATCACCCACTATAATTATTTTATCTGAACTGAGCACTAAATCAGATAAAAAGTCTGAGAAATCAGACAGAAACTCTGAGTAAGGACCAGGTGGACGATAGATAATAACAAATAAAACAGGTTTTTGAGTTTCCCAATTAGGATGGACAAAACTAAGAGTCAGGCTTTCAAAAGAATGAAAACTTTGTCTGGGTCTTTGATTAATTAATAAGCTGGAATTGAAGATTGCAGCTAATCCTCCTCCTCGACCTGTGCTTCGAGCATTCTGACAGTTACTGTGACTCGGGGGTGTTGATTCATTTAAACTAACATATTCATCCTGCTGTAACCAGGTTTCTGTAAGGCAGAATAAATCAATACGTTGATCAATTATTAAATCATTTACTAACAGGGACTTGGAAGAGAGAGACCTAATGTTTAATAATCCACATTTAATTGTTTTATTTTTTGGTGCAGTTGATGAAGCTGTATTATTTATTGTTTTTGAATTTTTATGCGTAGCCCCTTAACTGGCAAGGGCCCGGTGACGGGCCGTTTGTAGTCCCTTTTATATGGCAGGCTAGACCCTCCCATTTTTATTGACACGTCATTCGGCCAATCATGTAACTGGCTGCACCAAATCACCTGACAAAGCTACGTGACGCCCTCTGAGTATTATTGGCTCTGGGAAACCCATTTCTTAACATGATTGGCCGAATGAGGTGTCAGTCAAAATGGGCGGGTCTAGCCTGCCATATAAATGCACTTCATTCGGCACGCGGCCAGACGCAGCCGATTAATAGGCTATGAAATGGGTTTATCAGAGCCAATAATGACCAGAAGGCGTTATGTACTTTTTGTCAGGTGATTTTTTTTGCTGCCAGTTAAGGGGTTAAATAGCTTTTTGCTGATTTTAGCTTTGGTTTTTGGTGGTCTGGGAGCAGGCACCGACTCTATGGGGATGGGGTTTTGGGGGGATGGCAGGAGGAGAGAAGCTGCAGAGAGGCGTGTAAGACTGCAGCTCTGCTTCCTGGTCTCAACCCTGGGTAGTCAGGTTTTAGGAGGGTTAATAAATTTGGCCAGAGTTCTAGAAATGAGAGCTGCTCCATCCAAAGTGGGATGGATGCCGTCTCTCCTAACAAGACCAGGTTTTCCCCAGAAACTTTGCCAATTATCTATGAAGCCCACGTCATTTTTTGGACACCACACAGACAGCCAGCGATTCAAGGAGAACATGCGGCTAAACATGTCGCTCCTGGTCTGATTGGGGAGGGGCCCAGAGAAAACTACAGAGTCCAACATTGTTTTTATAAAGTTACACACCGAGTCAATATTAATTTTAGTGACCTCCGATTGGCGTAACCGGGTGTCATTACTGCCGACGTGAATAACAATCTTACCAAATCTACGATTAGCCGTAGCCAGCAGTTTCAAATTTCCATGAATGTCGCCTGCTCTGGCCCCTGGAAGACATTTGACTATGGTCGCTGGTGTCTCTAGCTTCACGTTTCTCAAAACAGAGTCGCCAATAACCAGAGTTTGTTCCTCGGCAGGTGTGTCGCCGAGTGGAGAAAAATGGTTAGAGACGTGAACAGGTTGGTGGTGTACCCGGGAAATCTGAAGATTACTGAAGGATTTTGGGTCGCAATGTAGGGCCCAGTGTCAGAAAGCTGGGTTTGCGTCTGCTGAAGCAAATCCTAAAATACTGTTATCCCAGCAGGACAATGACCCCCAAAGAAATGGATGAAAACAAAGCACTGCAGAGTTCTGAAGTGGCCAGCAATGAGTGCAGATCTAAATCCCATTGAACACCTGTGGAGAGATTGCTGTTGGGAGAAGGCACCTTCAAAGATAAGAGACCTGGAGCAGTTTGCAAAAGAAGAATGGTCCAAAAGTTAAGAGGTATAAGAAGCTTGTTGATGGTTATTGGAAGTGGTTGATTTCAGTTATTTTTTCCAAAGGGTGTGCAACCAAATATTAAGTTGAGGGTGCCAGTTATTTTGTCCGGCATATTTTTGGAGTTTTGCCTAGAATTATATGAATTTTGGCTTTTTTTTCCCTGTTTTTTTGTGTTGTTCCAATACACACAAAGGAAATAAACATATGCATTAAAAAAGATGTGTAATTGCAATAATTTTCTGGGAGAAATACTTCATTTTCGGCCATGATTGTATGTGTGTGAAGGTAGATGAGCGAATACTTTTGGCAGTACAGTGTAGAATGTTGTATATGATTTCAGCATTTGTATAAATGCACATCTGATTTTGTGGCAGTCACATGCTCAAAGATGTTGATTGCCAAAAGTACGCCCCCAGCATAATGTAAGGGCATTACATTTTCCATAGAAAACACTTGCACATGTTGCTCTCTGGGGTAAAAATAATCACCATTTATTGCTCACAGATTGCTGTTTTATTTATTTTCCTCATAACATAAATACTCTGCTGTGATACTATGTCATATATACATACTGCATTTTTATATGAAAACTTCAGTATGATCAAAGACAACCTTATCATACAATACAATCATACACATTACATTTAAGGGATCAGGTTTTTATCGCCAACTCCCCTCACGCTGGACTTTAGCCATGTGCACAGCACATACTGTATTACATTTTATTAAGCCCTGTATAAAACTACAGAACACGGATAAAAGTATTTTATATAAAACTGTCATAAGACCACATGACATAGAATCAAACATAGTACAGTATCATATTCTCTGAACAGTGACCCACAGGCAGCAGGGTTTGAAAGTCACAGATCAGCAGTTTGCCGTTTATAATAAAACAGTTTGAAGAAATCCAGTCAGTCTTTTTAGAGGTTTTAAAGATGCACGCTGTGATCCACACCCTGGACCACTGCAAAATTTTTCAAATTATCACTCAGCTTCCTGTGACAGTTTCTATTTTTAAAATGGAAAAAAAAAAAAATCTGTTAGATTTGAATGGATTGAGCCACATCGATACAGTAGAATTTTTGTTGCTAAAAATGTTTCTATTTATCATGTTATTACTACCATACCTATGTTGCAATTTACCATTACTAGTGACAAATAAGAGCTAAGCTTTGTGCATGACTATCAGCTAGGTGTAAGAAATAGCTTTTACAATTTGGATGAGCTGATCCTTTAACAGTAACAAATGTGGTTGCTTTTGACCATAAATAAAATCAATGCATGTATGTCTAATGCCTTAGTCTGAGAGAGGCCACATGTCAGCACTGTCATTCAACCTGCCGGGAACTCTTTACATGCACACTTTAAACAGAACCTGCAGCGCTGTGAAAAAGTATTTGCATGTTTGTCACATTTACATAATTCAGATTAAACAAATTTTAATATTACACAAAGATAACATGAGTAAATACAAAATGCATTTTTTAAATGATGATTTCATTTATTAAGAGAAAAAAGATATCCAAACCTACCTGCTGGCCCTGTGTGAATAATATAATCCTAATACTAATAACTGTGCCACCCTCAGCAGCAAGAACTGCAATCAAGTATTTGTAACAACTGTCAGCGAGTCGTTCACATCACTGTGGAGGAATTTTGGCCCACTCTTCTTTGCAGAATTGTTTTAATTCAGCCACACAGGAGGGCTTTCCAGCATTAATGCCACTTCAAAACATTTTTTTTAGCCATTCAGAGGTGGACTTGCTGATGTGTTTTTATTTGTCCTGCTGCATGACTTGAGTGCGCTTGAACTTCAGGGCATGAACTGCTGGCCGGATATTCTCCTTCAGGATTTTCTGGTAGAGAGCAGAATTCATGGTTCCATCAATGATGGCAAGTCATCCTGAAGTAGCAAAACAGCCCCAGACCATCACACTACCACCACTATGTTTGACTGTTGGTATGATGCTCTCTTTATGAAATGCTGTCTTAGTTTTGTACCAGATATAACGGGACAAAAACCTTCCAAAAGGTTCAGCTTTTGGCACATCAGTCCACAGAATATTTTCCCAGAAGTCCATCAGGATGTTATTTGGCAAATGTGAGACGAGCCTCTGTCTTCTTTTTGGCCAGCTGTGGTTTTCTCCTTGGAACTTTCCCATGGATGCCATCTTTGCCCAGTCTCTTTCTTGTTGTTGAATGATGAACTCTGACCTTAAATGAGGGAAATGAGGCCTGCAGTTCTTTAGATGTTGTTCTGGGTTCCTCTGTGACCTCCTGGATGAGTTGTCAGTGCAGTCTTGGAGTAATTTTGGTAAGTCGGCCACTCCTGGGAGGGTTCACTGCTGTTCCAAGTTTTCTCCATTTGTGGATAAGGGCTCTCACTGTGGAGTCCCACAGTCTTAGAAATGGCTTTGTAACCTTTTCCAGACTGATAGTTTTCAGTGACTTTGTTTCTCACTGTGGTTCAGAGCCTTAGAAATGGCTTCGTTTTTCAAATTGACAGATGTCATGTTTGCTGTTGCTTTTTGAGATCTTTTAGCCAGTGGGGGTGGGAAGTTAGTTTGGACAGCCTTTTTCCCCTTGATAAATGAAATCATTATTTAAAGACTGTATTTTGTATTTGTCTGCATTTTGTAAAAATAAGAAATTAGGAAGAGGACAAATACTTTTTCCCAGCAGTGTATGTTGTACAAACTGCACTGCTGCTGCTTAGATTGTAGCTGTATAATAAAATGAGCAGGTGGGACAAAGGCCTGGCCTGGGTTAGTGATAGAAGGCAAAAAGGCATTTTACTGTACACACAATGTCTGCCATGCAAACCAGTGATACTGAAGAATACTGAGCCCAGCTAAGAGCACCAGTATACCTGTACACGTCACTGCTGACCAGCTGTGACATCCAAAACAACGACTAAATAACACACTGTAACATGTTTTAGGGCCCGCAGACAGTGGCCTCTTTAGACAGCTTGACATGTATATCACAGTGATCCTGCAATGCTCGGGTCAGTCTTGACATTAATGCCTCTTTCCAGAGATCAGGGCATGAAGGCACAACAGAAACAGTTTGCATGATATCTGCTCGAACTATTCAGTGTGACTCTGCTGTGTGCTAATCAATCATACCGTCTACTGAAGGCAGTCTGACTCAGTACTGAAAATGGTACAGTCTGAAACAGGAGTCACTTGGTTACAATAATATGCCATCATATGTGGAATGTTGAAACTGAGATTTCAAACCTCTCGGCAAAAAGACTGAAGGAGAAAACGGGAGAGAGAAAGGTCACCTCTCCCCTCTCCCCCCTCTGCTTGTTTAAACTTTGGTTAATGATGTCTGTTGATTTTATTCAAAGATTGCATAAAAGTGAGCAAATCAAAAGCACCTTGCACCTTCAGGAAGTATCTTTCACACCACTCAGTTGGTCTAAAATTGACCTTCCCCCTGAAAGGAATACCAGGACCTTCAGTTACTCAGAGGTTATATTTACAAAATATATAAAGAAAAATATAGGGTTACTGGCCCTAGCATATAGTACAGTCCAACAGCTGTCTGTAAATATTTCTTCCATGATTATCCTTTCTAAAAGTAAATCACAGGGTAAAGATAGCTGGAACGTGACAAGGAGCAACTAGGACAACATGGCCAGCAGTGCTGAGCTGCAGTCAACTACAGGGACAGAGACTACAGGAAGAAAGATAGGGTGTGGTAAAAATGGACACACAACTGAGCCAGGCGGGACAGCTACTGCTGCAGGAAGTTAAACCAAAGCCTGAAACTGGGTGTTGATACAAAAAAATAAATAAATAAATAAGAAAAATATACAAAAAGGAATTTAGTAGAAGTCGTTCCAGAACTGTGCCAAAGTTAGCATTTTCTCCGTGAGCTTTCATCCTCAGATTTTTTTTGTTTGTTTGCTTTTAGCACTGCATGTGGAAATAACAGCTGGGGAAATACACTCAGCAGGAAAATATGCTTGTTAACTTTTTTGCTGAGAGTTAGATGTTCAGATTGAAATATGATGCTACAGTGAGCAGTAGATACCTCAGCTTAGCACTAACACTGGACGCAAAGGTTTGTGGACATGTCTTTGTCCACAGTTTGAAAACTATACCTACTAACAATTCACTTAAGCTCATTTGTACTAATGTATCTCATTTGCTTAATCTAAACAGATGTGTTTGGTTTAGATTGCTTTAAAACAATAAAGTGTACAGCATTGTGGGACTATTTCGTGGCCAGTTCACTGTGATGTCAGTATCCCAGGATAATATAGATTAAACCAACAACACACTTTTGATCAGTGAGCTTTAGACAAGTTGATAAGTGTGTTTTGCTGACTTTATGCTAAGCTGAACTACCCAGCTTAGTGCAGCTTTACTGCACAGACAGTAGAGTGGCATCAATCTTATCATCAAAGTCTGAACAAGTGTCAGTATTACAAAAGAGATATTAAACAGACTTTTGCTAAGCAGAGATCACTGTAAGTGACACTTACTGCAATGTAAGGCTTATTTAACCACTTTAACTCCTTTCAAAAATAAGATAGTGCTTCTTAAAGCAAAATCTTGGATGGCTGTAAGGACAAATTTTGGCACAACACAACATATTGTACAAACTTGATACTGTCCTCTGTCACAGCTACCAGATAACTACATCACAGAGACCCCTTCTCATTCCCAGAGCAGTGAAGCTGCTGGTGTCCCAGAGAACTTAAGGTGTCCTTTTGCACTGGTGCCATTATGCACCAGGATAGCTTTGCTTAAGAGAAGGTCAACAAGTCTGCATAAAGATGCAGTGAAGGATGGTGGTGTACATCACAAGACCGTCAACTACAAAACCAACAGTGTGTTCATTGTGGGAGCTTCATTTTGCACTTCGTTTTGCCAACTGTGTCCACTGTCTGTGTTTCTCAGGCTACTTTTTGATCTTTGGTGTTTTTTCACGCTCGCCCTCTTCATGGTTGCTGTTCAGGCCCACTACTCAACCAATTAGCATTCAACCTATGTACAGCATCATTCCTGTTTGGCTATATGCATACATGCTTAGGTTGTATACCCAAAATCTTTCACTCTGTGTAACCAGATACCCAAACAAACACAAACGCAGTACCGTGAATCCCACTTAAGGGCCATCCATTTAGTTTCATCTCTTTCACCCTGCCTTTAAACTTCTATGCTGGTCACTAACATAATGTCAAAGAGGATTCCTCTCTCTATTGGCAGACTTATAGATCTGACTGAGACTGACAGCACAAAAGTTCAGAGTTCAGCCCCCTGGCAGAGCTATAAACAGACCAGAAGTGGTTGATAGGGGTCTTTGACTCTCCCCTCCTATCTTTTCTCTCTCTCGTAACGTGATACTGTTTCAATTAGGCTCCAGTGCCACACACAAAGCGCCAGAGTATTAAGCAGTATTAATCAGTGCCATTTCTCACAGACACTCAATGCCTCATTTCTTTTTGTTGTTTGTTTTGTTGTGTTTTTGTGGCTTCAACTCAAAGGGCCTTTTCTGATGAAAATTTAAAAAAAAAAGAGAGAAAAAAACACCTGAAAGCTCTTAATGTTGTTTTTTTGCTGTTGCTTCTTCTCATGTGCCAAAAAAATCTTGACACAGTTTCGTTCAATAGCAGCAAAAGTCTGATAAATTAGAAAATGAAACCATAAATAACACATTTTGCATCTCCCATCCACACTGAGAAAAAACACCCCATAAAAGAAATAGAAAATACCTGTTAGGCACAAATATATAAAAAATGAATATATACATTGCAAAAAACAAAAAACAAAAATCAAATATGATATACTCGCATAAAGCTTGGAGTGAAAGTGCATCTTATTTTAGAGTCTTTCCTCCATCTCATAATTGAGGTGAAGTCTATTTATGAGGCCACTAGATTCTTGGCAAGAAATGTGTCACTGTCGTGGTGGGTGACACTCGGTTTCCTCGTTTTGTTTTGCCATTCTTACTCAGGCCGATGAACATCCTTGGGTAGGCAACTGACTCGTAGGCATTGTAGTTGTTGGCAAGGAGCTTCTCTCTGAACTTACAGTCGTTGGTGTAGTGTGGCTAAAAAAGAAAAGAGGTTATTTGAAATGCTGATTGTTTGAAGGCAGAGACAAAACAAAGATGTGGGGACATTTTTGAAGGGGGATTTCAAATCTGCATTGTTCATTGTGATTACTATCAAACAATTGCTTTCTTTCAGCCTGCAGGGCTCTTATTGTACCGGAGCTGTTTCAGACACATTTTACTCAGTAAATACTCTGTGAAATGAATGATGTGAGCGCTGCAGGACTCAGGACACCAGGCTCTGATTGGACCACTTTTGCTCAGTGGGATGGGAATCATGAGGCACCATGTAAGGTTTTTTTTTTTTGCAATTTTTAATCTCATTTCTAAAATTAAATATTGAAAATCTCCGTAAGAATCTGGGTTCTGTTTGTCTGTTGTATAACTTCAGCTGGAGCTCTACCCTGTATTTTACTGGTACAACTTCAGTATATCTAAAATTCCCCTCAAGTTACCTGTTTCTCACAAACTGAAGGTATTGAGCCAGCCACTTCAGCCTATGTTATCTACCCTGAAACAACCATGATAATAAAAACAAAAATCAGACACTTTTCAACAAAAGGTGGCTCGATAAAGAAACATGACTTAACTCCCTAATCCAGATGGCTTCTTACTTCATATTCAAAATTTGTCTCTTTCAGTTCTCAGCAGTATTAAGGGAACGTGCTGTTGTTTTTGATGACTTTTCAAATGGTGTATTAAGACACTCTGCATCTCATCCCAGACTGTGTCACGCCACCCAAATGCCATTTATATTGACTATGACTGCATATTCATCAGCTGCGAAGCATCCTTCAAAATGATCAGAAATGCTATCAGCTGCCTGTCCTGTATTTTTTGGAGCAATACTTTTGAAAACATTAACCGGTCACGGCTTATATGAAGAAAGAACCAACTGACTAAAAGATGTCATTTAAAATGATTCACAGCTGTTACTTCTGAAGATGTTCTTAAACCAGCAATAGAAGCTGAAACTGGGGACACACCTGTGTGAGTTTAGTAAAAGTCATAAACTGTGATGCATCTCTTCTGGAACCCTTCATAAGGACAATGATATGCTGTACACTGTTAATTTATTTTTAATTCATGTTAAATATCACAATCACATCTAAATAGTGAGGCTATAAAAACAATCTCTGAGCATCACCTCCTGTTATTGTTCCCTGTTTTATGTAAATTGTCTGCACTTCTGCACTGACTTCAACTCTGATATCTGTATTTTGTAAATTGTTAATTGGATAAAAATAAAGTCATAAAAAAGTTGGATGTGGTTCTAAAGCTACAAAAATTGTAGCTGAACACAACTAAAAAATGTCAGACTATCAGAGTTAGCAGAATTAATTTTGCTTCTAGTTAATTTTAATGGCTGTATTTATTATATGCTGTTAATAGCATAACAGTTTTTAATTGTTAGTTTTTCTCAAACAGTAAATCTAGCAGATAACAGTAAACATGGTTTGTTGTACATTTTCAACATTTTCCCTTAAACTAAGCCAGTGATGTTGTAGGCTCACCTGACAAATTAAAGGAAAAACCTGGAACCCTGTTGTGCTGTGGAGGGCTGTACTGGCATAGTCTGAATCCATTTGTCCTCTTGGAGGGAAGAGCTGTTGCATATCAGTACCGGGTTGTTCAGAGTAACTGACTTTATCTTTTTTTTTTTCTTTAGTCCTGATGGATTAATTGTGATTAATTGTGCATCTCTTTGAATCAGAAGAATCGCTGCCACAGTACAACAGTTTGTTGTCCCTGGGTCTAAATATTAGGCAATAGCTACTCTAAAAAGCTCTCTGTGCTGTGATTTATTTTATTTTATGACTAATTAAATATGCAACAGTATGCCAACGTCTACATTTCATTTTACATTTCATTTGTCTGAGACTTTACATCGAGGACATTTCTGTTTCAGCACTTTAAAAGGTGACAAAATCCAGCTGACAGGACAATGTAAACTGTGGTATGCCAATTCCAGTATTTTAAACCAGTTATATTATTATTAATATACATTTATGCCTAAACATTAGATTACACATTTTACTGCATTCATGTCACTTAAAAATGACTAAATGATTCAGTAATTTTTCATATGACACTGGTTTCACTACAATTTATCAAACAATTTCCAGACTTTTTAATCCTGCTGTCTGGTCAAAATTGTCTGGGTGTTAGTTACAGATTTCAGCACTTCTATTTTTCTTTTTAATCATACCAATACACAGGCATATTTTTGCAGCATCTTTTAAGAGAGCTGGACATAAATGTTGCAACAAAAAATGCAACTAAATGTTTACTGGACTTTCCTTACCAAGCTGGTGAATGGGTGGGTTGACTGTTTGTGTAATGTAGACTTACAGATCCATACAGCTTTCCCCGTCGGTTCATGGCCACAAAAAGTCCACTGTGGATGCCGAGCAGGGTGACCACTCCTCTCTCCACCGGAGAGATCTGCAGAAGACCTGGACGGAAAACAAACCACACTTACTGATAGAACCTGATTTGATGGACAGAATCTGCCATTCTGATCATGTTGCTTCAAACAGACCCACTGATATTACTGCATGTGTAAGGAAGTGAATTGGATGGTCAGGTGCTTACTGCAGTAACAAAGCATTGAGATGAGTCTTTATTGCATTTGGCAAAATGTGGCACTCTGTAACCCTGATCTCAGTTCATACATTTAAAAAGGAAATGTTTTAAGGTCTTCAACCTACATGAATGCAAGTAATCAGATGTCAGGATTAAAGGAATTAAGTTCAATATTGTGCATTAATTTTAGAGTCAGGCTGCTGTTTTTAGGTATGTGTGAATATTTGCAACTTCAGAAATGACAGAATTGACTCTAGCATGTAACAGCCTAGCCTGAACAATTAAAATCTCGCCAGTCATCACTCATCTTTCAGAGACTATTGGAATAAATGGCATCAAAAGCAGAAATCTGTGGTTTACTGAAGCCCAGCTGATGCATTTCCTTTCCAGACTGCCCGTGTACTTTTGTTCCATGTATCGTTTTAAAATGTGTTTCAGTGGCTTAAATTCCTCGCTTAGATTTTCTGTAATGTATATCCCTGAATTTTTACGCCTTGTCTTAAAATAGTACGAAGGCGGCACAGAAAAAAACAACGAGCTTTAAGTTCTCCAATGGAGACAGACAGTTCCACAGCTTCACTTTTTTAACCTGGGGTCACAATTCATCAGCCCAGGATGGCAGGGCTTGGATCTGACATGTTAGAGAAACATACGTTAAAGTGCAAATGTGACATGATGTATGATTTTTGATTTGGGCGCTCCGCTGGGGTGAAGCTGTATTAACAGATGAGCCTGCGCGCTCTAACCTAACTTTAGGTGCTGGCTGGCCTGGATCAGAGCGGGCTCTGGTTACACACCAGCGGAAAGCAGCAGCACAATTAAATGGACGGCATTTGTGCTCAGTGGCACTATGCACTCCAGATGTTGAGCCTGACGCGTGGATCAATATCTGTGCAGGTGCGCTGTCTCCGTCAAATCGTCGCTTTGATCAGGTGTGAGGCGACGATGAGGCCTTGTGAGAAGAAAATGCACCTTACTTGAAAAAAATCAAGCTCAAGTTATTAGTTCCTGTTTTTAGAAGTTATTCAACTATTTCTCCAACAGTGTCTTTGCTTTGTGTTTCCATCTAATAATAGGCTGAGTCACACCAGTAAACAAGTCAAAAGAGAGGACATAAATAATAAATCGGGCGTGCCTGATTAACGAATAGCACAACTTACTGTAACGACTTTCGTTGTGTACTCCAGTTATTCTGCCATCTGGTAACACCTGAATATGAAAACCGATGCCCACGTTGCAATAGAGGCGCCGCAACCTTTTAATGCCCAGGAGGTAGTCGCTGTCCCGGCCGATCTCCTGCCGCTTCTCCCCCGGGATTCGTGCCAGGGACCGGGAGTAAAGGGCCTCCCAGCGGTCCGCCGTGCCGTTCAGGCCGGGGGCACATCCTGCCAGTCTCGTCACCAGGCCCAGGACCAGGACTGTCCGCAGGGCCGCCAGAGAGCCCATCCCGGGTCTGGCTCTGAGAGCAGCTTCCCGGCGTTTGCCTCTCCAGTGAAGGGAGAATGGAGCCAAGAAGCAGAGGCGCAGCAAACAGGGTCGTGGGGAAGTGTCGCTCATTCCAAGACCGACGCAGGCTTCAGCGCCTGAGCGACATTGATCTGCATGGACGCTGTGCAGCCATGCCTCTATATTTATACCTACAGACACATTACATCACAGCTCCACACTTAGTAAAAATCTACTTATTCACAGTCAGGCGCACCAAAAGCAGGGCTTCATTGAATTCAAATAATGGCCGTCTTATCTCGGAGAAAAGTCAGGAGTTTGTGGAAAATAAACGAATAAAGGCTTTATAATGATGAAAAAACGTCTTTGTGCAAGGCTTTCATTATCAGCAGCAGAATATCATAATTTATGTATGGGAGGATGTAAAATAGGAAACAGCCAAGTTAACACACAGGAGACAGTTCTATAAATGAACAATAACAGGAAAAAAACACAGGTCCAATTCAAGCCAATGAAAAAAACCGCGCTAACTTAAGACTGGTAGAAGGGAAATCATGTCCCGGGCCCTTATAGAAAACAATGGTAAGACTAAATACAGTGTGTAGTGTGATAAGTATGCTGTCATTGTGACCAAGTCATTATTCAGTTTTCAAGTTCCGACTGAAACCTCTGTGTGGTCTGCTAATAATCCTTGCATCATATTATCTGCGTTTATATCTAAACAAATCAGCCTTGCGTTACAGGTGAGAATGTAATTAAAGTTAGTGGTGGATGGATGAACTGTTTGCACTGGGGTAGCCAGTGATTCTAAATTGGTCATAGGTGCGAATGTGAGCGTGAATGTGAGTCTGTATGTGTTAGCCCTGTGATGGACTGGCGACATGTCTATGGTGATGGATGGGTTGTTTACAGGAAATGCCTACAAGGAGTTAACAGGTTTCTTTAAAAGTGCTGAAGCTGTACAGTGTGTGTATTTGTATCTGGGCCTTGTTAAAACCTGCCCTTTGTTTTCAACCCGCCCACACTTCAAAGATAACATTTTTGCTTTTGTTTCAGTTACTTTTTGGAAATATGATCACCAGCTGACATGAAGGCAGCACTTCTTTGATTTGAAATCCTTGACACTCTTTCAGCACAACTCTCTCTTTGTCCATTTCGTCAATATGATCATTCTTATTAAACATGAACATTTCCACACTCTGTTGTGTCCCAATATTTATCTCTGCATTGGAGTACTTAAAGGTCTCTTCCAGCAAAGAGGCCCAGAGTTCTTTTGGGGTGGCTCAGTCCTGCTCTTCTGTGATCAGGCATGAAATATTTTCTCATATTTACATTCAGCTGACCTACAGTACACTGCAACACTGTTTCTGTGTGTGTGGCCAAATAGTTCCATGAATGTCTGCTGGGTGTAAAGCCTCATGGTTGATGACTACCTTCTTCTTCTTTCAGCTGGTCCCTTCAGGGTTTGTCACAGTGGGGCATCTGCCTCCATCTCAGATTATTCCTTAGGACCATCTTCTGTCACCTCAACCCTCTGCACGTCTTCCTCCAGTGCATTCACGAATCTTGTGTGTGTGGTCTTCCTTGTCCCTGCCTGGCAGAATGACTCACATTCCAGCAACCCAAAATAATGCAGTCTGGTGGATGAAAGGACCATTGCATTGTGTGGACCACAAGAATAGCAAGTAGGCTATAAAACCTTCAGAATATTTGAAAAGCATAACGGCCATCATATACAACTCAAGGACTGCTGGGACAGCTCCTCAAGTATCAGAAATGATGAGCTTGTTTACTTCCAGGAAAACTGAAGCACTGCTGCACCTCCAGGGCAATTTCTAGACTGCTGGACTGACAAGGCTACCTCCAGAACAACTGATGAACTAATGGACTGCTTGAATTTCAGTGCAAATGAGAAATCAGTGGACCTCCAGAACAACCAATCAACTGCCTTACCTTCATGACATCTCATGAACCACTGAATATCCTGAACAACTGATGGACTCCCACAGCTCATCAACAACTAATTACGTGACTGACTTTAGGAGTCTATGTGGGCAGATATGTGATAGAACACAGGATCCATTTTTAAAGAGTGTCCCTTGTAAATGAAGACATTCATGTGAACTGTTTTACACCAGCAGGTCCCGTGCTGTCGCTGTCCATGGTTCTGTAATCTCTTTTTATCAGGCTAAAATAATAGTAGGCTGATATGTTTCTTTTAATTCATGTTGTGATTTGTAAGTTATGCCTGACTTTATTTTCTGTTTGTGCTGTACTGACATTATTGTGGTTTTTAGTTGTATGTATGCAATGAATTGTGCTAAGCGAAGGGCGTTTTATATTTCACTGGGTGACAGCTGCAGTTCAGAGCTTAAAATGTCTCAGCCTTCAACACGTATTCATTTGCTCTCTTGTTTATTTATCACTTCCCAGCCCATGCATGGCATCTTTATGATTCAGAAAGATAGGGTGATGGCAGCAGTTTCTCAATTTGTTTTTATCAAAAAGCATTATCACTAACTGTGACTGTGTGAAACTATGTTTACTTTTTTGTTTAACCTTAAAAGTTTCAGCCACTGTTGGAAGCAAATCATTTCTAATTCTGCACAGGTCATTGTTGGCTAATAACTGATTTGTGTACACAAAGTGAGTCAGTCTTCTAAATGTGTTCATGCTGAAAACCTGATTTCATCTGAGTCATCTTGAAATTTTGTCAGGTTTGTTTCATTTACTCCTTTATCCTTGGTCTGGATTAATTATTATCTAGTAACAACAAGTTTAAACACACACAAACAAAACCAGTACACATATCATTCAGATATGACCCTGGAATCATGCCACACGTGCAGCATGTGAAAAGGTGAGATGTCTGTTAATGAGTGTGTTCCCAAACTGGGGAGGAGATATTTCAGCTGATCTTGTTACTAGGTGGTGAAATTTACTTTCCCTTTATAAATGACAAAGGAGTAATCATATGATTAAAAAAAATTATTGACCCTTTCTGACCACTTTGGTTTTAGGAAGGTCTTATGTAAGAATCTCCTGTCCAGACTTACTATTTAAAAAGTAAAATACTTGCACTGCAGGTTTCAAAAGATTTTAAATTCTGTGGTAAATACAGTAACAACTGAAATCAGCATGACACTGTTAGATTGGTTACAGATTGAAAGTAAAATAATTCAGTGAAAATCCAAAACTCACTAAGCCAAAAAAAAAAAAAAAAAGACATCTATTTGATGTAGACGTACCACCTTTGTCAAGTTAATAATTCATCATAATAAGAAAATATGAACACTTTTGTACTTTGACCAGCATGTGGTCAATAAAAATTCCAAACTGACTGGATAATTCCTATTTCCTGACAGTGAGCTACCTACAGAGGGCATCCAACTGCCTTGCTGAACTAAGGGCACTGGAAGCAAACTCAGAAACGTCTGAGAATCTGCCTGTAGGAAACATTCCTCTAATGAGCGTAAGGACGATGCTTAATAAACCATAATACTTCTATAATGCAGTTTTACCAATATATACCCTTCTGTTCACCAGAATACACTTTCAACTTGTAACAAGTTGTAGTACTTCTGTAAGACAGCAAGTGTCTTCTTTTTTTTTTACTTGACTCAAAGTACAACAACCTTCTTTGTATTAAAGGGTCTTATTAGTCAAACTCATTAACTGATTTAAATGCAAAATCCACATAATTTGCAAGCTGACTGCTCATGATGATGATGGCATAACTTTTTGTCATTCTCACAAAAGGTGTATGCACTTGCAGAAGGCAGAGTAATAATTTTTAAATAGTAATTTTTTAAAATTGTTTTTACTAATGTAATAAGCATTCATAAATTATTTCTCTAATACTTGAAAGAAACACATTATTTATATCTAGAAGGACAAAAATGTGTCCCATAATTTCCAGCTTACTGAAGATGTCCATCTCTCCTTATCAGCCCGGTAGTTGTTCCAAATAAACCTCATTATTATTATTATTATTATTATTATTATTATTATTATTATTATTATTATTATTATTATTATTGCCTGGCTGATAAAGTTCAACAGGTTTACATGGATGGAAAGGGCTTTGGAGGAGATTCAGAAGATAACGTTTGCTAAAAGTAGCATTCAGGGAGGGGCAGGGGCCATGATAGGCCCTGACCCCTCTGAAGCCCTACATTCCTGATGAGTAATCTTAGAGTTTCACATTCATAACAAGCCATAGCAAAGTGTCGCACTTTCGATGACACAGTTTCTGCCTTCAGAAGGGCCAGCCTTGTTTATCAACTATGCAGCTTTTGGTCTGTCTTTCAAAAAAAAAAAAAAAAAAAAAAAAAAAGCCCAAATGTCTCAGGCGGCATTGCTTCCCAGGCCCCCCCTGGGAGGAGGTATTGTCCGGGCCAGGAAGCCTTCCCTGCCTGCAGGTATAGAATGACAAGGCTTTCTATGCAGCTACCTATAGATGTGAGTCAAGCACAATAAAACCTGAAAATCCAAAAAAGTCCAAATGCTGCTTGTGGTGAATTTTGCACTGATCCCAGTGTCTCTGCACTGGTCCCTGCTGCAGCAGCCTGCGGTCACACCTAAATTCAGTGTAAGTCTGGTCTTAATTCTTTAAAGGGAACCCTCCAAAACACGATTAAAGAAAGTTGGTGAAGCACTTTGATTCCTGCCTAATATCCAGTTATTTTACACCACTTTTCAGAAACTGAAGTTCTGATTGTGCATTTCAGACATTCCTGCCTTCAAAGATGTGTGGCCAATAAAACAGAACATTTGATTTTTATCTTTTCCGCATATAAAAATAAGATGTCTTGCATAAATAAAAATTAAAAAATTGATAAATAACTTAAAAAAACAAAAGCAAAAAACATTTGCATGGTGTCCACAGCTGCATTATCTCTACTTCTTCTATTACCTCAGAAGAATCAGATTCAGGTGTGTGAAGACAAATTTATCGGTGATATTTCCAGTGAACAAATCACAGAACTAGTGAAACAAGCCTGTCATTCTTTTCACCTTGGGTCAGTACCACTGTGTTCTACGCTGGAACAAGGCGATGAGTGGACAGTAGGAAACAACAGCAAAATGGCTATAATGCAGAAATAGTTATATCAATAACTTACAACACAGGAACCAAATAAATATCCATATCATTAGTAAAATATTTCAGTTTACAGACAGTAGACTATCACATTGTAAGAATGCCACAAAATTACTGAGTGAAATTAGTGAAATCTTACACGGATTTCTCCTTCGCTTCTGAAAAAAGTGCTTTGCTGTGTGATGTCCCCTCTTCAGTGGCCATTGTGTTTGTTAGCACTTAAAAATAGCAAAATATTATATTCTTTGTTATCTCAGCTTTTGATAAATGAAAAGCTATAAAGTTGCTGTACATGCCAAAGGTATATACATAAACAGAATCACTTTTAAAAGGCTTTTCTTCTCTGTGGAGTTGGCGGTAAAATGAGTTCTCATTAAAGGAAGAAATGCTGAATGAACATGAATACCTTTGTTTACAAGGCAGGAGCATTTTTAAAGTGTGGTGTCAGTAAAAAAGCTAATTATAAAGCTGTGGAGTGTGTGAGTGAATGTCTCCTCAAACTGGAAGATTTAGTCTTTGCCCCAACACTTGAAGTGGTCTTCTTTTTTTTTTTCTTCTATTTTTTTCCTCTTTTTTTCCCCTGTGAATCAACAAAACTTCCACTAATCCAAAAGGCAGAATCCAAATCATTTATACGCATCCTCCACTGCTGTCAAGCTACAGCATGTGCCAGGATCAAACTCCGTATTTGGGTGATTTAGGCAAGTCACAGAAGGGTGAGAGCAGAACTCTCCTCCAAATGTTTGAGTCATCTGGCTGTCAACCCCGGCCTTTCCGAGCGCGATGCCGGCGTCTCCGGCGTTCACCACGGCGGCTGTGATGATGTGCATGATGGTGTGACCCCGGACTCTCCCTTAGCCGCCTCACCATTTCATGGTCCTTGTTACCCAGCACCCTAGGCAGAAAGAGCGAGGCTTTGTCTGTGCTTCGGGTTTTAAAGCCTCGCCGCGGCCGCCCTTTGCCGTTAATGGAAACGTACCACTGTCTCTTGGCGCTAGCTCGACGCTTGCTGCTGCTGCCGCCTCCTGGTGATACAGGCTGCTCTGTAGAGTGGTGGCGGGAGGCGTAAGTGTTGTACCCCAACTCATGGATCCTCTCCACAAACTCACACTCTTTGTTGAACGCTTCCTGGAGAGATGAGGGTGATGGTAAGAATGAACCACGTTAGTCTTTCAGCTTGCCTTTATCTGTGTGTGTGTGTTGCATAACAGGAAAATCTCTGAGTGTTTCCATTCTGCTTAAGTCTGTAAAAGTGCGCTACAGGAGATACCCCACCCCCACCCCCACCCCCCGCAAAAGCCGCACTTTATATATATATATATATATATATATATATATATATATATATATATATATATATATATATATATATATATATATATATATATATATATATATATATATATGAAATACATGAAGTTCACTTTTCAGCAGTTAAAAATGACAATGTGAAACTAAAGCAAAGCAAAGCAAGGAGCCTCAAATATGGGCCCCTTACGGATGTCAACCTGCCCCGGTATCATGCAATGGCATAATTGACCCAGAGGGAAACAAATAAACAAACAAAACGTTTTAATAAGAATGCTGCGTCATTTTATAACCCCTGCAATTGAGCCAAGAAAGCCTGAAAATACACAGACGCGCAAAATGTATTTTGCTTCCCTCCTGAAAGCTCTGCGCACTGTACACGTAATTCCGTCCTATCATACGAGTCACACAGGAGTTAAATGTGTTGAAGAGAAGATGGTCATAAGATGAGTCTGTACACACCGAAGCATACAGTCGTCCTTTATCATTCATGGCCAGATATCTCCCAGAGAAAAGCCCCTTTATGGCCACAACACCAACATCCACTGCTGTGATTTCCATGATGCCTGCGATACACAGAACACATTACAGTCACATCATATTTCTATGTAGCACATAATTAATATAATGTTTCGCATGATTTAAATTTCACAGCGGTTTCTCTATAAATTTATGTAGATGTATGGATTAGTTTGCCAATTATTCTTTAAAAAAAATTGAAATTAAATGAAGTGCAAATTTCTTTAAAAAATTTCAAAAAGCAATAAAAACTTTTCCTTGTAAAGTAAATAAAATCTCCGCCGTTCCTAATCTCCCCTGCCTCTATATATATATATATATATATATATATATATATATATATATATATATATATATATATATATATATATATATATATATATATATATTCGTCAGGACAGCGTCTGACCAGCATCTTCCACATTAACCTGCATGTCGGGGGCTTTGTAATGACATGATTTCACACGCACACAGTGTCATAGCTTTATGCGAATCCTCTTCCTCGAAAAAGATGAATACTCACTGAACGGGTTGTTTTCATCCAGTGACCCATCTATTTTCCCATTAGGATGGATTTGAAGATGATATTTGGTAGCGCAGTAAAGTTTCCTGCGTCTCGGCGCTCCTCCGAGGTGTTCGTACACTCCACCGCGTCCCCCGGCGTCTCTCCGATGCCGGGGGTCGCAAGCCTTGCCCGAAGCGCAGCGGGGCCGAGGACTAACGGGATCCCACAGGCTCAACAACACCAGCAGAGCTATCATCAGCATTGTGGCATGGCCGGAAAGCGACGATTGTAGCGAAAAAAAGCAGAATTCCTGCCCCACACTCGGGGTCCCATTAAAGTGTCGGGGCCTTTACGCTGGAGAGCTTCGGCTCTACGCACATCCGAGCACGACAGGCAGCTCTGACAGCACACCCGCCTCCGAAGTGGAATCCTCGCTTGTGTTGCTGAAAAGCCCTCCTGTGGACCCGACTGAGAGCCTTTGCTCAGAGTGAGCGCAGATATAAAAGAAGCTTGTGGCGACAATAGGCTGAACTCCAACCAATTGATACAAAGGAAAAGGGGAGACAAAAAGGTATCGGCCCTGTGTGAAGTGAGAGACAGCGGCGTGGATAAAATTACATGGCTAAGAGCATAAAAGTCCTAAAAGAGCAATTAGACATTCCAAATTATACAGATGGGCTAGGCCAGCCACCGCAACAGGTGATGAATAAGACTGCTGCGAAAACCTGTCTTCAGTTTAAAAAAACAAAAACAACAACAAAAACAACAAAACTTAGTTAATTCAACTGTTGAATTCTGAGAGCTGCACAGTTTTGGCTGCAGGTTTTCATCTCATTTTCTCAGCTGTAAGAGTCAATTTGGCCACTTTATAAACAACTTTTTCAACCATATTTCTGAGGGTTTTTTAATCATTCTGAAGCAACAAAAATATTAAACACTTCAACTTTTGGGTGGTCTACATCTGCTTATCCTTCTTTTTAACAATTTAACAGGTGCTTGTCAAGCATGCGCAGTAAAACCATCATGAAGTTTCTGAGGTCAATATCAAGTTTGTTCGGTTTGAACCGGGTCCTGGCTGGTAGCACATCATTCAGAGAGATACTTAAGAGACAGTAAGGCAACGCCAGTGTAGGTTAACGGGGAAATCAAACCCAACTGTTTTCTCAGCACTTAAAGTTAGCAGCTGAGTATGTGTTCTCAAATATTTATATGCTCCTGTGAGCTTTGCCAATGCAAAGTTATATTGAGAAAGACAAGTGAATATTGTGTCAAAAGGGCTCTTTCCATTTGCTCCTCACATCACAGAAGGTCTCTCCTGTGCGTTATTTTTTATTGTTTACCCAAGCAGCGGATTGTCCCAGACTTTTCCCATCCTAATGCCCCAGCCCTGGCTAGGCAGCAGCCGGTGGGCGGAAGAGCAGCAGGCTAAATGACTACTGCCTAAATTGCTTCCATCTTGGTTGCATTATGGTTTTCATTCTGGTAATTAGCACCATCATCTACAAATCTCTCTGCCCTTTGGCACTGCTCCACTGCTGCTATGAAGGCCTCTGCTGAGAATCCCCCAGAGAGTAGACGGTTAATTTGTCTTCCCCTCCCATACATCACCCAGCTAGCTGCCCGTGTCACTTTATTTACCCTGATGATCAGAAAAAGCCAACTCTTTTAATTACAAATGTGTGTGATTTATGCCTCCAAGACCCCTTAGGAGTCAGACAACACACCAAAACATCAGCCAGGCCGTGTGTATCAGAGGTTGTTCTGGTGGCCTTTTCTAAGTGAGACGCTCTTGATGTGGTTAAGTGCTGGAAGAGGGTGGAACCTTAGATGTGGTGTGCTGTTTCTCTCAGAAACTATTTTAATTATGCTCCCCTCCACACCGCCCACAAAGCATCTCAGCAATAAGCAGGGCAAATGCTCTCAATTTGTGATACTCATTTCTTCACATAAATACTCATACACATTTCTTCACGTTTGGAGATGTGTGTGTTGTTTTTAGGTTAAAATGTCAGTTGTGATTCAGCTAGATGCAAGCTGTAGTCTTCAGTTAGATTAGGAGAGTTAGGAGCTGGGACCTCAGTGCTCTGTTTGTAACACCATGATTCAGCTGGACAGCACTCTAAACTTTACATACGTACCACAGCAGGTTGATTTAAAAAGTGATATTCACATTTTTTTAATATTTCACCAAATCAAATAAACATAAAGAGTCCTTATACTGAGCTCAAACCGAAACACAGGGAAAAGTATAAAAAATACAAGAGTTTGGGTGACAGGTGGCCACACTCTGGAGAGGTCCTAAGTCCACCACATTCTTAACACAGAGACACAAACAACCAATCACAAAGCAACTTCCACAAAGAGAGGACCCAGCTGACTGCAGGGGGAAATCTTTTTGCTGTGAGATGACAGTGCCAACCACTTTGCTACTTGTCACAATATAACTCATACAGTGTGGGGTGATTGTAGCTCAGGAGGTAGAGCAGGTCACCTACTAATCGGAAAGTTGGCGCTTCAGTCCTTGGCTGGTCCAGTCTGCATGTCAAAGTGTCCTTGCGCAAGACACTGAACCCCAAGTTGCTCTCCAATGCAACTGTCGGAGTGTGAATGTTAGATATAAAGCACTTAAGCTTAGAAAGAAGTGCGTGTATGAATGGGTGAATAAGGCATGTTGTGTAAAGTGCTTTAAGTGCTCAACATAGAATAGAAAAGTGATATACAGTATAAGAACCAGGAGGAACTTAACAGCCTAAGAGAACCCCAGTAATTCCTGAGGAGTAGTATGATGTCAGTGGGGAGAAAATGATAGGTGTATGAAGAGTGAAACACAGAAGAGATGCAAAGTGCTCCTCAGCAGCATTAGGCTATAGCAGCAAAACTAAGGATGGCGCAAAGCCACCTGATCTAAGCTTTATGAAAAAAGAAAGTTTTCACTCATATCTGATATGTAGAGCTGCTTTCAAACTCCAAAGTGGGAGCTGGTACCACTGGGGAGGAGTCTGATAGCTGAAGACTACCTCCCATTCTACCTTTGGAAACTCTAGGAACCACAAGTAAGCCTGCACTCTGAAACCAAAGTAAGATCTAGCAGGAAAATTACAGACAACTTCTCTGAGTGAATCCACTGAACAGATCACAAAGATGCAGCTAAGACTTGCACAGCTGTAATCTAGAGCAGGCACAAATGTAACTGCAGGTCAGACTGCTTGCCTGCTGAGTTGAAAGTGTTACTTAAATGTTTCTAGGTTCAGCTCAGTAAGTGATGTGACTTTTACAGAAAAGTCAATGGAGTGGGACGGTCCTGCAACATGCCTCACCTCTGCTGCTCACCACATTTAAAGATCATACAACAAAAGTGAGCTGGTAGATGTCTCCAGTTCTGGGGCAGGCAGCTAAATGCCAAATTACCCACATTTTATGACTGGTGTATAATATTTTAGATGGAAAATTTAGCCAAGGCATGACTACTCAGTGGATGAACAAAGGGGGACTATTTTTACTCTGCTCTGCTCCACCTTGGCAAAACATATGTTGGCATGATTGTGCATGAATGGCGAAATCACGCAGTGTCACAGTTGTTATTCTAGCTGCATTTACTTTTCTTTGTCAAAGTTTCTATTATATTCTATTAAAATCTGTATAGCTTCTGACTTTGAAGTGACCCACATTTTCCCCAGTTTGCAGAGCAGAGGCAGCAAAATATGGTGAGGACCTGTGCTCAAGCCATAATGACAGCCTTCACCTCTCTTTCTTTAAACCCACTGGGAAAAGGCCAGGCTAGAAAAGTGTATTTCCTGCTGTGTTAACTTTTGAAAATGACAGCTATTGGATAAAAGTGGTGGTCACCCTATACATTCCACATATTAGAAAACTGAATTTGCTTTCTTGCATGGATGATATATATATATATATATATATATATATATATATATATATATATATATATATATATATATATATATATATATATATATATATATATATATATATATATATAAATCCATAGTACAGGCATGAATATATTTCCTCACAAATATATTTTTTGGAGAGCATTGTAAAATTTGTCCTGTTGTCATCACACAACAAAGTTAACTAAATGATCAGTGATGTGACAAAGTAGCCATTCAAGTTCACATTGCACTGCACACTTGTATTCCTGACCATCTACCAAGGACTGACCCATTCCCAACACGGCCTTGGTGTATTTTGGATGCATTCACACCGTGCTCAGAAGAAACGAGACAACGAGTGGTACATTTGCCTCAAGAGAAAAGTTTGGCCAATTCTTGAATATTTACCCAACTGAAATATTTACATTTTCTTTTGCCATCATCCACTTGACAAATGAATCCAAACCCAGTCATGTGAAGTGCTCTTCCACAAAAGCCAAAAGCATACATTTTAACTTTCCCGTTTTTCTCCTTCATTCACGAATCAAAGCAAGGATTTCAGGGCTCCTTTTTAATTGACGTCTCCAAAATTCTCCCCTCCAACACTGCCCCCAAAACCCCTCTTTGCACAAAAGGGTTTCTTTTTTGCAATAATACAAAGGTTATTAGCCAGTTCCTTTTCGTCCCCCACCCCCAAACTCCCTCCCCACCTTTTTAGGAGGTACCAGTAATCCAGAGCAAATCAAAATGACCTTTGAACCCTTTCTGCTGTACTTTTTCTCATGGGCAGATTTCTTTAGTGAGGCGGTGATCAGAGGGCTGAACCCGACCGCTGCCTCTCGTCTCCTGACAAATCGCTGCTGAGCTGCCTTTGTCCCCATGACTTTGATCTCACCTGCTTGTCAGGCGCTTCAGAATGAAGTCTAGTACAGTTCCAACACACAGCAAACAAATTGGCAACTATTTTATTCTACCTCCCTCTGTCTCCCTCTCTTCTATTTCAGCCCAATTGAGCCTTTAAACACAGGCGTGTTGGTTTGCTGGATGACTGCACTCTCAAAGCTTCCAAACAGAACTGAAAATCACACTTTAGAATGTTATACCTGGAAAATAGAAGATTATTTGGTAAAATTAAAGTCTGGGCCTCTGTTTTTACTGAATAGAGTCACACCGATAACATCAGGACACAGCAAATCTAATGCGCAACATTTGAATATGGAAAAAAAAACCTGCGTGATTTAAACTGAATCAAAGTTTATATTTCTTTAGATTTTATAAATACCCACAGACCCAGCAGGCAGTAAAACCCTCTTAAGGTGTGATTGCATAGCTGGATCAAAGTTTTTCATGTTGGCACCTTTACACATATAGACTTTATGCTTCTGAATATTCAGGTAAAAAGAACTGAAAGCAATGCTCCTCTCTGTCTGACAGATGAAGGCACACCAGTTTGCATAACTTCTTTGGCATTAAATTCGCATTGTTGGTTAATGGCTCACTGCTGTTTTTTTTTTTCCTCGTGTTAATAAGGAAAGGATTAAAATCATGGATTAGTAAGACAGCATTTTTTTTCCAAATCAAGAGTTGACCGAGACTTTTGTGGCTTGGATCTTGCAAACTGAGGGATGCTAGTCTTCAGATTTGAAGCTGTGTGGCTTTTATGCTGAGCTTACATCACCCAGCCTGGACCACCCTTTATAAAAAGCATAAGACTTGAAATGGTTTGTCAGAGCAACAGTATGACATAAACTTATAAGAGATAGGGGGTGCATACGTCAGTTGGGAAGTTCATCACCTTTGTACTTTGTGTAAATTCTCCGTAGAGTCAAAAACTTTGGAACCACAGAGGTCTTTGAACTCTATCCAACTCTTGGAGTGCCGTTTTCATATAAAAGGAAATTTCTCAAAAAAATACTAAGTCAGTTTCACCATTAATGTATGTATGTACATTAATGTATTAATGTAGTCACTTTGGTTGCACAAGATCAGACACTGGTCCCTGAGCCCCCCACATTCTGATCTCCAGTCATCGGTGGGCTCGTCAGTTTTCCCACTCTGAATTTACTGGCAGAGGGCAACTTCTCCAGGTATACATGTAGTGTGGCAATCCAAGGAGTGATAAACCATCCACATGTCAGTCTGTTGACACTATGGGTTTATATTTGTGTTATAAGAATTTAATAAAATCTCCTAGGAATAAAATGAGCCTTCCTAGCTGCCACAGGGCGACAGGCGGGGCACACCGTGGGCAGGTCACCAGTCTGTGGTGGGGCTAACACAAAGAGACAGACAACTGTTCACACTCACATTCACACCTATGGGGAAATTTCAAATCACCAGTTTACCTAACCCCACTAAGTGCATGTCTCTGGAATGTGGGAGGAAGCTGGACTATCCAGAGAGAACCCACACAGACACGAGGAGAACATGCAAACTCCACACAGAAAGCCTATATGGTGGATTCAAACCCAGGACTTTCTTGCTGTGAGGCAACAGTATTAACCACCGCACTGGCGTGCTGCCCCCATGCTGCAAGCACTACTGTTAATAGCATTGTTTGGTAATGATTGCATCTAACATTAGATTACCTTCAAAGCTGTATGAGCTGCACATGACCTGAGCAGCTAAACAGTGCAAGCAAAGCAAATTGAATAGTGCTTTGTGTCTTGGGAAAAACATAAACACATCCAAAAACCAACATTAAATTAGGAATCAAAACAAAGAAACATGGCAGAAGAAACACAAAAAACAAAACACAAAAGACTGGGCAAAATACCCAGGACCATGACATGTTCAGTGGAAACTTGTCACATGTAGCAATCATATTTAAATGATATCCAGCTTCTGTTGTAACAGAAAATTAAAACACAATGCAATATAATAATATTATAATTGGCTTATACCTACTGAATTGTAAGATGTTAGGATGGTCACCACTGTGTGTAAACAGAGCATCCATGGCTGCTACCATGACTTTTGATTTCAGCATCATTCTACAGACTGATTTCTAATGTACAGCTGGCTGAAAACAGATAAGATGCAGCCTAACATCCTGATTTATTTAAACTTTAATTCATGTGTTTTTTCTCGTGCAGATATGATATGGCTGAAGATGAAAGCACATTTTAATTTGGATCTTCTTATCCAAAGAACTTCAGAAGCCACATAAAAGATCTTCCCAAATCTTTCGTACTCTTGTAGGTTTCCTGAACAAAAGCTGGAGCAGAACTAACACTCAGCACATCTGAACAAGCAGCAGTCATGGATGTTTCTGTCACATGTATTTGGCACATCAAAGTCAAAGGATTTTCTTTATGAACATATAGGTGAGAGTGGCAAACACCCGTGTTTGCCTGTTCCCAATGCACTCTTTGTGGTTTAAATCGGTTTTCATGCAGAACAGAGGAAATGTGAATGAGCAGTCAAATGTTGAACAAGGTGAAAACTGCCGAAAAGATGAAGAAACTTCACAAATATATATTTTTTCTCCAAAAAGAAACTGTATATTCCCCCAGACGATAACAACCTCTGTAATGTTTTTGTCCCTTTCTCTCTCTTACATGCTTTCTCTTTTTCACTACTCTCTCATTCTCGCACTGTCGCTCTTTGTCTCTCATTCACTTGCTCTCCCTCTGTAACCAGATAGGTCTGTTTTATACTTCTAGAGCTCTTTGATTGTTGGCTGCAGGTTTCATATGCCTGCAGAGCGGCTGCACCTTACAACAGGCAAATGATTGTGGGAGGATGAAACTCTAGAGGCCATCAATGGCTGTGACAGACAGACACGCACAGAGAACGCGAGAGAGAGAAAAGCACACACCCAAATCTCCATACATAAGAAAAAAAACCATTCACCTACAAGCTACACAGACCTGTACACATATACAGGTACACACACACACACACTAGTACATATGTATATTATCTTATGTAAATGTGTGAAGATGGGGGTTGGACAGCAACTGCAGTGAACAGCAATAGAAGTTTATCTGAGGAAGATTTTTTCTTGTTTTGTTTCTTTTCTGTTGTTGTCGCAGTAAAGTCATAGTGTTATGATCCTGGGTCTGTCACCCAGCGTTGTGTGTTTTGGACTGTTTAATTCTCTTTTGGTACCATCTGAGTGATTCTTATTGTATTGAAGTTTTTTTTGCAGTTTTGTATCTTTTCAGAGTTCTTTAAAGTTTTCTTGTGTTTACGTTCTCTAGCCTTTGGAGTTGTAAGGGTTCTGGTTATAGTTGTGTGAATTTTGTTCCTTGTTTCAGTTTTCATGACTTGTGTGTGAAGTTTGTGTTTCTGTCAGTCATTTCTTATTTTATGTTGCTGGTCCCTTGTCCCTGTGCATTATGTTCTCTTGTGCTTTCTCTGTCTTGTTTGCTTCTGTTGTCTCATCTTCAGTGATTGGTTTCAGCTAGCTACCTGGTGTGTTCTACCTCCCTGATTACCTCATGTGTGTATTTAGTCCTCCTCTGTTTCTTTGTTGCGTTGTTGTCAATGGCATCCCTCTTGCTGTGTGCTCTGTTCATTCTTAGTTTTGTCTTAGACATTGTATTTCTGGCTCCAGCCTCGCTCAGTAAAAAGTAATTAGTTTTTCCCTGTGTGTGTTCCTGTAATAAAGCTCAGTTTGAGTGTAATCCCTCCTCCGAGTGCTGCATTTGGGTCCTGCTGTGCAGAACAGTGACACATACAAGAGAAGACAAAATTGAATATTCTCTGAGATTATAAATTCATTAGAAAAAATAATGCAAAAATTGTCATTTTTTTTTTGTTTGTTTGTTTTATTTTTGTCACAGTCAAATTGGAGTTGATTTTAGTCTAAAATTTTGTGGTGGTCTATTGAGACACTGGTAGCTGGCTATACAACTTGTGTCATGGTGTGTGGTTTTTGTCATTGTGGGTTTTAGTTTATACTTTTCTGGTTTAGCCTCTGTTTACGGTTTTGTGTTATTGAATTTATTAATATTTTTGATTCCTTGTGTTTTGGTTTATTCTTGCTTCACCTATACTGTCTTATATCTTATTGTCACTCTGCTTAATGAATCCCTGTTTAGTTACTTATGGTTTTATTTGAAAGTCATTTGTCTCTTGTGTCATAGTGGAGTGGTTAACACAATTGCTTGCATATGAGAGGTCGGTGGTTAGATCCCAGTCAGAGACACAAATTCTGTGGTGACCCCTTGTGACAGCCAAAAGTAGCTTCTTCATTTGTGTCTTGTATATAATTTCACTTCCCTTATCAATGTCTGATTAGTTTCAGCTGTGTCTTGTTACCCTGGTTTTTCTATTTCCCTTCATTACCACACACACACACTACACTGGCAAAAGTATTCACTCGTTTGCCTTCACACGCATATGAATTTGAGTGACATTCCATTCTTAATCCAGAGAGTTTAATGTGATCTCTGCCCACCCTCATAAATTCATATTTATGAGATATTTTAAGATCAGCTCATATATTGATTGAACATTAATTCATGAATGATCCAGATAAATTTCAGTCTGCAGAACATTTTATTTAAATAAGATGCAATAAATATTAAAATGTGTTAATAAAGTTAAAATTGTTTGGACCATGTGACTTAAGAGAATGTGTAGATAAGTAAATGTTCATCTCGCTAGAAGTAGTGCCTTTTTCAATCACATACTTTAAAACAAATCTTTTTCAGGGTGCAGTGAATTTGTTATAATTTGATGTTTAATGTATATGTCATCTGTTCAAAGGTTATCAACCTACTCAACCCTACTCACCCATGAATTCACCTGCTCATTTGCTACTACACCTAAAGCTTGCAATTACAACAAAAAGACAGTAAAGCACTTAAACTGAGTTGAGTTGTCCCAGCATCCCTTTGTGTGGAGCCAGCCTTTTTCAGGTTTGGGCAGGAGCTGAAGGAAATTTTTAAAAACTTGGCAGACACTGATGTTGGACAAGAAGGCCTGGCTCACAGTCTCCACTCTAATTCATCTCAAAGGTGCTTCATTGGGTTGAGGTCAGGACAGTCAGGTTCTTCCACACCAGACTTGCTCATCCATGTGTTTATGGACCTGCTTTGTGCTCTGGTGTGCAGTCATGTTGGAACAGGAAGGGGCCATCCCCAAACTGTTCCCACAAAGTTGGGAGAATGAAATTGTCCATAATGTCTGCAACTAAGGAGCTGAGCCCAACTGTTGAAAAACACCCCCGCACCATAATCCCCCCTCCATCAAACTTTACACTTGGTGTAAAGTACCGTTCTCCTGGCAAACGCCAAACCCAGACTCATACATCAGATTGCCAGACGGAGTCCAGTGGTGGCATGCTTTTCAACTCTACATCAGAAGCTTTGCATGGTGCTTGGTGATGTAAGGCTAGGATGCAGCTGCTCAGCCATGGAAACCCATTCCATGACGTTGTCTATGCACTGAGCTAATCTGAAGGCCACATGAAGTCTGGAGGTCTCTAGTGGAGATAGCAAAGGGGATGCCATTGGCCAGCACTGTTTCAGTCATGCTGTCATGGAAGAAATGGATGATCCGGGCAAATGTTCCTGGACAGCCAAGTCTGACTCTGGGCAGGCAAACTCCATGGATCCTAAGATAAGATAAGATAAGATAGTGTTTATTTGTCACATGCGCAGTTATACACAGTACAATGCACAGTGAAATGTATTTTGTACCTGCAACCATATATACACACACATATAAATAAGAAGAATAAAAATAAAAATAAGTAATTCACACTATACACTATACTCTATATACTATACACTATACACACTTTTACGTGGAATTATAGATTATAAATTACAATATTTACATTGTGCAATAATGGTCCAGTTAGGGCTCAGAGTTGAGCAGACGGATGGCTTGTGGGTAAAAACTCTTCTTCAGCCTTTCAGTCTTAGCCCTCAGGCAGCGGTAACGCCGGCCTGATGGGAGCAGGGAGAAGAGAGAGTGTCCGGGGTGGCTGGGCTGTTTTAGGATCTTCATGGCCCTCAGCCTGCACTGCTTGGTGTAAATGTCCTGCAGGTTGGGGAGGGTGGTTCTGATGGTCCGTTCAGCTGAACGAACCACCCTTTTTAGGGCCATGAAGTCCTGCTTGGTGCAGTTTCCCATCCAGGTGGTGATGCTCCCACGCATGATGCTCTCGATGGTGCAGGTGTAAAAGTTCCTGAGCACCTTGAGTGGGAGCTTGAAGTCTCTCAGCCGCCTGAGGAGGTAGAGACGCTGTCTGGCCTTCTTCACAGTGATGTTTATGTGATGAGTCCAGGACAGGTCCTGTGAGATGGTCACTCCCAGGTATTTGAAAGTGTCCACTCTTTCCACCTCAGCACCACTGATGACAAGTGGATGGTAGTCCCTCTGCTGCTTCCTGCTGAAGTCCACGATCAGTTCCTTCGTTTTGCTGACGTTGAGCAGGAGGTGGTTCTCCTGGCACCAGTTCTCCAGGCGGGAGACCTCTCTCCTGTAGGCTGTCTCTTTCTTGCTCTTCCATAACAGCGCACCACCCAGTGGTTCACAGACTGATCCTCCTTTAGGTAACTGCATCTAACTGAGAATAACTGTTTTGTACCTTGCCCATTCTGCTCAACAGGGCTGTTCTTCTCTTGGTTCTTGCTGTCTTGTCTCTATCCAAATGCATGAGGACATTCCATATATCACATGTAGGTTTCCTATTCTTGTAAATAATAAGAAGTGATTAAACTGCAATATTTTAATGGGTTGTTTGTTTATAGGGCAAGCGATGTTTGGCCCACGTTTTTTTAGGCTCCTCCCTCAAAGGGTGAGGCTGTGTTGTCCAGAAGAAGGCTGCTCAATCACCTGCAATTCTGCTGAATTTCCTTGAGTATTGGAGTTGAACCATACTGTGTTTTCAGTTATGGGGTACTTTGAAATAATTTCCTTTAAAAGTGTCTTCTGACTTTTGCTAATGTTTTTTGAATGCTTTTTTCCCCTTTCTCCATTCTCTGATTAGGTCTGCTGAAGCTTATATGGAAATATTCCACACCAGGTTTTTAGAGTATCCTACCTTTTGCACCATGTGCACTTTGTTAATCTGACTGGGCTTCCAACAGATGATCTGACTTATCCTTCATTACCTTAGTCCAGGGGTGCCCAAACTCGGCCCGCGGGCCGTTCAGGCCCCGCCCCCTACTTCCGGTCCGCGAATTGATGTCAAAAATAACACAAGAGGGTTAAGCCAAATGTCAAAGTAACTTAGAGGGCCAAATTGTATGTTGTTTTTGACATCAATTTGCGGACCAGAAAGGGGCGTGACCGGAAGTTTGGGCACCCCTGCCTTAGTCTGAGACTCTGTAGTCTGGAACTTCTTAATCTGAAGTTACTGCTCTGAAATCTAGGGTATAATTGGCTGTTTTTGTCTACTTTTGGTTTTACCTTCATATTTCACCTTAAAAACCGTTTACCTCACCTTGTTTGGTAATTTGATCAGCACAAAACATGTGAATGTATAGTTATTTTTTCATTTTGACATATGGTATTAACACATTGGCCCTAAAATCACACAAAAAAACATATATTTACATCTTGGAACGCTGGGGTGGAAGTGGTTGTTTCTGTGGGAGCAAGTTAGCATGAACTGACTCAGTCATATTACACATTTGTTCAAGGCGCTGATGGGTAGCATGTTGTTGCTCAGCCAGGGAGTGTAAGCCTCGATCATACTGGCCAAGCAGCGTGCCTTGATCAGACAAAGCTATGTGAATTGGGTCTGCAGAGTCCATGTGGCTATGGATAAGTCTCATAACTAATAATGGCAGAGATTGTTGTGGACTCTGAAGCAAGACCCAAGACTCAGCATACAGTTCAAAAGATCTATTTAACAGAAACTTGAGTAACAACAAAGATTTGCAACTGCGAAGCCACTGGGAAGCTTTGGTTCTTAGCATGTCAGAAGACTTGTCAGAAAAGAGGAGGTTTATCTGTGTTGCTGATTAAAATTCTGTAGCCTCTGATATTTTGGACTGAATTGGATTCTTACTTGAGTATATGGAGGAGACTGATGGTGGGGGAAGGGACTGGCTCCAGTTCTCCAGGAGGGAAGAGATGGTGGAGGATTTGATAAACAGGCCAGTATTGAAAGTACAGAGTTCTTTTCCACAGGAATAGACCAGCTTCGAATGTAAGGTGAGTAATTTCCACAAGGTGAGAGCTCTTCAACTGAAGAGGTGGGTCTAAGGAGCAGACAGACTGGTAGCATTAGCACTGGCTACTTGCTAGGAATCACAGCTACCATGAGGGAGCCTGATTACTACGAACACAATGATGATAATCTTGTGAAGAATAGAATTTGCCGTATACATACTGGTCAGTGATGATCTGGTAAGGAACAGGTGTGCTGGAAACCCAGTAGGCTTTGCCAGCAGATGGAGTCCAAGGCACAACCTCCATCTGAGAGCAATGGAAAAAGGGAGGCGAGGGAGAGAGAAAGTGGAAAAGAGGATGGCGAAATCCTGACCAGCCCAAGACCAGGACAGATTGCTTAGCACAATCTTAGAGAGAGGATACCTAAGGAGTGGAGAACTGCAGCAGTACAGATTTTCAAGAACAAGGCTGATGTGCAGAGCTGTAGTAACTACAGATGGATAAAGTTTATGAGCCATACCATGAAGATATGGGAAAGAGTTGTTGAAGCTAGGTTAAGGACAGAGGTGATGATCAGTGAGTAGCAGTGTGGCTTTATGTTGAGAAAGAGGCACTACAGATGTGAGATGTGCTTTGAGAATGTTGATAGAGAAGTTTAGAGAAGGTCAGAAGGAGCTTCACTGTGTCTTTGTGGATCTACAGAAAGCAGATGGTAGGGTGGCGAGAGAGGAACTGTGGTACAGCATGAGGAAGTCAGGAGTGGCAGAGAAGTCTCTGAGGGTGGTGCAGGACATGTATAAGGACAGCAAAACAGTGGTGAGGTGTGAGGTAGGAATGAAAGCTGGATTCAAGCTGGGGGTGGGATTACATCAGAGATCAGCTCTGAGCCCCTTCTTGTTTGCGATGGTGATGGACAGGCTGACGCAGTGAGGTCAGGCAAGAGAGGTGGAGGAATCAATGTCGGCAAACGCAAGATAGGCTACGTGTGTGTGAATCAGAGGGAGACAGCTGTAACAGCGGAAATGCAAGGAGCACAGGTAGTGAAAGTAGATGAGTTTAAATATCTGGGGTCAACATCCAAAGAAACACAGTGCACGAGAGGGGAAGAAGAGAACGTAGTGAGTGGAGAAGAGTATCAGGCTGATTTGTGACAGAAACATAGAAGCAAGAGTGAAAGGGAAGGTTTACAAAATGGTAATGAGACCTGCTATGATAGATGATTTGATGGAAAAAGACAGGAAGTGGAGCTGGAAGTGGCAGAGTTGAAGATGCTGATTTTTATTTTGGAATGATCAGCATGGAGTGGATTAGGAATCAGACAGCTCAGGTAGAGAAGTTTGGAGACAAAGTTGGGCTGAGATGTTTGGACATGTGATATTGGAGACAGGATGTTGAATATAGAGCTGCCAGGCAGGATGAAAAGAGGAATACCACAGAGAGGATTCACGGATGTAATGGAGGAAATGCAGAGGGCTGGTGTGACAGAAGAGAATGCTAACCATAGGATGAGATGGAGGCAGATGATCCACTGTGGCAACTTCTAAAGTAACCAGCTGAGAGAAGACCTGGATTCTTCTGGAATGGTAAAACTGAAATCAGTTTGTATGGACAAAAGCAGTCTATTAAAAGATGACTGAGACTCCTGTAAACAATTTATGACTTGTTCTTGGTAGGGATGTTTTTCAAATGCTAACAAATATTTGTTCCTGAAACTGTGCAATGTGTATGACACAGGAATTCAACAAATACTGGGACTGCCTTTTAAAACATACTGTAATTTAAATATTTATCCATCCATCTTCTTTTTCACAATTTAAAAAAATTAAACCACTTATACAGTTTGAATTTATTATAAATAATATGCCTGTACATGATTTGCATTTAACTTCAAATTAATTAGAGCTTTTTTTGCTTTGGTATACTATTTGATGTTCATGTGATACTTTATTATTGCCAAGTCAAATTAAACAGGTTTTTACAACAAGAACATGAATCTCTCATGTTTGTGCTACTTGATTTTTTTTTTTTTTTAATGTTCTTCAGTATTCTGCTGATGCAATTTTCAAAAGTGGGTAATAGCTAGAACAGAGTAACTCCCTGTCTGCTAATCTATATCATCACAAATATGCATCCCATTAAAAAAGTTTCCATATTGTTTCAGGAGTCTTGTGGTTTGTTGTTGTGTAAAAACAAGTGTGTCAGATCAAGTCCATGGATTCATTTGCTCTGGTGACCTCTTGTGAATGAGGGAGAAGCTGAAAGAAGCTTACTGTCATGAGCTTTAACATCTGAGCCAGGCCAGTGGAGTCTGAGATGTAGCACTTGGTTTCTGGGATCCAGTTTCTCTGAGAATTGTAGCGTCTGACCTTGGGTTGAATTTGCTGGGACAGCCACTCCTGGGAAGATTGTATTAACACACACCTGAATGCTCTACAAGAGGAACCTGCCAAAACTTCTGCCTTTGTAAAGTGCATTCCCAGGCTGGAGATGCCTGTATTGTCAGGAAGGTCTGGAAGATGGTATTTTTTTTTTCTTGAAATGCTGAATGTTCATTTCTGTGTATGTTGAAGGTGATAGCGGCGTGTCCGTCTCTTTTTGTTATATTCTTAATAAAAATCTTTTATTTTACCAATTTTGCTCATGTCTCCTTTTGTCAACCCGGTCACTTTTTGTTACTTCCCCTGAACCCCCTAGACTTTTTAAGGGGAATGTAATAGAATAGAATGCCTTTATTGTCATTATACAGGATGTACAATGACAATAACAGTGTATTGTAAATTATCTTTGTGAAGCAGCTTCTTCATTATGTTGAATCATGTTGAATCTTCTTCCATATGTTAAATGAAAACAATTTTCTAATCAAGCTATTTATTAATCAAAAGATTTAGTAAGCTACTGAACCATGCTCAGTTAAAGATAAATCTGCTATGATTATTTCCCTGTATATGTTTGTGTAAAATGATAAATCACACTGTGTTGTCTGCAGTGTGTTAGGTACATTTTAATGAAGTAGCTGCTATAAGGAACATGTCTGAAACTGAGTGGTGGTGGTGTTTATTTCCTTGTGTGCTTCTGCCCTTTTAACAATCCTGGGTATATCACACACCCCACACAGGGAAGACTGTGTGAAAAAGCTTCTGGCTAAGTGAGGGAAAGATGGATGAGGAGGTTCTAACTGTTCTTTTTTAAGAAAGATTCATGCTGACATTACAGGTGTGACTAAATGAATTTGTTCCAGCAAAGGTCTATTCATAAATAAAATGTAGACAATTGATGCCAGCTAAGCGGATTCACTAGAAGAATAACATTGTGCTTTCTACTTGCTTTACTTGAAAGCTTTTGTTCAGAGTCTATGGTAGACCTACTCTGTGATCACTCAGCGAACTAGCTGCCTAGATGACAGATGTCTGTCTTGAAGGTACTTGACGGAGCGACTGGTCTGCTTTTGTCTTTCAGCAGACATGCAGCAGCTATGTTAATGCCTCTCTAAGGAACAGGGGTGGGGGTGGGGGGCAAATACTTTTTCACATAGGGCCAGGTAGATTTGGATAGTTTTTTCTGTTGATAAATGAAATCATTTTAAAACTGCATTTTGCATTTAATCTGGCTATTTTTGTCTAATTAAAATTTGTCTGATGATCTGAAACATGTAAGTGTGACAAATAGACATAATATAAGAAATCAGGCAGGGGTCAAATACTTTTGAATAGCACTGTACATTGCTTGCTCTACAGACCCACACATGTTTGACAGAAGATGCATTTTGGATCTATTGACCAGTGAGCAACTTTTTTGCAATAAATGGAGTTGAATGGCCATGTTGAATGAAGACTTCCCTTTTCAGCTGGGTCCCACAGAAATATGGAAACTTGTCACAAAAATTGTGTTAAGCAATGTGGACAAAAAGTCCACTGCCCTTTCTCTACTAGACATGTCCATACCTCCACAGGTATGGACCAGCCACCTACTCTTCATCATCTTCAAAGTTGTCCTCACTTCCTACTTACTAATCCTCTACACTTCCTGATTTAACAACTTTTCTCCATTTGTCCTCCTCTCTCTCTTGTTATATAGATCCATCAACCCCCTCAAAATACTGTTTTCATCTCCCCAACACACACTCTTCACTTGTTGGTACGTTTCCATCTCTATCCTTAACTACCCTAACCTGCTGCACATCCTTTTTAGCTCAATCTATCCATCTAGCAAGTTTACACAAGTTCTTTTCTCCTTTAGTCTCCAGCCTCACATGCAACACACTATAAGCATTTTCCTTTTCCCCTGTCATCTCTCTCTTTGCTGTACAACTAGCCTGGCAGTACTCCTGTCTACTTTCTTCATCTCCCTGACTATCCCACTCTTTCTTTGTTTATCTCTTCATTTGAATACTTTTATGTACTTCCTCATTGCATCACTAAGTCTCCTTGCCCCCTTTCCTCTGTCCAGACAAAACACCAAACATTTTCTAGGCAGTTTCCCTCACAACTACAGCTGTATGTTCCCAGTCATCTGCTAACTCTTCTAACTCTTTCCTGCCAATCAGAGCCTGTCTCAACTCCTCCCTGAACTCTGTACAACATTCTTCTCTCTACAACTTCCACCATTTAATCCCTGGCCTCATTTGCTTCCTCTTCTTGGTTTCCAAAGTCATCCTACAGACTGCTACAGGGGTGGCTGTAGCTCAGAAGGTAGAGCAGGTCACCCACTGATTAGCAGGTCGGTGGTTTGATTCCTGGCTACTCCAGGCTGAATGCCAATGTATCCTTGGGCAAGATACTTAACCCCAAGTTGCTCTGACGCAAGCGTTGGAGTGTGAAAGTTAGATAAGAAAAAGCACTTAGCTTAGTTAATCATGGAAGTGCTTGTGTGAATGGGGTAAATGTGTTGTATAAGTGCTTTGAGTGTTCAAAACAGATTAGAAAAGTGCTATATAAGAACTAGTCCATTTACCATTTACTACCATCTGATGCTGCCTAGCTACATTCTCCTCTGACACCACCTTGCACTCTCCTATGGGAAAGCAATATGCATTAAACTTTAATGATATTTGTCTTGCTCATAATAACCAGTATTTTGCCAGTGGAGCTTCATGCTTTGTCTTTGCTTTCCTTTTAATAGTTTTGCCAATTCATGCACAGACTTTTTTCCTTGTAGTAGTAACTTTAGTAAAAGTAACTGTTGTCCAACATTTATCATCTCTAACTTAAACGCAACTGACCCAGTTTCATTTGCTTTCATTTGCTCCTTTTATTTGAAGAACATAAAGAAACTCAGTATGGTGGCATGCTGTCTAGAGTTCTGGAGAATGCTACATAGTCCACCTAAAACTCAGCATTTTTTCTACATTTTTTTCCTCTTATGTCAGTTGAGTTCAAGTCAGTTTTATTTATATAGCACCAATTCACAACAATAGTTGCCTCAAGGCGAGAGAAAGGAGAGTACATGAATATCCCTCCCGAGGTAACCCAACCTGTCCCTCAGGAGTAGCACTGTGAGGTCCCTCCTCCCTTGCCCAAGCACCACAGACTAACTCCTCCATTAGCTGCAGTAATAGTCCTCCAGCACCGCTCCTGTTGGCCCTTTTGTTGTGATACCTACTTAAAATATCAAAGCCGACAGAGCCTTCAATGAGACATCTGAAAACTGAGAAACACTGGTTTTATGTGTCAATGCGGCACAATCCAGCACCCTTGCCCCATTCAGCATGTCATTCATACTCTCCCACTCTCTCTCCATCGTGCTCTCCTTCTTAGCTCGGTCCCAGCTTGTTCCCTCTGTGCAGGTATCCCCAGTTGCAAAAGAGAAAGTGTAGCAGTATACCTGGCTTAGGGTGGGACATGAATGGATTACACGGTTGGTACCGGAACAGTAAGTGGACACAAGACAGAAAATCTATGACCCCAAAAACAGGAAACCAGGTCAAAGACATCGCCATGCAATGCTGTTCGTGTGAGTGTGTGTATATGGATGTGTGTGTCTGTGCCAGCCAGTGTGCTCACAGAGCACACGCAGCAGCTATGTGCAGCAAATCTTTGTACTTCCTTTTCAAGTAATTAGACTGGCCAGACACAGTCTAAACTACCCTGTGTGTGTGTATGTCATGTGATTGGGGTTAAGATTTTAGGCTATTCACAGTAAAAGGCAGGGGTGACATTAATTTTAAAATGCAGATTTGCACATTTGTTTGCATTGCAGTGAAAAAGTTTTTGCCACCTTCCTGATTTCTTTGTTTTTTGCATATTTGTCGCACTTACATGTTTCAGGTCAAAAAACAAATTTTAATATGAGACAAAAAATAACCTGAGCAAATACAAAATGCAGTTTTTAAATGATGCTTTCATTTCTTAATGGCAAAATACTATCCAAACCTACCTAGCCCTGTGTGAAAATGTAATCCCCCCACCCCATGTGGCAAATTATGAATGAGTTGTGATTCATCAAATATTTTGGGAAGCTGAGTTGAATTTCACTGGCCACATTCAGGCCTGATTACTGCCATACCTGCTGAATCAGGAAATCACTTAAATAGAATCTGTCTGACAAAGTGAAGCAAGCTAAAAGATCTCAAATGCACACATCATACCATGATCTAAAGAAACAGCTGAGAAACAAAGTCATTGTCATATATCAGTCTGGAAAACTTGGAATAGTGGTGAACGTTCGCAGGAGTGGCCAGCATAACAAAATTACTGCAAGAGTGCATTGACGACTCATCCAGGAGAGCTGCAGGCTTCACTTGCCTCAATTAAATTCAGCATTCATGATTCAATGATAAGTAAGAAACTGGGCAAAAATGGCATCCATGGGAGAGTTCCACGGCAAAAACCACTTCTGACCAACATGAACATGTTTGAAATCCCTCCAATATGGCTGAATTAAATAGATCTGCAAAGAGCTAAAGTTCCTTTACAGTGATGTGACAGATTCATTGCTAGATATCACAAATGCCTGTTCCTGTGCCCATTTCTTTCCCCTGGAGGAGGACAGCCAGACCCCAGCCTCAGTTTCATCCTCCTGAATCGGCTGTGAACCCTGTGCAGCCCCAGTCGTCAGTTGTGAGCTCTGTGTAACCTCAGCATTCTGTGGAACCTGAGAATCCTGAGCATGAGCCGGAGCTGCAAGAGCCCCACTCATCAGATGAGACCGCGAGCCCAGCGAGCAGTCCCAGGTGTCAGAGAATCCTGATCTTCCCGTGTCCTCAGAATCTTCAGAGTCTCAAGTGTCACTCCAAACACCTGAACCAGAGCTGGTGAGTCCCACTTTACCTGAGCCAGAGTCTGGAGGTGGTGAATCTTGCTCCACATGTACCTGAACCTGAGCCTGAGGTTGCCAGGTCACCTGGTTCTGAACCTGAGCTTCAGGTTCCAGAGTTGCATGAACCTGAACCCGAGGGTTCAGATTATGCAGTCTCCTCACCACCAGAACCCAAGCCTGTTGGTCTGTTGTCCCCCTCATTATCTCACGTGCATGTATTGCCATGGTCTCCCCTTGTTCTTAGTTGTGTGCTCCCTCATGTTGTGTGTGCTGTCTGTTCTGTATTCTTTGCATTGTGAATCCCTGGCTCCAACCCTGCATCATTTAGTATCCTGTATTCTGGCAAGTTTTCAGCATTAAAGCTGAAAACCTGCTGCTTTGATGTCCGTTCCTTTCTCAGTCCTGCATTTTGAGTCCACACTCTGCCTGCCACACAACCTTGACATTTGTATTTACTTTTTAATCTTTGTCTAATATTAAAATTTGCTTGAATTTTTTTTTACCTTGTTACCTGTAAATCGCTGCGGCTATCAAATTTCACATTTATTTGAAAGACAAACTTTCTCTTAACTTTTATTAAAGCTGAAATCATAGTTTTGAATACCTTTCTGGGTCTCAATCAACCTCTGTCTGCTGTCACTTCTAAGACAAAGTATCAAACCAGATACTTACTCTGGATGGCATTACTTTGGCCTCCAGTAACACAGAAATCTTGGAGTCATTTTTGACCAGGATATGTCCTTCAATGCAAATATTAAACAAATATGTAGCACTGCTTTTTTGCATTTGTGCAATATTTCTAAAATTAGAAACATCCTTTCTCAGAGTGATGCTGAAAAGCTAATTCATGCATTTATTACTTCTAGGCTGGACTATTGTAATTCATTATTATCAGGCTGTCCTAAAAGCTCCCTGAAAAGCCTTCAGCTGATCCAAAATGCTGCAGCTAGAGTACTGACAGGGACTAGAAAGAGAGAGCAGATTTGTCTCATATTGGCTTCTTTTCATTTAAAATTTTGAATTTAAATTCCTTCTCCTCACATACAAGGTCTTGAATAATCAGGACCCATCTTATCTTAAAGACCTCATAGTACCAATAGAGCACTTCTCTCTCAGACTGCTGGCTTACTTGTGCTTCCTAGGATACTTAAGAGCTTTCAGGCCTCTCTTCTGTGGAACCAGCTCCCAGCTTGGATTCAGGAGACAGACACCCTCTCTCTTTTTAAGATTATGCTTAAAACTTTCCTTTATGATAAAGCTTATACACTGCTCAAAAAAATAAAGGGAACACTCAAATAACACATCCTAGATCTGAATGAATGAAATATTCTCATTGAATACTTTGTTCTGTACAAAGTTGAATGTGCTGACAACAAAATCACACAAAAATGATCAATGGAAATCAAATTTATTAACCAATGGAGGCCTGGATTTGTAGTCACACACAAAATTAAAGTGGAAAAACACACTACAGGCTGATCCAACTTTGATGTAATGTCCTTAAAACAAGTCAAAATGAGGCTCAGTATTGTGTGTGGCCTCCACGTGCCTGTATGACCTCCCTACAACGCCTGGGCATGCTCCTGATGGGGTGGCGGATGGTCTCCTGAGGGATCTCCTCAGGAGACATCCGTGGTGGATGGAGCGAGACATGATGTCCCAGATGTGCTCAATAGGATTCAGGTCTGGGGAACGGGCGGGCCAGTCCTTAGCTTCAATGCTTTCATCCTGCAGGAACTGCTGACACACTCCAGCCACATGAGGTCTAGCATTGTCCTGCATTAGGAGGAACCCAGGGCCAACAGCACCAGCATATGGTCTCACAAGGGGTCTGAGGATCTCATCTCGGTACCTAATGGCAGTCATGCTACCTCTGGCGAGCACATGGAGGGCTGTGTGGCCCTCCAGAGAAATGCCACCCCACACCATTACTGACCCACTGCCAAACCGGTCATGCTGAAGGATGTTGCAGGCAGCAGATCGCTCTCCATGGCATCTCCAGACTCTGTCATGTCTGTCACATGTGCTCAGTGTGAACCTGCTTTCATTTGTGAAGAGCACAGGGCGCCAGTGGTGAATTTGCCAATCCTGGTGTTCTCTGGCAAATGCCAAGCATCCTGAACAGTGTTGGGCTGTGAGCACCACCCCCATCTGTGGACGTCAGGCCCTCATACCATCCTCATGGAGTCGGTTTGTAACCATCTGTGCAGACACATGCACATTTGTTGGAGGTCATTTTGCAGGGCTCTGGCAGTGCTCCTCCTGTTCCTCCTTGCACAAAGGTGGAGGTAGCGGTCCTGCTGCTGGGTTGTTGCCCTCCTACGGCCTCCTCCACGTCTCCTGGTGTACTGGCCTGTCTCCTCGTAGTGCCTCCAGCCTCTGGACACTACGCTGACAGACACAGCAAACCTTCTTGCCACAGCTCACATTGATGTGCCATCCTGGATGAGCTGCACTACCTGAGCCACTTGTGTGGGTTGTAGAGTCCGTCTCATGCTACCACGAGTGTGAAAGGACCACCAACATTCAAAAGTGACAAAACATCAGCCAGAAAGCATAGGTACTGAGAAGTGGTCTGTGGTCCCCACCTGCAGAACCACTCCTTTATTGAGTGTTTCTTGCTAATTGCCAATAATTTCCACCTGTTGTCTATTCCATTTGCACAACAGCATGTGAAATTGATTGTCAATCAGTGTTGCTTCCTAAGTGGACAGTTTGATTTCACAGAAGTTTGATTTACTTGGAGTTATATTGTGTTGTTTAAGTGTTCCCTTTATTTTTTTGAGCAGTGTAGTTAGGGCCGGATCAGGTGACCCCGAACCATCCCTTAGTTATGCAGCAATAGGCCCAGGCTGCTGGGGGGTTCCCATGATGCACTGAGTGTTTCTTCTAATTCAACTTTTAATCAATAGTTATTATTAATCTCTGTCTTTCTTCCACAGCATGTCTTTTGTCCTGTCTCCATCCCCTCACCCCCCAACCAGTCACAGCAGATGACTGCCCCTCCCTGAGCCTGGTTCTGCTGGAGGTTTCTTCCTGTTAAAAGGGAGTTTTTCCTTCCCACTGTTTCCAAGTGCTTGCTCATAGGGGGGGGTCATTTTGACTGTTGGGTTTTCTCTGTAATTATTATAGGGCCTTTACCTGATTTGGGGCTATATAAATAAAAGTGAATTGAATTGAACTGCTTTACTTTAAAAGCCATAGAAGTTATTTAAATTCAATTACTGGCTGTGTGTTGTTGGCTGTCGTACTTAGCTTTATAAAGTTTTATTCAGAATTGGAGCATGGGAATCTGCAGCTCAGGTTTGGATGTGTGCACAGATGTGTGCAGTGACTGAGGCTCGGTGAAAAGCTGCTGAATGTTCAGTAAATCCATCTAGACTGCAGGCTGCAGAGCATTGTTTAAATATGAACTGTGAAATGTGAGTTGGTGTAGTTCGAGTTGTTTAAATGGACCTGATGAAGCTGTGGTGAGGAACAAAAATAATGTAAGATATTACCTTTTCTATTACTATTTGACTATATTCGGGTAAATATATATTTTCCATAAATATCCAGAGCAACAGGTACTTTGTGATTGGGTCAAATATGATGAGATGGGGTTAGGCAGACACATGTTTTTCTCCTGTGTGAAAGGTGTGCACTTCACTTCAGAACTAAGCACACGCACATGTGTGTGTGTGTGTGTGTGCACCTTAGTGGGTGCAGTGGCCTTTTTGAAGTGCTTGTTGCGTCTGTGTGTGGGCAGACAGGCTGACAGAAAGACAGGGATGGACTCATAGACTGCAACAGGCCAAACAACAGGTGTGTCTTTTGAACGTAACCTGCCGCCATATGAACGCCCTCTTTACCTTTAGCCCTGCTGATTCTTGTTTTCATCAGCAAAAGAAAAGACTTCTCCTCCTCCTTGTCGCTGACTGTCTTTCATCTGTGAGAGACACAGACAACCTCACTCTTTGTGCCTTTATGTCTCTCTACTGTCGTTATTCATTGATGCTTTAATTTCTTTACTTAGTTATGACTGGGCCTGGGATTTGCCCTGCGACTAAATGTTGAAGTTAAATCCTGCCCACAGTGGATCAGTATTTTATGCATTCAAACGGAGCTAATATTCATGAAATAGTAAAATGTTTCAGTTTAAACATTTGATATTGTTTCTCTGTTTTATTGAGTCAAATAGTGGTAGTAGCTGCTAACTTGACAAATAACTTTGAATTTACAGTAGAATTGGTGACAGTAACTTTCTAGAAGTGTGCAGAGCATCTGTGCACACTTCTGTGATCAGAAGTCTCAACAGGACATCCCCTTAAGAGTGGCTGAGAACAACTAAGCTAAGGTCCAGTGGGACTTCTTGCTAACCAACCTGACATAGTGGTGTTTGACAAGGAGTAGAAGACAGTAGTTGTAATAAATTTGCAATCCCAGCTCACAGTAACTTTATAAAGAAGGAGAGCAAGGACACTGACGAGTACCAGGGGCTAAAAGAACAACTAGAGCAGATGTGGAAGTTAAAATGCTCTCAGCAGAAGGAATAGTTGGAAGAACAGCTAAGATACTGCACAGAATGCTCCAACTCTCAGGCCTGTGGTAGAGGCAGAAAGTATTTTTATATTTACTATTTCAGCATTAACCAATTCCAGTTATGAGTGAAATGAACTACTATTACAAATAAGGTTTTGCAAAATATTAATATTTGCAAATGATGATGACTGAGTGGTGCACTGCTTCACTTTCTCACTTAATATGAAAACTGATTTGAAACTATAGAATTTGGTCAGCAAAGTGTCCACCTAGCTTCAGAAAGCTCTGCTGTCCTTCAGGCCGTGTACACTGTGCAGTTCAGTCAGCTGGTTTCCACTGCAGTAAAAGTGTCTCACTACTCTGTGCCTTTGAACATCTCCATGCTTTATGGTCGGTCTTTGGGTGGGATTTTTCTGAACACACAAACATGAAACAGTGTTACAGGCTCGCTCGCTCGCTCGCTCGCTCGCTTTCTTTCTTTCTTTCTTTCTTTCTTTCTTTCTTTCTTTCTTTCTTTCTTTCTTTCTTTCTTTCTTTCTTTCTTTCTTTCTTTCTTTCTTTCTTTCTTTCTTTCTTTCTTTCTTTCTTTCTTTCTTTCTTTCTTTCTTTCTTTCTTTCTTTCTTTCTTTCTACCACTTCCACAGTTCCTGGACAGAGTTAAGTTATTTTGTTGTAAGAGACAAGTATCATTTACTCTGCAAAGTGTGAAAAATATGAATTAACACTATTTTCACTGCATTATAGCTCTCCATTAACAGGGTTTCTTTGAGAAAAAAATGTAGTTCAGATTCGAATGAACTTATACTTAAACTTGAACTAGACGCCCTGTGTAAAGTGATAAAGCGATGAAATGCACCGTATTTAAATAATGCCCTGGAAAGTTTACAGAATGTGGGTATTTCTTTTCTTTTCTCACTAATTTCTCCATGAAAATACTAAAGTGTGTTTTTGTAAGTTTTCTTATAATGGGTTGAGAAAATTAGTCTTATGATAAGAAATGTTTGTGTGCGTGTGTGTGTGTCAGGAACTGTTTTGGTGACATGTTTGTGAACATGTTGTAGACATGCTCTTTCAGTAGGTGACACTGTATGAAGGTTCAAAGATGTTCCACCTGCAGCAAAGTTCAAAGCTCTTCCACCTGCCACTGATCCCACTGTAAGGAAACTGGTGCCAAACCACAGGTGGGTGTGGAGTGCTGCAGCAGATGGATTAACATGTTTGGGGCTGAAGGGGCTTTGATGACGAAGCTCTTATACTGTGGACACACACACACACACACACACACACTGAGTTATTACCTAGCAAAATAATATGGAAACAACAACAATGTCAATTCTGGCAGCTTGTGTTCCATTAGTTGATTTGTTTATGGCGAGCACAGATTCACAGTAAAGCACAAACTTCTCAGCTCTAAGAAACAAAGGAAGTCTAACAACATTAAAATGTAAAAGCTGATGTACCAGAAAAAAACTGTGAAAATCATTTGTGTTTTAGTGAATCATTTGGAGCCATCTTTAAATGAATCATTTAATGACTGCAGAAGAAACATGTAAGGTCAAGTTGAGCTGAAGCAATAAGTGTTAACTAGGTTATTTCATTTGAGAACAATGTGAGAGAACTGATAAGAAAGCAGGAGAACACGCTGGGCTCCAGCGGGGGCTCCAGCCCCCCTGCGACCCTGAACAGGATAAGCGGAAAAGGATGGACGGATGGATTTTCTTTAACTGAAATAAGTAAAAATGATAATTAAAAGGAAAAAACGATAACTAACTAAAACTATATTGTTGGTTTACAAAACTAAGACAAACTGAAATTATAGATAAAATGACCTTTGTTTTGTTATTTATTTTAAAAGCCTTGTGGACTGATATGAAATCATTTTTTTCTGCTCCAGTAGTTTAAGCTGGGAGTGCTGCAACTGCGTGCGTGTGCGTGCATGTGCGTGGGTGCGTGTGTGTGCATGCGTGCATGTGTGTAGCGCACTCATCCAAAAAGTAATGGCAGCAGTCACACAAGCAGATCACACAAGCATAACATGATGTTGGCTACTTGCCGAGTTTGTGTACACTGGCCTGCAAAGACCCAGTGCTGAAGTCTAATTAGCAAGCATCTAATCAAGCTAGCTCTCTGTACAGCTCCAACAGAGAACCAGGATCATGTGGTGGATAACATCAGGATGCAGCTGGATTTGAGCTTTGATTCCTCCAAAGAGTTCAGTTTGTTTTTGTGTTCTGATGTTACACACCATATGTAGGTATTGTTAATCTACTGCACTGATGCTGAAGTTTATTGTAGAGTTTATTGGGTTTTGGACTTCATGTTTTTCTTTGTTTTCCCCTGTTGATGTTCATGTGTGTGTCCTTAATATTACACACATTTAGCACGTAATATTGCTGTCTTGTGAACAGTTGGTTGTTGAATACAATTTTTTAAATCGTATGTTTTCTCAAGTTTTTATTACACAATAGCCACTCTTTTACCTTAAATCTTGCATATGAAAAAACTAAAACTAATACTAAAACTAATGAAAACTAAATTAAAACAAAGCATCAAACCAAAACTAAAAACTAATAAAAACGAACAAAACCTCTCTGAAAACGAACTAAAACTAACTGAATTAGAGAAACAGGAGACAAGTAACACAGTTCAAACACAGATACACAACACAATTCAAATGTCTGGTATTGCAGAAGATGAAGAGTTTGTCCCTCAAAGCAGATCATCATCTTCTGTATGGAAATACTGTGGATTTAGCACAAATTATGTTAACCAAGAATAAATTATGTCCAGAGAGTGATGTGTGGCTGCATTGCACAGCCACACAATTAACTTATTCATCTGCCTGAAAACACACAACAAACTGCAATATGATAAAAACCAAGAAAAAATATAATGGTTGCTAACATGAACTTTGTGCCTTGGCGTGCAATCTCAGGGTGCTGGATTTGGGGTGAAATTGTTGATGATCTGGTTGAGGGGGTTCAAGCCTATGCAGAACAGCAGTGGGGACAGAGCATCTCCTTGGTAAATCCTGCACTTGATGGTGACTTGTGCCACTGGCTTGAAGTTGGCCTCTAGTGTTGTTCTCCACATCCCCACTGAGTTCCTAATGAAGGATCTTAGGGTCCTGTTGATCTTGCACACACACACACACACACACACACACACACACACACACACACACACACACACACACACACACACACACACACACACACACACACCTGAGTGAATATGAGTGAGAGAGATATAATGTAAGTCATACGGGCTCAGACATTGCCCAAATTAACAAGGTCTGTGTTAAGTGTAGAAGAAACAGGGCATATTGAGAAGTGGGCTACTCGAACAAGAATAAGGCATAAGTGGACACGAGATGAGAATAGGGAACTGTAACTCCCGTGAAAGAGGTTACATGAACAACATCTTGGACTTATTGATTCATCGACACCCAACATCCAGACTGACATTGAAACTAGTAGCTCAGTGTTCCAAGATCCACAAGAAGCAACTAGAGACAAGGTAAAACACAAATACTACAGCAAGAAGAAGCCAGTATGTCAGGTCAGGGGGGGGATATCATCATCCCCAGACTCTGAGATTGGGTGCCAAGAAACTAGTAACAAAGTGATTGTGAATAACTGTAAACAGTCCAAGAAGATTGAATCTGCTGGTGCTCTCATTAAGTTATGTTTGCTTCTCATCCCATGAAAGTAAGTGAAATGAAATATGATTTAAAATGTTAATTATAATTTATAAATAACCATTAAAGAGTTCCAGTTGCCTGACCTCATACCTCACAATGACGTAGTATGTAAAAAATAATTTGCCAACACATCTCTGTATGTGTGCTTATGTGACCTCGTCATACTGTCATACTGAAGCATTCAGTGTTTCTCCTCCCCTAACTGATCATAGATGACACTGACAAATGATCAATGGGTCGGACATGGTACACCCCTCACACTTTAAACACAAACACATGCCCAAACACAATACACACACAGATAGACGCACACACACACACACAGAGTACCGGCTCTTTTGGTGTCATTGCTCTTGTTCTACAAGACTCCTAACACCCCAGTGGCATGGGAGAATGAGCGCATCAAACCACAGAAGAACAGCCTTCCTCGCTTCACTGAGACAGAGAGACTGCACAAAGGCATGAGAGAGACAGAGCGCAAGAACGAGGAGATTCCTTACATAGCTTCCCATTTGTATGCACGACTGCCGTCAGAGAAATGAAGGTATTCCCAGATATCCCATCCCTCCCTTTCATGTGGTATTCAAAGGAAGCTCTTTCCTCTTTGCGCCTATTGAGATGCCACCACCTGTAACTGGATGCAAGGTTTTCTTTCTTTTGTCGCTCGCTCTCTCTCTCTCTCGCTCTCTCTCACACTAACACACACACACACACACACACACACACACACACACACACACACACACTGATACTGTGGGATAATGTTAATAAGTGAGTCAGTGGGTGAAAAATTTTGCATCACTTTCAGTTACAATATACTGCATGTAAACTGAAAAGAACAAATAATTTCTGTGACCATATCAAATGGAAGAACCCCTCTTTAGGGATGCATTTATAGGTAGCAGCACAAACTCAGTCACAGGTGGTAAGATGGGCAGACCTTTTCAGATGTTTCGGACTCATGATTTACATTCAGTGCCAAGATTTAGTAACAATGCAGGAGAAAAGGTGCCATTTAGATAGAGAACGTGGACACAGTGGTGTAGCGTTTGGCATGTGGAAAATATCTGACTTCAGTTCAGGTGACAAGAGTTTCACATGCTCCTACAGTCCTGCTGTTACTGTATCCAAATTTCCACATGTTCTCTGATCTTAAGCAAAGATTTCTTTTGTAATTTCTAGATTGCACATTATGTTTGACAGATGGTAGAAAAACAAGGGTGAGACACCTAAGGTCATAAAGTTTCATTCAAATACATCTTTTCAGAATAGATCTCACAAAGTGCTTCACAATAAATGCCACAGGAACCACATAAGGTAAAGGTGGCAAATAAATAGAAAAAAAATAAAGAGGAAGTACCCAAGTTGCTTTTATTAAAAATCAAAAGTCTGAAAGTGAAGTTTCTTCCTGTTAAAAGGGAGTTTTTCCTTCCCACTGTCCCAAGTGCTTGCTCCTAGGGAGTCATTTTGATTGTTGGGTTTTCTCTGTAATTATTGTGGGGTCTTTACCTCACAATATAAAGTTTATATAAGTTAATATAAAGTTAAATATAAAGTTTAATCACAATGTCCAAGTCACAAGACTCAATCTCATTTGAATTGGAGGCTGAAATAGCAGCAATCCTGATCATAGGACATATGTGACCTAGATAAGATAAGATAAGATAGTGTTTATTTGTCACATGCACAGTTATACACAGTACAATGCACAGTGAAATGTATTTTGTACCTGCAACCTTATATACACACACATATAAATAAGAAGAATAAAAATAAAAAAAAGTAATTCACACTATACACTATACTCTATATACTATACACTATACACACTTTTATAAATTATAATATTTACATTGTGCAATAATGGTCCAGTTAGGGCTCAGAGTTGAGCAGACGGATGGCTTGTGGGTAAAAACTCTTCTTCAGCCTTTCAGTCTTAGCCCTCAGGCAGCGGTAACGCCGGCCTGATGGGAGCAGGGAGAAGAGAGAGTGTCCGGGGTGGCTGGGCTGTTTTAGGATCTTCATGGCCCTCAGCCTGCACTGCTTGGTGTAAATGGCCTGCAGGTTGGGGAGGGTGGTTCTGATGGTCCGTTCAGCTGAACGAACCACCCTTTTTAGGGCCATGAAGTCCTGCTTGGTGCAGTTTCCCATCCAGGTGGTGATGCTCCCACGCATGATGCTCTCAATGGTGCAGGTGTAAAAGTTCCTGAGCACCTTGAGTGGGAGCTTGAAGTCTCTCAGCCGCCTGAGGAGGTAGAGACGCTGTCTGGCCTTCTTCACAGTGATGTTTATGTGATGAGTCCAGGACAGGTCCTGTGAGATGGTCACTCCCAGGTATTTGAAGGTGTCCACTCTTTCCACCTCAGCACCACTGATGACAAGTGGATGGTAGTCCCTCTGCTGCTTCCTGCTGAAGTCCACGATCAGTTCCTTTGTTTTGCTGACGTTGAGCAGGAGGTGGTTCTCCTGGCACCAGTTCTCCAGGCGGGAGACCTCTCTCCTGTAGGCTGTCTCCTCATTGTGAGAGATTAGTCCCACAACAGCAGTGTCGTCAGCAAACTTGATGATGACGTTGGACTCTGACGTGGCCTCGCAGTCATGGGTGTACAGTGAGTACAGCAGAGGGCTGAGCACACAGCCTTGGGGGGATCCAGTGTTGAGGGTGAGGGAGGATGAGGTGAGGTGACCCACTCGTACCACCTGTGGTCTGCTGGTCAGGAAGCTGTGAACCCACCTGCACAGGGATGGGCCCAGGCCCAGGTCCAGCAGCTTAGAGACCAGCCTGGAGGGAACTATGGTGTTGAATGCTGAGCTGTAATCTACAAACAGCACTCTCACATAGTTCCCCTTACCAGTGTCTATGTGTGAAAGGGTCTTGTGGAGGAGGAAGGATATGGCGTCATCTGTGGATCTGTCTGGCCGGTATGCAAACTGTAGTGGGTCGAGGGTGGTGGGCAGTGAGGAGGTGATGAATGTCTTGATGAGTCTCTCAAAACACTTCATCACCACAGAGGTGAGTGCTATGGGCCTGAAGTCATTGGGGCTGCTGGGGTGTGGTTTCTTTGGGACAGGGACTATGATGGACTTTTTAAAGCAGGTGGGAATCACACACAGTTTCAGTGAGAGGTTGAATATCACTGTAAACACAGGTGCCAGCTGGTCAGCGCAGGTCTTAAGGACACGTCCACTAATACCGTCTGGTCCAGCCGCTTTCCTGGTGTTTACACGTCTAAACGCCCTCCTCACGTCGCGCTCCGTCACAGTGAGTGTCTCCGCCCCTCCGGCCGGGAGCGCAGCGGGCTGTCGGCTTCCCGACTCAAAGCGCGCAAAGAAGATGTTGAGTTCATCAGCCAGAGAAGCGTCGGCACTCACCGGGTGTGTGTGTGGTGCTTTGTAGTCCGTGATGGTGCGTAGTCCCTGCCACAGTCCCCTGGAGTCAGACTGTTGTAGTTGCTGTTCCAGTCTGCGGCCGTAGCGATGTTTTGCCTCTTTCACCGCTCTGCGGACGTTGTATGATGCAACCTTGTAGTCCTCCATGTTCCCAGAGGCGAGGCCGGAGTTGTAGGCAACGGTGCGGGACCTCAGGGCGTCGCGGACAGATTTATCCACCCACGGCTTCTGGTTGGGAAAAGTCCTGATGGTCCTCCTAAGTGAAGTGTCTTCAACAACTTTCCCAATAAATCCCACAACAGTTTCCGTAAACTCCTCGATGTCTCCGCCCGCGCTGCTGCGAAACATGTCCCAGTCGGTTGAATCCAACGCACCCTGCAGAGCGGCCTCTGTTTGATCAGACCACCGTGTCACTTCTCTCACAGCAGGGGGTTCCTGCCTGAGCCGTTGTTTGTATTTCGGCATGAGAAGTACAGCGGTGTGGGCAGACTTCCCATAAGGCGGAAGAGGCTTTGCTTTGTAGCCATCTTTGAATGGAGAATAGCAGTGGTCTAGGGTCCTCTCTCCTCTGGTGGGGCAGTCGATGTGTTGAATCAATTCCGGTATCAGCTTTTTCAAGTTTGCACTGTTAAAGTCCCCGGCTACGATGAGAGCCGCATCACGCTGGTTAGCCTGATAGGTGGAAATAGCCTCATGTAGCTCGGATAGTGCAGTGTTTGTGTCCGCCTGAGGTGGAATATAGACGGCGCTGAAGATGACCGAAGTAAACTCGCGGGGCAGGTAGTGGGGACGGCATTTCAGGGTTAGGAGCTCCAGGTTAGGTGAACATGATTGTTTCAGAAGGACAACATTCCTACTGTCACACCAGTTGTTATTAATCATTAGGCACACACCTCCTCCTCTTGATTTTCCAGACTCACTCGTTCTGTCTGTGCGATGAACACCGAAGAACTCCGACGGCTGTACGGCGTGGTCCGGTATGAGGGGGGTCAGCCATGTCTCCGTGAGACAGATGATGTTGCAGTCCCTTATGTCCCTCTGAAACTGTATCCTGGCCCTGAGTTCGTCCAGCTTGTTATCCAGTGACTGGACATTAGCCAACAGGATGCTCGGCAGTGGCGTTTGGTGCGCTCTGCGCCTCAGCCTCTCTCTTACGCCGGCTCTTTTCCCTCGGGGCCTTGTCCGTGACCTGGTCCGTCCTTTGTTTGAGCTGGCCCACTGGAAACGCAGTATCTCCCGAGGCCAAGTCGGGTCGGGAGAAAAAGGTGTCAGAATACAGCCAGAGTGCTGTATTCTGATATTAAAAGAGTCTGTCTGTCATACGTGATATGACACAGAGCAGGCGGAATTATAAAGTCCAAAATTAGAGCTAAACCTAATATATACAAACAAAGCGTAGGAGCAGGTACGACGGCTGCTGACCTCACCGGCGCCATCTTGGAACATATGCCTATATTGATCTACAGGCCCCACCACACTTTTGGACTGTTAAAGATGTAAGCTGATGATACTGAGATATTGCAGTTTTCACTCCAAAACAGCTCATCTACTAATAGGCAGTCTGACGCCTACAAGCCTTTGAATGTAGCAAATTTCGGGAAGAGTCAGATTAATGGCAACAAAGCATCAGACAGTAGAATGCCCTGAGCAACCTCATTGTTAAGGTCCTTCTTGTCCTCTGGGTGCGGACCTGTTTTCTCTCTTGTCTCTTTGCTGCTCTTTCTGTCTCTCTCTGTGCTGTATGAGTATGTATGTGTATGTGTTTAACAACTCTGCTTACTCCTCTCAGAAGTGAGTGTGGCCACCTGAATTCCAGTGGACACGCCTGCTTCACATTACACTTACCTGCAGTATTTAAACCTGCTCTTCTTGACATTACCCACTAGGTTGTACTATGCTGTTGGTCGCATTGTCCAGGGTGCTTCACTCATGTTTGTAATTACTGCCTGCTTGAGTCCCTGCCTCACTTACCTTGCCTAGATTCATTTTCAATTCAATTCAATTTTATTTATATAGCACCAAATCGCAACAGTTACCTCAAGGTGGTAAAGACCCTACAATAGCCTCTTAATTACAGAGAAAAACAAAAATCTAAATGACCCCTATGAGCAAACACTTGGTGACAGTGGGAAGGGAAAACTCCCTTTTAACAGGAAGAAACCTCCAGCAGAACCAGGCTCAGGGAGGGGCAGTCATCTGCTGTGACTGGTTGGGGGTGAGGGGATGGAGACAGGACAAAGGACACACTGTGGAAGAGAGCCAGTGATTAATAATAACTAATGGTTAAATGCAGAGTGGTGTATAAACAGAGTGAAAAGAGGTGAATCATGGGAATCATGGGAATCCCTAGGCCTATTGCAGCATAACCAAGAGAGGGTTCAGGGTCTCCTGATCCAGCCCTAACTATAAGCTTGATCAAAAAAGAAAGTTTTAAGCCTAATCTTAAAAATAGAGAGGGTGTCTGTCTCCTGAATCCAAATTGGGAGCTTGTTCCACAGAAGGGGGGCCTGAAAGCTGAAGGCTCTGCCTCCCATTCTACTCTTAAGTATCCTAGGAACCTGTAATCTGAGAGCGAAGTGCTCTATTGGGGTGATACGGTACTATGAGGTCTTTGAAATAAGATAATTCTGGATTTAACAGGGAGCCAATGAAGAGAAGCCAATATGGGAGAAATCTGCTCTCTCTTTCTAGTCCCTGTCAGAACTGTAGCTGTAGCATTTTAGATCAGCTGAAGGCTTTTAGGACAGCCTTCATGTCTGGCTCTGTGGGAGGTTTTGAGAAAAAGAAAAAAAGCATGCACATCCAAAGAAATGAAAGAAGGGTGCTAGGACAAAAAAACCCAATAATGGAACAAAGATTAAAGCCCGCACACCTAAGGAGCTCCTGAGAAAATGTTATTTACCTCGAACAGGAGAGTTACGTTTCGGGCAAACTGCCGTTCCTCAGACTCTCCTGTTCGAGGTAAATAATATTTTCTTAGGAGCTCCGTAGGTGTGCGGACTTTAATCTTTGTTCCATCTCTGTGAGGATTTCCCTTGTTTAAAGTTGTGTGTTGGAGAGTTTGTAGATGGATTTTTGGGGCGAAGCCATCAAGGAGAGAGTTGATTTTATAGTTCTGTTTTTAACCTTTTGGAAATCTCCCGCCTAAACTTATATGACACCATGTACTTGTGAATTAATGATTTTTCAGTGGGGCCTTACAGGCATGTCCTATGCGACCTTGAGAGAAATACCTCGGACTTGATGACACTTTACAAGGTGTAGTATTGCACAGCTTAAACAAAGGATAAAATAGCTTCAAGGGATGATATGGAAACTTCTGAATCACCGTTTTCCTTTTTTTTTCTTTTTCTTTAAGGGAAATAATTGCTTGCATGACAGAAGAGCAGGCAATGACCCTGCCAGAAAACAAACGTCCACTCCACAGCGCAGCGGGGAGCCAATGCAAGTTGGGTGTACCAAGTTATCGCGACAGACCAACAATGAAAGGATCTGGGTGAGTGTTTGTACTGTGTAAACCAGGCCATATTGTTGCTTGCTACTGCTTTTGACCAGAAGACAAAGTCTGCCAGTTTGTCTAGGGATATTGGCAGGCTTGATTAAGAAATCCTCAGTCCAAGTTACAACTGCTGAATTGCTTCTTGACTTATTTTGCATATATTTTCATAATCCGTTAAATGAATATGCCACTTAGGTGCATTCCCTGTTCCACTGTTACCCTCTGTAGCCACAACTACAGGCAAACTGTCCATGCAGCCTTCTGTTGCCTTATGGGTACTAAACTGTTCCCTAGTTACTTTATTTACTTCTCCTTATCAGATCTTTTATACCTCAGTGAATCCAGCAGACCATTCTCTAGTACATACATACTCATTTGTGGTGGCATTTTCATCCAATGTACTCCAATCACATGACCAAAATACAATGATATGGAAATGGACTTTACATAGCACATCTGCAGCCTTACTGACTACTTTAGACTACAAGTCACATTTACCACACATCACATCACACTTTATTCTATATACTTTAAACACTTTATCAACCTCATATACATGGTCAATTCAAGACACCATGAGAAATCCATAGTACAGTCAGAGGAGAGTAACCCCACAGTGGCATCACTTTGCTAAGTACTCTGGTGCACCCTTTGAGCTTACTCTTGAACTTGTTTCTAGTCAAACTGATGTACCTCACCAGTATGTCAGCTTGCATGGTGGCATCACCGGATCCTAGTTAAGCTGTCCGACTTGGCTGAATATTACACTCTGATTGGCTTTTCCTTTTTGGAGATTGTCACTGGGTTGTTTTGAAATAGGCATATGGAATTTGTGAAGGCACAAAAGGCACACAGGTTGAGAAGACACAAAAACTGAAAGTGTAAACAGAACTTTAAAAATGACTGACTGATTGGTGGAGGAAGTACCCTTGGAAACAGGGCTATCTTGGTGGTAGGTTAATTTACAGGACAAGGCAGTAACAGTTGTTGTGGGGGAAAAATATGCAAAGAAAAAATAACTTGATCAAACTTAAAAACAGATCAAGAGAAATTTGGAAACCAAATAAAACTAAATCTGATGCTAGGCCCATGACTACCAGGCACCTAACTAGCACATCAACCACCATACTGAACTACCTCCTTCATGTATGCATTTGTCATAAGTTTATATAAGTTAAGCCCATGCTACAGGAACAAACCATGTATTACTTTTATCAGTTAACCCATCACACATAGTCGTCATTTTCATGTAAAAACAATATGAAAAAAATTCTCCATAGCAGGAACATAATGAACTTTAGAGTAGATATGCAGCAGGTTCTAAATTCTACCAAACATTTTATGGCAAAAACAACAATAAACTGGAGATCACTTAAGTACAATCACATGCTCAGTCCTCAGTCAAATTTATGAAAAAGGATCACTGAACAGCTAAGTTTGCACTGCAGCAGCCAGATGACATCTCGCCTTTAAATTACAAAAACCCTCCATCAGCACAGCTGAATCCATCACTTTTAGATGCTTCTCTCCCGTTCCCTCTCTCCTGACCACCCCTCTTTCTTTCCCACTACCTGTGGGCTGAATGTTGGTAATGAGGTGGCAAATTACTGTCTTAAAGTTTGATGGAGAGCTCCCCTGCTGACACACACAGAGCACACACACAGTGTCTCCTTCAGGGCTGTCCCCAATCTCCTGTCAACTGTAATACAACAATGCTCTAAACCCTTTATTGATGAGACAGCAGTGGTTTTCACTGACTTGCTATTTCCCTCCAACTGTTTGAAGAGTTGTTCTTTTCTGTTTTCACAGGGCAACAGATTGACATTTCACCAGGAACACTATTTAAAAAGAAAGAGCTGGTTTAAAATGCATGACTCAAGTAGCTGATTCATATCACTCAGACCTCTACAATAAACAAGTTGCAACTACTTTTGTTGATACAAACAGTCCATTTACCTTTGTAGCTAATTTTTTTTTTTTGTAGCAGCAAAAACACCAAGTAAACAAATTTAGATTTAGCTGAGTTATCTATATTATACAAATTTAGCCTGTATGATATTTGTTTTTTACTGCAGTAAACTGCAGAAATTTCTGGATATTGAAAAACTTTCTTTACCTACAGATAAGCATTTTCAGATACTGATATTCAGAACAATTACATGGTAAATGCAACCTGTGCTAACACGTTTTCTGTGAGCTTCTAATGTTACTTATTAATTGCTTATTAATATTAATTCATGATCAAACAATTGCAAAGATGCATGAATTTGCAGTCCTGACCTTCTGCATCAGTCTCACAAACACACATAAACAGTGTTTAGCGTTCGTTTGTCTCAAATGCAAAATCTTTTTCAACTACACCATAGATTGTTTAGACCGCTTTAGTAATAATGATGCAATCTGGATGTCATGCATTTATGTACAGTTAGGTTCTACTCCCATATTAAAATGCCCAACTGAAAATGTTTACAGCCTTGTAAAAAAAAAAGTGGTTTCCTCTTCATAACTGCAGTGGGTGTTTTTTTCTTTTGTGTGTGTGTGTGTGTGTGTGTGTGTGTGTGTGTGTGTGTGTGTGTGTGTGTGTGTGTGTGTGTGTGTGTATGTGTGTGTATTACAATATCATTAATACACTGATCAGCAATATCAACATCAGCATCATCTAGCAAGTTTCTCCTTATTTCTCTAACCACCTAGGAGTTATGAACAGATATCTGAGTATGAAAAAGCAGAATCCAAAGCACAGGATGCTTTTCATTGGTATCAGAAGCTTTCTGGTTTCTAGTCAAGTCAAGTCACGTTTATTTATATAGCACATTTAACACAACATCAGTTGACCAAAGTGCTGTACATAAAATATTTGTAGTCCAGAGTCCTGCATTATGAAGCAGGATTCCATCTTTTCCAGATAGCTTCAGGCTTAACGCTGGGCTTTCAGTACTATAACGGTGGATCACTTTTTACTGGGATACATTGCCATGGTAACTTGTGCTGCTCTTAAAAATTAGGAATCAACAACTGCTTATGACCTAATAGTGTCACCATTCTCAGAATATCCCTCAGACCCCTGTACATGAAGAGTAGGAGGGTTTAAAGTTTTATTTGATGGTGTCTGAAGTCTTGTTTCCCTGATGAGATTAAATATAGAGGGTTACACAGAACTTTATTCTTTTTTGTTTGATTTATTTGCTGTGGTTGCAAACAATTCTAAAATAATTTGATTGTTCTAAACACACACACGTGCACACACACACATACACAGACACACACACACACACACACACACACACACACACACACACACACACACATACCACTGCTTTGTCTGCAACAGCTGTAACCTCGTCATATTTTTTCCATTGTATAGCTTCATCTCCCTTTGTAAAATCAGATGCTTTGTTGCTAGTAAACTCAGATGTTGCCAACACCACCCTTTTCATGTGACTGTCCAGGGATGCCTGGGTTAATTTAGCAAACTGATAACCAGCTTTATGGTTTTAGTGCCTCGTTATGTCTAAGAAGGTTTTGGTTGCATACAAGCAAACAGTGTTAAAAGCAATAAAGCACTGCCATGTCTCCATAGACAATATAAAATTCTCAAGCTTTAGCAGGCGAAAAATCCCAAATGCAGCACTTCAAAAACCAGGCAGAAAGTGAAACAGAAAGCTACTTTTGTTTCTGGCAGTAAAAAGTCCACAGCACCAAGTCTGTCAATCCAAAAAGTGAAAACAACAAACATTTTAGCAAGAAGCAAACTAAATTCTTCACAAGACAGGATAACACGAGGAACCACAACAAGAAACAAAGGGAAAACTGAACTTATACATACAGACAGAAAGGGCAGTCAGTGAGGAGTGGAAACATCTGGGTACCAAGAAACAGCTGAAACCAATCAAGGAGAATGAGACGAGGGAAATAAAATAAAGCAAAACAAAATCTAAGAACACTTTATGAATAAACAGCAATATAACTTCAAAAAACTCAAAAACCTCAAAAAGCAGAAACCATTGTGTGACATCACCACAGCTAAATCTACTTCTTTTTACTGTCTATGATTTGTCTAAATGCAGTCTGAAAATTGTCTGCCATTGTCTGACAGATATGAAGCTTTTCTTTATTTGCTTCCGAAAAAAAAAAAAAAAAAGTATCCATCCATCCATCCATCCATTTTCTTCCGCTTATCCGGGGCCGGGTTGCGGGGGCAGAAGCCTAAGCAGAGAAGCCCAGGCTTCCCTCTCCCCAGCCACCTCCTCCAGCTCATCCGGAGGGACCCCAAGGCGTTCCCAGGCCAGCCGAGATACATAATCTCTCCAGCGTGTCCTGGGTCTACCACGGGGCCTCTTCCCGGTGGGACATGCCCGGAACACCTCACCCAGGAGGCGGCCAGGAGGCATCCTAATCAGATGCCCGAGCCATCTCAACTGGCTCCTTTCGATGTGGAGGAGCAGCGGCTCTACTCTGAGCTCCTCCCGGATGGCCGCACTCCTCACCTTATCTCTAAGGGAGAAAAAGTATGACAGATAAAACAAGAAGCCTTAGCCTAGATCAGGGCTCTTCAACTCCAGGCCTCAAGAGCCGGTGTCCTGCAGGTTTTAGATGTGTCCCTGATCCAACACACCTGACTCAAATGGCTGATTTACCTCCTCAGTATGCAGTCAAGTTCTCCAGAGTCCTGTTAATGACTTCTATATTTGACTCAGGTGTGTTGAAGCAGAGGCACATCTAAAACCTGCAGGATAGGTGCTCTTGAGGTCTGTAGTTGAAGAGCCCTGGCCTAGATATTCACTGGCTATACAGGAAGCCATCTGCACACAGGATAAGTCAGCAGCCTAACTGAAGGATCTGATTGGCTAAGATTAAACTATTGTGATATATAAACAAATGACAAGAGTCACATGAAAAAAGCAAGTACACTGTTGATTAAGTAGCAATTAATAAACCTACTTTCTAACCCACCCCCACCCCCCATCCCACCCCAGGAGCATTCTCATGGGAAAACTAACACCTCATTTATTTTTCCCTCCATCTCTCCTGTGTTCTCCCCCTTTTCCTTCATCTTTAATAAAGAACAGAAAGCTGAGGGGCCATAATACTGGCAAGGCAGGTCTGTTTGATCCCTATGCTGTGCTATCTACAGTTTTCTTTATTCATCTTGTATGGATGGGGATCGGTGGAGTGGACCGCCCGTCTGCCCAGAGGGACAAAAGTCCCCCTGCTAATTGCTGCCACATCAAATGAAGAAGGACATCCCAAATAGGAGCCCTCAGATTGATGGAGAGGGGTACCAGCAGGAAAAAAGACAGCTAGGTATTCTTAAAGCTGCTCACTGGTTTCACTCTCATTACTTCTTATTTTTTGGCACACATCAACTGATAAAGTCTGGTTATTTGGAAATTGTGGTAATTATTTGGGATTTTAATTGAAGGGATTCTTTTTATGACTTTCATGCTCTCCGTGTGTCATTGTGGTGTTACTCTAATTTCAGCCAAATTTCCCTTTTGCTTTTCTGATTGCTTTGAATTAATTACCTGACCCCAGTTTGAGAATAATAGCACTGGGTCAGCAGAACTTGGTGGAACCATAGTTTTCTTTTGTTTTGATGTTCATCAAAGGTAAGTTTTTTTGAAGAAGACTTGAAGAGACATTCCCAGATTAGTTCTGCCCACACAACTGCCTGCTATGTTATTGGGAAGCAGACAGTAGCTGACTGCCTGGCTGTTTGACTGGCTGACCCTCATTGTCCTTCAGCAACCAGGAAGATCAGTGGACCGGGACCTGGCAACAAAAGGCTTGTAGCCACAGCTCTGTGTGTTTGTGTGTTCATGTATGTGTATAGCTGTCACGGTCCAGTGATATAAGTGTCTCAGAGCCCTGGCTGGGTCCCACAGTGACAGAAAAAGAGAAAAAGCTGTCACTTCAGAGGATCTTTTCAAAACCTGCATCACTTTAGAGCAAACAGGCCCTAAAAAAGCCACAGTCCACATAGTCCTCCAAGCAGTCAAATGACTGATGCTCAGCTTCTGTTTCGAAAGTGATTTTTTTTAACTTCCCTATTTCACTCAAATATCTCCCCTCACCCCTAAAAAGCTGTTCATTTTCACAACTCATGCATTTCTGGTTTCCAATTGTTTGTCTGTTTCTATAAGCGTGGCTACCTGTCAAGTTTCAAAGTGTTTATTTATGTGCAGTCTCAACACGATGTTGGATCATGTTCTGGTGGGGCCGCAGTGAGGCTCACATCTTGATCTATGCCAGCAGGTCACATTAGGCCTTTGATAGCAGCAAGACAAACAGAACTTTTGGACATCAGCTCATCCATTAAGCATGGCTTCAGACTGTGTCAGCCAAGCATGCAGCACTGTCACTCACAGGTAAGTAAGCTTTTGTCAGCAGGAAGCGTGGTCATGGGGCACTCTAATCACACGGAAGAGCAGAATCTTCCTACCTGCAGCTCGAAATCAACATTTTGGTGGCTCACATAGTGAATGTCTTTGTTTCTTACCCCTTATCATAACATATTGAATATGTAAGAAGTACAAACACTGGTTGGCTGTGTTATATTAATATCATTTTTTTTAGCCCAATGTAAAGAAACTCTATCATTGTTTGTCTTTCAATATATATATATATATATATATATATATATATATATATATATATATATATATATATATATAAAAAGTAAAAAGTACCATATCTATTTCCATGAACCACACATAAAACAGGAAGTGAAGATAGAGAAATCATAGAAAGCATATGGCTGGTGGCACAGTGGTGCAGTTCCTCTGTTGCTTATTATATGATATGAATTGATCAAAAGCCAAAAAGTTTGGGATGCTTAAATTAGAATTCATTTGTATTCTTGATTTTCTTTTTGGGTTTGTTATTTTTTCAGGATTCACCAGCTGTTTATTCTCCAATTTCCTTAAGTTTTGACCTCTGCAAATAAAGTTTGGCATCCAGGCTCCAAATCAATATGTTACATACAGAGAGTGGCTAAATATCCCACCAGAGCCTATGGATGAGTAGTGCAGTGGTGGGAGGAGTCAAAACTGCACAGCAGCACTGACATGTCAGATGGAGAGATGGGAAATTCTGTGGTTTATATAGATCACCAAAACTGGACGTCTCCTTGGTGCCTGATCTATGAAGGATGGATGTGTATGAAGCGATGCAGCCTGAGATGATGCCTGAATTCATTTCACTGTTTGTTCCACATGTTTGTCTGACTGCCTGTGTTTGGCATTTGGGTTCACCTTTAGAAGTGAAGTGCAAAATCATGACATCTATAACACAATATCACAGACACTGAAACACAAATCTTTGTGTTACAGTATAGTTAATTATTTTTCAATTATTTTAGTAATCATAATTACACCAGCAAAATTGCCCATCTGTCATCACCTGTGCACAACTCTTAAAAAGGTGGTAATTTGCCCTAATTCTTCTTTTATGTCCTCAGTGTTTCATATAGATGATTATCTAAATGTTTTATTTGAATTAATATTTCTAGAAGACATTTGTCTTTTTTTATGACAGCGGTTTCACATCATCCAATCTTTTCTGTAAATAGCAAGAAGTCTGCAGATGGTTTTACAAGCAGTTCTAACTCACATCTCCAATCTCATTTCATTCGACTGGACTTTCCAACATACAGATCAATAAATTAGTATCTAAGAAATCAATAATTTGAATGTTAGTTGTCCATCAACAGCCCTTAGATAAAGATTTCTCCATAAATGCAGAGGATACCTTGCTGTTCAGTGTGCTGACCAGTGTTGCATGGCTTGTTACTCCTGACTGTCCTCATCAGCTCTCATTACCATCTTATCAGGAGCTGGATCTAATGAGGGTCAGTCTCTCATTACTGCCCATCTTGCTCACTCCAGTTTGACCTCTGACCTCTGCCTCCCCACAGCCAATAAAGATTGTGTTTTTGGCCTCTTTTAGTCTGTGGTCAAATGCAATTCAGAATTTTAAAGAATGATTTCAGAAGGCGAGTTGATAAAATGGTCTTGTCATATCATTTGAAAATCTGGATTCATTTCATCCATCATTTTTGACAAAGCAATACACTGAACAAAACCAATTCAATAAAATGAATCATCTAATGCTAAAGTTTTCTTTTTTTTAAGATTAAAATGTAACTTCAACATGGTAGAACTTCAGCTGGTTTTGAATGTAACTAGTGGTAAAAAGCGGGAGTGGGAGGGGGTTCGGGGGGGTGGGCTGACAGCATGGGGTCACAGGAAGGGTGGAGGTGAGGATTAGGGGGCAACAATGAGTTAAATGTTCCCCCTGTAGACCACATGGAGGCCGAAGCATCCCCCAAGTGTCGGTAATTTGTCTGGAATTGTGTGTGTGTGTGTGTGTGTGTGTGTGTGTGTGTGTGTGTGTGTGTGTGTGTGTGTGTGTGTGTGTGTGTGTGTGTGTGCGTGTGTGTGTGTGTGTGTTTGTGCACACATGTGTGCGCGCATGTGACCAAAGCTCAGGTCTTGGTCTCTGGTAGTTGGAGGTGAAGGGGCTCTCCACAGAGTGGTGGAGGACCCTTGCTGTCAGACAAGAATCTGAAGAGACCTCCCAGTAGCCGTCAGTGGTGAGATCCTGCAGCTTCAGTGATTCACAACCCTCAGCAGTGGAGGGAGTTGAACACAGTGAAAATTTCCAGCTGACTCTGGATTGATTCGTGTTACAGCGCAAAAGTAAAACATCTACCAAGCCACATAACTCTTAGCCCGCAACACGAGCAACAGTGGTTACATTTGAGGAATGCATATTAACAGTGTGAAATTAAATCATCTGAATTCAGTTTAATACAGTACACCCACAGAAATATTAGTCTTTAATCAAGTCATTCATGAAAAATCAATATAATAACTGTTGTTAATAATAACTCTGTTTAGACTATAAATAGAAATAAATAAACAAGAAGGTGATGAATTTTGCAACATTTGGGTCATCCATTTGTTTTCTCCATATGATCTCAGATTTGTTACTGAAGGATATGGAGATCGTGGTCACTGAATACGATGAAGGTGGTGAAAGTGATGGTGAAGGCGTTGGAGGTGGTGTCACTGATGGCTGCACTTCTGCTCTTCCAGTGTCACTTTAAATGGCACACTGCCATCTAGTGTCAAGACTAAAACATTGTCCAGACAGGAATACAGTGCTGTGAAAAAGTGTTTGTCACCTTCTTTTTTTTTCTCCTTTTTTCTCACATGCCTATCAAAAAAGAGGCATTAACACAGACAAAGATAACCCCATTAAATACAAAGTGCAGTTTTTAAATGATGATTTAATTTATTAAGGGAATAAAGCTGTCCAAAATCTACTTGACCCTGTGTGAACAAGTAATTGCTTCAAAGTCAATGACATCTATCAGTCTGGAAAGGGTTACAAAGCTATTTCTAAGGATTTGGGTCTCCAGTGAACCACAGTGAGAGCCATTATCCACAAATGGAGAAAACTTGGAACAATGGTGAACATTCTGTCAGAATTACTCCAAGAGCGCATTGATCACTCATTCGGGAGTGCCGAGAGTTCCAAGGCAAAAACCACTGCTGACCACAAAGGCTCATCTCATATTTGCCAACATTTTGATGATTCCAAAACTTTTGGGAAAATATTCTGTGGACTGACAAGACGAAAGTTTGGGAACTTTTTAGTTATATCTGGTGTGAAACTAAGACAGGATTTCATAAAAAGGACATCATACCAACAGTCAAACATGGTGGCGGTAGTGTGATTATCTGGGGCTGATTTGCTGCTTCAGGACAACTTTGCCATCATTGATGGGACCATGAATTCTGCTCTCTACCAAATAATCCTGGGGGAGAATGTCCAGCCATGACTTCATGCCCTGATGCTCAGACTCACTGGGGTTTCGCAGCAGAACAATGATCCAAAACACTCCAGCAGGTTCACCTCTGAGTGGCTCAAAAAAACAAAATGAAGGTTTTGGAGTGGGCGAGTCAAAGTACAGACTTAAATCAGATTTAGATGCGTTAGCATGACCTTAAACAGGCTGTTCATGCTCACCCTCCAATGTGGCTGAATTAAAATTATGCTGCAAAGACTAGTGGGCCAAAGTTTCTCTGCAGCAAAGCAAAAGACTCACTGCCAGTTATGGCAAATGCTTTATTGCAGTTCTTGCTGCCAAGCGTGGCACAACCAGTTATTAAGTGAAGAGGGCACTGACTTTTTCACACAGGGCCAGGTAGGTTTCGATAGCATTTGTCAATTGTAGTTACTCAGGTCTGAAATATGTAAGTGTGAAAAAAAAAAAGAAACCAGGAAGGGGACAAACACTTTTCCATGTCAGGAATCAGGGTCAGACTGAGCAATTTTTCAATTGAAACATTTTTAGGGTGCAGTTTGATGAGCCAAGTGACAGGACAAGCCAAAAAACAATATGATAGTAAACCTGCTGCTATAGAACCCTTCAAGGGTGGGAGAAACATGGACTGAATTTTTTATTCTTAAAGTTTGAAACAAAGAACAAACTCAGCTGCAGCATTTGTCTCCTGAGCAGCTATCAAACACATGTGGTGCCCTTTCTCAGAGTACAGAGGCTGATGGATTATTGTTCTCTTGTAGCCATATTTATGGCTACATGAGTTTTCTTGTTATATGAGCAAACTCCAAAACAAACCTGTAATGTGAGGCAACATTTTTTTAAAAGTCAAAATACGACAAAACAGAGCTGAAATCAATGTTCAACTTCCATTTCTTGTTTTGTGTTCATCAGAAATAACTGTACATACCCTGCAAAGGTTCATCAGTCCACTACTGAGCTCTTTTTAGAAAAGATGTATCATAATCCTTCTAACTTCACTGACACATAATAAGTAAACATGGTCATGTTTGATAGTTGAATGCATTTTGCAATATTCCTGATTTACAAACACAGCTGCTCACATATGCACACGTGTCACTGCAGCTGTCTCACACGCAGGACTGTGTGGGCATGTTATCTGCACGTCCTGACATGTTTGGCTGCATAAAGAGTGGTACAAAGTAAAAAGGTTGTGCTGTCATAAAACTGCACAGGAGCAATGAGTAATAATAGCAAAACATGATGGTTACAAACCTGTCAGGGGCTCATTTACAAAATGATGTTAATAATTAAATGATGTCCAAGTTTACTTGGATATATTTGGTTGTACATTTGCTTTATACTGACTTGATGTATGCTAAGTTACCTTTGTTACTGCTGAGTGAAAATTATTCCTGCTAGATTTTTAATGCAGTCCATTCTGCTCTGTTGTCTCTTGTCATCAATGCAGGTAGTCTCTGTAAATGTATGTGCAGCCGTTCATGTGCCACAATTTTTAACTAAAACTGAGGTTTTATGAGCTTCACAAATTCTTATATTTATTGGAAAGTAAATCTGCCGTCACAATAAAAGCTTACAAGCTACGGAGGATTTCTTTCAACCGGAGACGCCACAGTCACACGATCACATGACGTCTGAAGACATTTTTTAGAATCTTAAACAAAGAGGCAAAAACAATAATCTTGTTTGTGTTTGTTTGCTCAGCCTATCACAGCCCTGCCCTTCACCTGCAGCAGGGGGTGGAGATGCTGCATGATATGTCAGTGTAAATCTTTAGCATATCACAAAACACACACACACCCCCTTCTGATGACACAGGAAGAGTTGCTTCTTTTGAAGTTGTCAGTTTGCTTTGTCTTTGGCCTCTTGGATAACCTCTAAACCTCTGTGACACAGGCTGAGGTTACTCTCGTTCAGCTTCATTTCATCTCTGTAAGAATGTATTTAATATACCCATTTTAACCTGACTGGGAAAGATATCCTAAAGTAATGATAGTAATGATTTTTAAAAAATCACTTCTGCAGCTGCTCAAGAGCTTCCTGAGGATTCACATGCAGCACGTTTGAAGAAAAACAAAACAAAAGAAATGATCAGCTTTGAAACCTTCCCTGTTGAACAAAGCATTCTTTTCTTGACGTTTCTTGATGCTTGTGATCATATATTCATGTGTGTATTGGGAAAAAGTAAAAAATCTTTCTATATGCAAAGGGCTGCATTTGAATCAAAAACTATTTGGAGACAATAAAGTAAGATATCATCTGAACCACTGCACTTGTTACTGCACTGACAACCTTCTTCTCTGAATGCAAAATGACAAACTGATAACAATAAGTCAATCTTCCTGTGTATTAGTATCAAATATAGAAATAGAGTACAACTACAGTACAGAGCATGATATGCATATTAATGACATTTTTAAAACTAGTCATGATTTGCTGCTAAAAAGAGACTGTATGTAAAAGATGTCTCTCTGCTCTGAAAAGTACAGCCACTGTGGAGGTACAGTGTATCACAACATTTCTGCAGATATTTAAGTATATCTTTTCATGGGACAACACTGACAAAATGACACTTTGACACAATGAAAAGTAGTCTGTGTGCAGCTTATATAACAGTGTAAATTTATTCTTCCCTCAAAATAACTCAATATACAGCCATTAATGTCTAAACCAGCGGCAACAAAAGTGAGTACACCCCTAAGAGACTACACCCGTAAATGTCCAAATTGAGCACTGCTTGTCATTTCCCTTCCAAAATGTCATGTGACTCATTAGTGTTACTAGGTCTCAGGTGTGCATAGGGAGCAGGTGTGTTGAATTTTGTAGTACAGCTCTCACACTCTTTCATACTGGTCACTGAAAGTTCCAACATGGCAAAGAACTCTCTGAGGATCTTAAAAGACGAATTGTTGCTCTACATGAAGACTGTTATATAAGCTGCACACAGACTACTTTTCATTGTGTCAAAGTGTCATTTTGTCAGTGTTGTCCCATGAAAAGATATACTTAAATATATGCAGACATGTGAGGGGTGTACTCACTTTTGTGATACACTGTATGTTAAACCTATATTCTTTGGCTGGGGGAAGTGCCAGTCAGACTGTGTAGTCTATGGGAAAATGTCAAATGTTCTTGGTGCTTAGGTGATCAATGACTCCAGCAAACCAATTTCCCTCTCAGAGTGCAGATTTACTTATGGTTCCTTCAACTCAGACCCAGGGTTTGGGTCAAAAGACAGACACTCTCTAAGATTATTGCCAAGTGCTTCTCAAGTAAAGAGACAATGTGTATAAGTAACTCTGTGAGTCAAAAGTTCAGGCTGCAGATCCTTCATTCAGATCCTGGCCCAATTTGAAGCCTGATGCCACATGTAGGAATGTTTCTTTATTGAAATAAAGCAGAATACTAAAAAAACAATGACAATTTTTTTTTATTTTGTTGTTTGTTCTGGATGGCCAAACATTTCTCCAGTTAAGCAAAAGTAAAATAGACCATAATATTGGTCCTGATTTTTTTTTTTTTTAATGACTCATCCAATTCAAGAGCCTATCCCAGCTGTAACAGGGTGAGAGGCAGGTTACACCTTGGACAACCATTTACACTATAGGGCAATTTAATGTCAACAGTTAACCTAAAGTATTTGGATAATAGGAGGAAGCTGAAGTACCCAGAACATGCAAACTCGACACAAAAGGGCCTCAGCTTTTCGGGATTCAAACTCAGAACCTTCTTGCAGTGAAGCAACAGTTCTAACATGCTAACCACTGATAGCCACACTGAAATGTTTCCAGTAGTAAAACTAATTCTCTCTGTCTTATATTTTTACTGCAGTTTCACTGAAATCATTCAGGCTCAAATAAAGTTTTCCAGTCCCTGGCTGTGAACATAACGGATATGTGTGATTGAAACAGTTATATATATTACTGAATTTTTTTCATGTTTTCCACAGCCATTATGCATTAGCTTTAATTAGCCCTTTACACTTTGTGTATACCTTTGGACTATTTTGAAGATGTAATTATGGTCTATCCATCACTATTTTAGAATCTAAACCTATGCTGTACAGTGTTACAATGATTTAACATGTAAGGTTTAAGTCAGATGCAGTAACCTCGGCATTTAAGGGCACTATATTTAATCTATCTGATGTAGAGAGCATATACTTCTGAGAGAGAGAAAGCACAGGCAAACCCTTTTGACGAGTAAGGTTGTTTTGTTCATGTTTAAATCATCACAATCAACTTCCAGAGAGGTTTTTTCTTTTTTTTTTTACTTTCTTTGTCTCAAACACACAAAACAAATAGTGCAGGACATCTGTTACTTGAACAGCTGTGTTGCTCTGGAGTCCTGCCAAAGTTTATGAGTCCACACGTGCTCAGTATCAGAACAGAACAAATTGAACAGGCATGAGAGAGATTTGTGTTCCCACCTCCCTGGAGTATGTTACACTGACTTACATACGTTCCTAGAATAAGGATCACTATTCCAAACCTAAACCTAAACCTTAATCAATTCAGAGAGACAGCTGCAGATCACTCTTCCAAATCTAGCAGCATAGTTGCTGCTAAAGGAGCTGTTGTTGGGTATCTGTATAATATTGTAACCTTAAAACAGCCCACAATCGCATAGCTTATGCTATGATTTTGCCCTGTATAAGATTAGAGGTGTACTGTAGAAACTGACTTTGAGGGTAGACAGTTTATACTAAAATCCAGTTAAGTCAATAAGTTTAAACAGTGTGATACCTGAAAAGAAACATAAAGACAATGACCACTACATATGGCTACTGAAATAAATTTAAAAAACAAAGAAACTGATTCAGAGTTTAGTAATAATTACAGATGCACCAGTCAACCAGGGATAGGAATCAGCTGATTTTCAGCACTCCTGCCCTGAACAGTGACCGGCTGGTCAGCCTCACATCAGTCTGATCACAAGTCAGTCCATCTCACAGGGGTGCAAACAGTCAGCCACATGTTAACATGCCGTTAGCTTGGCGGCTTTACACTGTGAGTGAAGACACAAAGTTCACCAACGTAAGCCACGGTTTGCCTAATGAGACACTAAAACATGAAAATTGAGAAGCTAACAAAGACAAAGCTAACAAAGAGAAAGTGCCTAAAGCTAAAGCTATCCAGAGCTCAGGCCCGGCCACAAGCCAGCAGCCTTGGTATGAGCCTCAGTATGAGCAACGGACCAAAGCAGTTAGCAGAAAAGTTATCAAGAGGAGTGAAAAAGAGAAAGGGGTCGATTATATCCTGTTACAGTACCTGGTGTGTGAAAAACATACTGGAAAATGACTGAAGTAACTGATATTTGCTTTGTTCTTTAAATATGTTGCACCTGCTTTTCTGTGGTAATGTAAAAGGTAATGTAAAATTGTAATTGGTGCATCTCTAGTAATAACTATACCAAATATCAACAACTAGCTCAAATAATGCATCCCATGCAGTCAATTTAAGGAACAAAATACTTCACTCAGATAAACAGGACTAATCAAGGATGTCTTACAACTTTAGATTTGGCTTTTTAATCATCCTTTTTTTTTTTAAATGTCTAGAGTTGTTTTGACAAAAACAAGTAAATTGATTATTTGACAATTAACTCTCATCCCTTCAGTAATGAAAGAGCCTGGATCATGTCCAAATTAGACATTTTTTGTCCTTTAACTTGCTTTGCCATAAAGAAATTTAAAAATTGTAAATAAACTGTCCCAAACCACAATGGTGAGAAAACATGGTTTGGTACTGTCAAGGTAATGTCATGTTCTGACATATTTCTAGTCATACCCTTATGATCTCATACTCTTAATCCTCGCATAGGTCACATAAATCTATGAGGGTTTAGAGGTTAGGGCTTAGAGTGGACATTAGGATTGGGCCTAAATCTTTACAAAGGGCCTCTTACTGTGACAACAAGTGTGTTGTCTACTTTTTGTGGGATTTCAGTTCCATCCATCCATCCATCCATCCATCCATCCATCAATTTTCTTCTGCTTGTCTGGGGCCGTGTTGCTGGGACAGCAGCCTAAGCAGAGAAATCCAGACCTCCCTCTCCCCAGCCACCTCCTCCAGCCTATCTGAGGAAACATCGTGTTCCCAGGCCAGCTAAGAGATATAATCTTTCCAGCATGTCCTGGGTCTTTCCCAGGGCTTCGTCCCATTAGGACATGTATGGAACACCTCACCCAAGTGGCACCCAGGAGGCATCCTAGTCAGATGCCCAAACCACTTCAACTAGTTCTTTTCGATGCAGAGAAGTAGCAGCTCTACTCTGAGCCCTGCTCAAATGACTGCACTCTTCATTAGATCTCTAAGGAAGAGGCCAGCCACCCTTTAGTGGAAGCTCATTTCCGCCACTTGTTCTTTCGGTTTCTACCAAAGGCTCATGACCAAAGCTGAGGGATTCACTGATCAATCAGTAAATTAACGGCTCTCTCTTCACCACAATGGACTGGTGCAGTGTCCACATCACTGCAGCTCCCGCTTCCCTCTCCCATCACTCATGAACAAGACCCCAAGATATGTAAACTCCTTTAATGGGGCAGCAACTCATCCCTGACCCAGAGTGGGCACTCCACCTTTTTCTGGCTGAGGACCATAGCCTCACACTTGGAGGTGCTCATTCTTATATCTGCTGCTTCACACTCAGCTGTGAACTCCAGTGTGAGCTGGAGGCCACCATCTGGAACGCAAATTTCGTTATATGTTTACATATAATGTCAATAAAGTCTTCTTGTCTTGTCTTGTCTTGTCTTGTCTGGTCTGTTGAAGCCAATAGGACCACATCATCCGCAAAAAACATACATGAGATCCTGAGGCCACCAGGGCAGAAGCCTTCCACCATCTGGCTACACCTTGAAATTCTCTCCATAAAATTATAAACAGAGTTGGTGACGATGACCTGTGACCTAGGGTGTCCCGGTGCCATGGCACTTCTGGACCTCCATGTATTTGAACATGGTGTTTGTTATGGACAAATTATAGTTTGTACAGAAGTCCAATAATAAAACACCATTAGGGTTCAGATCAGGCAGTTCCTTTCCTCCTAATCCCGCCCCACCAGGTCTCACTGTCATTGCCCACGTGAGCGTTGAAGTCTCCCAGTAGGATGATGGAGTCACCGGATGGAGAACCCTCAAACACCTCAAGAATCCTGGAAACTCTGAACTGTCATTTGAATCACAAGTGCATATAAAGGTCAGTACACATTCCCCAGCCTGAAGGCTCAGGGAAGCAAGCTTCTCATCCACTGGTGAAAACTCCAACGTACAAGCAGCGAGCCAAGGGTATACAAGGAAACCCACCCCAGCCCACTGCCTCTAAACGAAAGCAACTCCAGACTGGAACAAAGTCCGGCCCCTCTCTAGAAGACTGGTTCCAGAGCCCAGGCTGTGTGTTGAGCTGAGTCTGACTATATCCAGCCACTCAACATCACACACTAGGTCAGGCTACTTCCCCAAAACAGAGGTGACATTCCATATCCCAATAGCCAGCCTCAATAGCTGAGGATAGCTCTGTCAGGGCCTCTGCCTTTGGCCACTGCCCAACAAAAATTACACCCAACCTCTATGATGCCTCCTGCAGGTGGCTTACAGGAGGGCAGGCCCATGCCTCCTCTTCGGGCTGCAGCTGGCTGGGCCCCATGGGTTAAGGCCCAGTCGCCAGGTGCGCTCTCTCCTGAGGACCTTCCCCAGGCATGGCTCCAGGGTGGGGTCCCAGTAACCTTATCCCAGGGTAAACTGTACCCTTAATCTATTTCTCATAGAAGTTGTTGGAATTGCCGCTACCATGGGGCAAAAGCCCCCCAGACACACAGCCCCTGGGATCACTGTGACACACAAATCCCTCAACCACAATTAGGTGGCGATTTGCGGTGAGGTAATGGTAAATGGTAAATGGACTAGTTCTTATATAGCGCTTTTCTACTCAGTCAGAGCACTCAAAGCGGTAGTTCAGTTCAATTTTATTTATATAGAGCATGTCCACTCCAGGTGATGAGCTTCTCTGAGCAGCACAGAAAAACCTGTCTGATCCCTCTGTGGCCTCCTCCACAATGCCAAAGTGTCTTGTAGCTAGCCTGTTCTTACTGGCAGGTCAGTGTGTCTCACAGTCTCTCTGCTACCACTGGTGTCTGGTTTTGTGTGAATAAGAAATACATTGTAAATTGCTTTGTAAAATTCATGTGTGAGGATACAGTGTATAAGACATGTGGGGACTGTGTGAAATCCCCAGCAAACTTTTTTCAAATTGTTAAAGATTGTGCTTAAAAATATTAAGCTTCCAATATCATTTTATAAATTAGTTTGTCTTTTATGAGTACAAGTAAACGTGACAACAGGGTGAAAGCATGACATGCATTTTCACCCACTGACGAACCAGTGGGCTTTGGCCTCATAGAAATGTTTGCAGAACTCAATCATTAATCTGTGTTAATGTTGGTGATGGTCGCTTATCCAAAACCTCCAGCTGTGTTTTCATAGCTGGCAGAAAGAAAACACAGAAGCACGTTCTTGGCAGTGAAACACTTCTGGACTTCTGAACTGTTTAAGATAACTTGTTTTCAGAGGCTGAAACCATCACTACCACTGACCAAAGCTGCCCCTGTTGGCACTTTTCCTTTTCAAAGAATTGATAAATGGCCAGGTCAGCAGTTTCATACTCACTCACAAACCTTCCTTCGTTGGTCCACTTGTTTGACAGTGCCCCCTGCTGTTAGAAGGCCATATTTCAGACAAAGAAAATACTTGTTTTCATCCAAAGCACTACATCATCATAGGTGTTTTGCAATGTAAAATCATGGTGGTCTTGCTTATTTACAGTTTGCTCTTTTTTAAACTTCTGCCTTTTTATTTTGTTTTGTTATGTTTTCTGTAATCTGTAATGTTGGGAAATAAACACCTGGCTGGTCTGCATCTCATCTCTGTCTCAGAACTCCTGCTTCAATCCAGCTGCCACTGGCTATTCCAACAGAGGCTCATGTGGTCTGATTTAGTGTGTTTTTTGTTTTTGGAACAAGGCTAAACTAAGAGACAGCACAGAGGCTTCAATTAAGAAGCCACGGCAGTCAGTGAGAGTTAGGTTCCAAAACTGGCTATTTATTAAAATCTAGTTTAAAACTTAAAGTATTCTATCAGTGAGCAAAGTACACAACAAAATGCAATGCTAAATATACATGCAAAGACAAATTATATTGCTGGCAAGCATGAACCCCCTGGTGGAAACCACCACATTAGAAAAGGACAGGATTAAAACTGTACATTGCCAAAAATGACTGACAAACAAACTGAGGCTAAAATACTTAATAAAACATTCCTGTAAGAAATAGCGATCAGTCTGGCTACAAACAAACAGAGTTCTAAGATAAATTTGTCTACATTGTTGACATAGTTTAGAACATACATCACTACCAGCTAACTGCATCCTCGTCTTCAGCCTAGAATAAAAGTTAGGGGACACCCATGGATTAATATGTAATAATACAATATCTACAACAATAAAAATAATGACTATAATCAATAACATAAAATTACACCATTTAATCTACCCAAGAAGTATATTAATCAGGCCAAACATCAATTCAAAGTTCATACTCACATACAAATACTTTCTTTTTGCACACATTTATTGCCACTCACCAATATTCGTAGATATATTCTCACATTTACATATTTTAACACACATTTGTTCATTTTATATTTGCTATCAAAAAGATCTACAAACACAGTGCATTTAAGCATGTAGACATCATCAAGATGACCTGCTTAAGTTCAAACTGAGCTTCAGGAAGCCCAGAGATCAGAAGAAAGGTGATTTAAGTGACTTTGAACATGGCATGATTGTTGGTGCCAGAAGGACTGGTCAGACTACTTCAGAAACTGCTGATCTGCTAAGATTTTCCCACATAATCAGGTTTACAGAGAATGGTCTGAAAGAGTGTTTTCCACAGTTTTCATTGTGGCAGAGCACCTTTGGGAATGTGGCAAAATAGGAGATTCACATCATGGATACAGGGCCAACAATTCTGCTGTGTGATGTCATCATGTCAATATAGACCAAAATCTCTGAGGAATGTTTCCAGCACTTTGTTGAACCTATGCCATTAATAATTAAGTCCGTTTTGAAGGCAAAATGGGGTCCAAACAGATTCATTTTCTCCAGAAAATAGCATCACTATTCCTGGAAGATCCCTCAGACCTCTGTAGGAGTTTAATAGAAGAACAACTGTGGAAATGGAAGGCAGGTCATCTATGCAGGCATGTTGTGTCTTACATGGGTCGCCTTCAGCTAACAGCCTTCTTTAATAGCGTGCAGTGTCTTTGTGTTTTGCTCATGAGCCTCAGAAGGAAATATAGATTCTTAGATGCATCTTTAATCCTTCATTTTCTTCTTGTTGATTTCAAGAACTATTTTATTGTTCTATAATATACGATCCTAAAACAGGACAGCTATTTACGCTTGTGAATGTTCTATGAAATTCACACACAGTCTAAGCCTATGTTTGAATCTTATTTTGATTCTTTACTTGCTCTCAGACCGTTAAACATCACTGAGGCTTCAGCAGAAAGAAGAAAAATTGAAACTGTCCAGTGATGTCACCTATCGGTGATGTCACCCATTGGTTTCTGAAGTCCTTTTTTAAAGTTTCGAGATGAGCGTTTGCCCAGTTACCATCTCGGCTGCAATAACCTGGATGTGATGAAGAGGGGCTGGTCCGACTAGCAACTTTTGATTGTCATTAGTCAGAGAGTGTGCAGTTTCATACCACAGATAATCTTCCATTTTGAAACATAGTATGACTGAGATTTAAAAAACAGATGTATTTTTTAATATGATTAGTGCATGCCTGGATAGAAGAACACACAGTGGAATGCTATCAGTCATGGATTGGCCTCCCCAGAGCCCGGACCTCAGCATTACTGAAGCAGTGAGGGAGCATCCTGACAGAGAACAAGACAAAAGGCAGAAACATCCAAAGAAGAGCTCTGAATGTCCTCCAGGAAGCCTGGAGAACCATTTCTGAAACTATTTAGAGAAATTAGAAGAACGCTGCCCAGAAGAGCTCAGGCTGTGTTAAAGGATACACACAGCCATCCCAAACAGTGATGTTCAAGCTCATTTATATTGTACAAACTCTGTTTTAGATTGTATTTTCATGTATATTTGCATGTTTCAATAAAGCCCTACATCTATTTCCCATTTTTCAAAAATATTAAAGAAATGAGGGGTAGCTCAAGTCTTTTGCACAGTACTGCACATCTCAGACTGTACAAGCTTCAAGTTAACATGTTAAATGTTAAAGTTAATGGCAGTACAGTTAGAAAAAGACTAAACAAGTATGGCTTGTTTGGAATGGATGCCAGAAGAATACTCTGTTTCTTTAAAAGAACATGGCAGGATGGCTTAGTTTAGCAAAGTTACATCTGAACAAACCACAAGACTTCTGGAACAGTGTCCAACAAACAGTTTCACAGGACTGCACAGCATCCTGTAAATCTGGAAATGGACCGGCATTTATATAGTATGTTTCTAGTCTTACTGATCACTCTAAGAGCTTTTAAATATCTCTGGAAATAAAATGTGAAAATAAAAATCTAAAATGTAATAATGAAAGCAAATTAAAAATATTGCTTAACATCAAAGCCTTTTATTTTATTGTAATTGCATCCCCCTCTGTCACACTAATCTACGTATGTCCTCCTTCATAAAATTAAACAAAATAAAATAAAATGCACCTCATCTGGTGTCAGACTGTCTGTATTACACTTTGACCTCCAGCCACTAGAGGGCAGCACTGCTGCGGGGTAGGAGGAAACCATCAGATGTCAACTTCCGGCGTTTACCTTGCAGCTCCTGGGACGATGGCCGGCAGAATGGTAGAGGATGATCTATTTGATAGTATTCTGTTGGCAGAAGAAAGGTGAGTTTTGTGGGTAAATGTCGCTTCTTTTAGCAGTGTGAAGCTAAGTGTGGTTGTCTTATAGGTTCCGTGGTGAAGGCTATCAGGAGGGGTTTGAGAAGGGGACCCGCCGAGGACTGCAGGACGGCCGCAGACATGGAGCCGCTCACGGGGCCCGGCTGTCCTGTGAGGTGAGGATCGTGACCACAAAGCTACATCTATCTTTGATTTAGAGCTCACACTGGGTCCCTGTCACCTTCTTCCTGACAGATGTCCTTCTATTACGGGTTTGCTGTCACGTGGAAGTGTCTCCTCCGGCATAGCACTGATGCCAAATCGAGGTACGAGCTCCACAAACAAGATCCTCCAATATTTTCATGCGGGTATTCATCGCTTTGTGCTCAGTTTGAATCCTGTGATGTTTCAGCGCACAGCAGTGACCTGCAGAGCTCAATTAATACGAGCCAGCGGGATGTTTGTGGGCTGAAACTGTCCTTTGCTTCTTTGATTAATCCTGGCTGAAGTTACCTTGAATAACACCACCCGTTCAGCATCCATATATCTGGTTCTGCCGATCGTGTGTGGTTGGATGAGGTGGGCTGTTGCTTCCCAACACGCAATGCAGCAAGAGTTTAATATTATTGGTGCTACTGTTAGTTTGCTCTTCATTTTCCACACTTTCCCCCATGAGGTTAGCTGAAAGAGTTAATATGAGAGATTTTAATTGAGTCAATTTGAGTGATGATCAGATTTAATGTAATAAAAAAAATTGATAAGTTCATAAACTTCTTCTGGTTTGAAATGCCTTTGTAGACACCAAATACAATCAGCATTGATGATGCAAATGCAGTATTAAAAAGTCAACCCTAGTAACTGGTTGTGTAACCCTTGGCAGCAAGAACTGCAATCAAGCATTTGTGATAACTGGCAGTGACTCTTACACATCGCTGTGGAGCAGTTTTGGCCCACTCTTTTTTGCAGAGTTGTTTTAATTCAGATACAGAAGCCCTAGGAATGACTTTGTAACCCTTTCCAGACTGATAGATGTCAGTGACTTTGTTTCTCAGCTGTTTCTTTAGTTTGTGGCATGATGTGTTGCTTTTTTGAGATCTAGCCTGCTTCACATTGTCAGCCAGGTTGTGTTTAAGTGATTTCCTGATTCAGCATGTCTGGCAGTAATCAGGCCTGAAACTGAACTCCACTTTCCAAAAATCTGGTTAATCAGTTACTTTTTCACAGAGGGCCAGGTTAGCTTTGGATAACTTTTTCCCTTAAGAAATGAAATCATCATTAAAAACTGCGATTTGTATTTGCTCAAGTTATCTTTGTCTAGTATTTGTTGATCTGAAACATTTAACTAATATTCAATTTAAAAAAATCAGGGAGGGGAGGCCAAATTATTTTTCACAGAACTGTTGTTTCCATTGGGAAAGAAGTTATTTGTAAGTGTTTCACCTGGTCGCCACCTGAACATCTCAAAGTTTGAGTGTATAGAATTGTTATAGCTATATGCTGTATGAATCCAACTTGTGTAAACTCGTGTGCCATCAGAAAGCGTGTGAAAGCACTGGAGACCCTCCTTGGTTTGATCCAAAGCTCTCCTATTGATGATCCCCAGTCTGAGAAGCTACAGGATGACATGGACAAGCTTCGAGCCAAGTTCAGACAGGTAAGAACAGTACTCAGTTCGTCCCTGTTCCCCAACCTAACAACCTTCTTCATTTTATTAAGCAGTTCCTTCAGGTGCCTAGTGATCCGAGACTTAACAACTTCAACAACTCTTGTGGATACAGGTTGTCGTTTAACAGGAGGGACATACTTGGTGTTTCTCTCTCATACAGTGCGGGAAATAATTATTTGATTCTCTTCTGAATTTGTAAGTTTGCGCACTTACAACGAAATAAACAGTCTCTAATTTTTATGTTTTTTTTTTTTTCATTTTCCTTTCAGTTTTTTCATTTTAACCCTTTAACTTCAAAGTGCTGCCATTCGCAGGCTTCCGGCAGTAATTACCGTAATTGCTGTAATTCAAAGTGCGTTTGAACAGGTGTTTCAGCAGTGATACGCTCTGCATCAATCAGCTGTTACAAGTAAGAGCAGGTAACAGGTGCATCGGCGGCGATCGCCGCTGTTAAAGGGTTAATGGAGTGAGACAGAGTATCAGCCGCGAACCAGAAAAACACACTAGAGAAAAGTTATAAATTGATCTGCATATCATTGAGGGAAATAAATATTTGATCCTCAAGCAAAACATGGCTTACTACTTGGTGGAGAAACCCTTGTTGGCAAACACAGCGATAAGATGTTTCTTGTAGTTGGTCACCGGGTTTGCCCACATCTCAGGAGGGATTTCGGCCCACTCCTCTTTACAGAAACTCTCTGAATCCCTTAGGTTTCTGGTTACCCCTGACAACTTGAAGCCTTAGCTCCCTCCACAGATTTTCTATAGGATTGAGGTCTGGAGACTGGCTAGGCCACTCCATGACCTTAATGTGCTTCTTCTTTAGCTACTCCTTTGCTGGTATGTTTTGGGTCACTGTCATGCTGGAAGTCCTGTCCATGAATCATGTTCAGTGTTCTGGCTGAGTTTTTACTCAGTTTGAGTTTTTACTGGCCCTGTCCATTGGTTCTCAATGAAGTCATCCTGTAACCTTAGCAGAAAAACAACCCCAAATGTTTCCACATTCCAGGCACCGCAGGATTTCAGTCCATCACGGCGTAGTGTGTTACCAATGGTGTTCTTGGTGACTGTGGCTCCAGCTGCCTTCAGATTATTAATAAGCTCTTCCTGTGTAGTTTTTGGGCTGATCTACCACCTTTCTCATGATCATCTTCCCTCCATGAGGTAAGATCTTTCATGGAGCTCCAGGCCGAGGGCAACTGATGGTCATTTTATTCTTCAGTTTCCGAATAATAGTACCAACAGTACTCATCAAGCTCTTTGGTCTTGATGAGTATGGAATGGAAGAAATTGATTCTGTGGACAGGTGTGCTTTATGCACATAACAAATTGAGATCAGCAGTAACTGTGATTGACTGATTGCAGTCTATGTGCCACATGGACACACAGCCAATCTGCGGGGGCTTTATTTCACTCAGTGATATGCACGATATTCTGTCTCTCTTCATTAAAATGAAACTACCATAAAAATTAGAGACTCTTCATTTCTTTCTGAGCAAACTTATCTGCCACTGTAAGTATGGCAGATAAGGCTATGGCTTCAGTGTCACTGCAGTCACTATTTTCAGTCTTATTTGCTTTACTGGTTCGTTTGTTCACCTGTCAGTGAGGAGCCCCTCCACAGCTTCTTCACCTGCTGTGGGGAGTGCTGGTGAATTAGAATAAGGTTCCCATTAGTGTAAAAGTGACCTTAGTCTGAAGAAGATGGAATGCTGTCACTTTAACAGATTGGTTGGAGCCAGCAAAGATGCATATCCCATATCTTAGGACTTTGTTTACAAAGCAAAGGAAGCAAAACTGCTTTGAGTAATACAAGCTTACTGACCTTTGTTTTACTTATCCCGAAAAAAGTCAAAGAATTAAAAGGTACATATTTAACATGACTAATTCACTTTTCTGTAGCATTATTTTTTCTCTCTTGCCTTGTTTTTTGAAGCACTCTTTGGACCTGTTAACATGAATTCAATTCAGTTTAATTCATATAGCACCAAATCAGAACATCAGTCATCTCAAGGCGCTTTAATCTTACTAATGACACCTGGTATTCCCAAGTGCTCTCCCATCCAAGTACTAGATCAGATGAGATTGGATGTGCTCAGGGTGCTATGGCTGTAAGCTATTACAAAAGCTGCAGCGAGAAGAGGATCATAATGACATCATTATGCCCCCCTGAGTGGTGATAATTCATTTATCACACCACAGCAGCAAGAGCAGCAAATGAACAGAAAGTGAATCAACAGATTTAATTGGTATATATTTTAAAAACTGTCCACTACCAGTGCTAAAAGCAGGCTTATTCTCCAGTGAGCTGTCACTCTCCTGCATAACCTGCTAGCTAACCTCTCGTTGCTTCTGTGCAGGTCTGCTCTATGCTCAGTGTCCCCGCTGACTTCAAGGATTACATCAGAGTGGCCGAAGGGACTTCATTCTGATTCTGTCCTGATGATGGAGCAGAGCCAACCTCTGCACCCCAGACAGAAGGTGGAGGCTGAGTTGATATCAGCCTTTAATGCGCCAGCAAAGAGTGGTCTGCAGTGGATTCACTGGAGTGTGAAACAGTGACAGTGTGACAAACAGTGTGTGATCCTTGATAATCTAGATCAGTCTGAGAAGGAAATGTTGTCACTGCAGAACTGATGTCCAGACTCTAGAAACTGCGGATTTATTGCAGTGATTTAGTTTGGACTGCAGAACTTATGATCAGGACAGTAACTTTGTGTGAAGACTATGAAGTTGTGTCCACGAGCAGAACAGAAAACAGCAACATCGGTTCAGCTAGATGATTGTTGATGAAGGTAGTAAAGTGCAGTTTAGAGTACTGAAAGGAAATGTGATTAATTCACCGATGATACATACGGCAATACATGAATGTTAAGAACAGATGTACCTCCGTCTGCTGTACCTTTAAGAACATCCGTTTTGAATGGAGGAATTTTATTGTTTGCGTTGTGTGTATGTTGTGTGTTTTGGCAGTGTGGTTTTGCTACCTGCATCCATGGAGACGGGATTTTTTTTTCTCCTTAACTGTTGTGCCATTTTTTGCACTGAGGTGTTCGCTGATTCAAAGTGCCAGCTGCAGTGTGTAGGTGTCATCAGCTGCATACTTCAATCACTGTGCAGAAATAGGAGGATATGGGCATATAGAGCGTGTCTCGCTGAAGCAATATAGATATTGTGGCATGACTGATAGACCATATAAATGGTCTATGACTGCTATGGACTTTTAAACTGCAATGAATAATACGGTTAATTGGTTTGTCTAATTAATCTTTTTAAAGTTTTCCAGTTATTCCAGAATTCCAGTTATTGTTCACTCCAGTGTTTCAGATAGCAGAATTTGATTTCATTATTATAATAAACTGTTTACATTTTGGAGATGTCACCTTTAAACTGCACTTTGTTTTTGCATTTACTGTTTGATTAAAAGCCAAATAATTCCAAAATCAATCAATAAAACAAGACTCACGTTTTTGTTAATGCAGCACGTGACAGATTAGAATAGGACATGGACATGAAATTTACAGAAACAAGATAATTGGGTATAAACATTAGGGCGTGTGTGTGTGGTGTGTGTGTGAGGACTGATGTGTGAGTGTGATTAAACTTCATTTAACTTTGGCCTGGAAAAAATGATTTATATCAAAGTGAAAGGAGGGTCCGCCCCCTCATTTTAGATCAAACTATATATATAAAAAAAAAACTGATTGAAATAAAAATCTGGATCATTTATAAATATATGATCTCTGTTTTTGTGTTCCTTATTTAAAATGTAGAACAGTAACATCTGCAAGCAAATGGTGGCAGGCCAGTCTGTGTAAGTATGGGGTAGACAGAGCGAGGTGACCTTTATTTTAAAAGTTTGTCCCTTCAGTACAGATATTTAAAATGCAGAGCTTTCCCACTCTGTTCTAATGAAGGGTTCTACCGCTGTGTTCAGAACCAATCATGTTAATTAACCTCATTAGTTAGATGGTCCACCAGGTGTGTGAGTGTGTTTTTTTTTTTTTTTTTTGTCTGTTACAACTGTTTCAAACAGGGCTTCCACAGGTCATTGAAAGTCTGAAAAAAGTCTCAAATTAAAAGAAAAAAGAGGTCTGAGAATGTCTTAATTTTCTCAAAGGTTTTAAATGTATTAAACCAAGTATTTAATTTGACTGTGGTATTTTTTATTTAAAGTCATAGCTAGTAAGATTTTTTTTTTGTACCTCAGGTTTTAAACTTGTTGCATTGTTAGGTCATTTGCTTCATGTTGCAGTCCCTGTGCAGTTTCATTTAGGATACAGTTACATGGGCAGAGACACTAGAGGGTGCTAACCTAATAGAATAATGTAGTCCTCTTTTCCCAATAGCAAATTAGCTGCAGCATTTAGGTACAGTACTGCTACTTAGCACAACATACTAGATGTTGTTTATTTGTGGCTTCACGTTAAAAAAAAACAAAAAAAAAACTGAAAGCCTGACAAAGAAAGAGACAGCAAGTCGTCTTTCACTTCCATCATGAAGAGAAAGGAGCTATAATACACCAGAAAGTTCAGCTTTATTCTTCCATTAATGATTTTGAACAATATGGAGCATTTGAAGGTAACAGTGTTAAGTGAAAACATTTTCCCTTGTTTTAAATCTAACTGCTCATTTTTGTATGTGTACAGAAATGTGTTGAGTCCACACTTGACACTGTGCTTTAACTTGGTGCTTTTGGTTTAATCTACAAATCTCATATAATCAGACAATATTCAGACATGGAAATCTACACCAGTTTTAATGCAATATATGCCTGACTTTGGTCTTTGCAATAGTTTAGGATTTATCGCCCGCATGAAATAAAAATATTAATTATAAATTTAATTTATAATTGTAATTACATTTTAAAAAATGGAAAGGGGAAAAAATTACTCATCTTTATTTATTTAAAGATAATACTTTCATTGATATTCTTCATTTAGCCTAAATGAAAATTGAAAATTTTCAATTTTTTAAATGCCTACTATTAAAATCAATCACTTTACCCCAACTTTAAAAAAAACAAAAAAAACATGGAAGTTTAATTATTAAGTAACAGTAAAGAATGTTCTGAAACTTGCAGGTCCAAAGAAAATTACATCAAGTATTTATAGAGTTTTCAACAACCTCAATCATCCCTGTCTCAGAATGGGAACATAAACTTTCTATCAGTACCACTGACGACTTCTTCAACTACATCAAAAACACAAATATACAACTTATCCAAAGTTATATAAAGTTATTGATAGAACACACTACATAGATGATAGATTACATATAAGGACATTTAGTGAATTAAACAATTGTACAAACTGCTCTAAAAACACTTAACTGCGTGCTATTTGGCACTGCACCCCAGTTATTCTTTTGAATCCAAATAACAGCCCACCTGGGCTGTATAACATCTGTACAATTACAAGTTCCTTATATTCTTTTCACAGCTCTAACAGCTGTCAAGAAAGTGCCATAAAGTACTGCATCAGTAACTATCTTTTTAAACTGGAAACCAAAAACCAAAATAAACATCATGGAAGACAATGGAAGACTATCCTAAAATGTATATATCTCTAGAAAAACTGTCAGCCTCCTTTAAAAGAAAAACAAAATTTAACCAAACCTGGTCATAGATAGAGAGATGGATGGATAATTTTTTATTGATCCTGCAAGGGAAATTATGTTACATCAGCAAGAAAATAGTACAGTCTATAATAAATTAACAGTGAGAGTAGAAGTGCCATGGGCACAGAGTGCAAAACTATACATATACAACAATGATAAAAACAAAATAAATAGTGTATGTGTGTGTGTGTGTGTGTGTGTGTGTGTGTGTGTGTGTGTGTGTGTGTGTGTGTGTGTGTGTGTGTGTGTGTGTGTGTGTGTGTATAAGTAAGTAGTAAGTCTGATATTGCACATTAATAATTTGCATCAATAAATAATATGTGCACTAGGAATCTGAAAGATAACTGCAAGAAGATATAATATTGAAATATGTGTGTGGGAGCTTGTGTCCTGGCAGGTGTGTTCACCTGTCACAGAAAGAAGCGTTATTATACAGTTTTATAGAGAACGGCAGGAAGGATTCCCAGAAGCATTCTTTATGGCAGTGGGCTTGAATCAGTCTGAGGGAGCTGGAGCTCTGCTGCCTCAGTAGTGTGGAGTGGAGTGGCTGAGGTGGGTTGTCCATGAGGTGGGACCTCCTGTCCCTCACAGACTCAAATGCTTCCAAATTCTGACCAATGATGGTTCCAGCCTTGTGAATCAGTTTGTTGATCCTGCTGGCATCTCTGGCACTCACCAGCTCCCCGTACTCCGACTCCTGCCGACACTTAATACACCAACCACTGCAGTGTCAGAGAACTTCTGCAGGTGGCATGTTTCACTCTTGTACTGGAAATCTGAGGTGTACAAGGTAAAAAGGAATGTGGTGCCCCAGTATTGCTAACCACCACATCAGACATCAGCCGTACAAACTGAGGCCTCTTTGACAGATAGTCAGCACTCCAGGAGACAGCAGAAGTGGTGACACCCATCCTGAGCAGCTTCTCACTGAGCAGAGGTGGTTGGATGGTTTTAAAGGCACTGGAAAAAAATCAAAAAACATGATTCTCACCATGCCACCAGTACCATCCAAGTGAGAGTGAGCATGCTGCAACAGGTAAGTAACTGAATCATCCACCCCCACACAAGGCTGATAAGCAAACTAAAGAGGGTCAAGAGCATGTTTTACCTGGAAGCTATGCCAGGCCAAACCAGTCTCTCCAGCACCTTCATTAGTTATCCATAAATTAACCTGCGAAGCTGCCTGTTTCTCAGTACCCAAGGATCAGTACCTATATGTACTATGATCAGTATTAGACTTAAGTCTTCAATTGTTACTAGCTTTACTAATTTCATTGGTTTTATTATTATTTACTTTATTGTGAATGCAGAACTCTGGAGAATCTCTACTGCAACCATCACTGAAACCAACCACCTGATCAACAGCTGCAGTCTGACGTGCCTCTCTGCAGCTTCTCTCCTCCTGCCATCCCCCCGGTTCAATTCAATTCAATTCAATTCAATTCAATTTTATTTATATAGCGCCAAATCACAACAGTCACCTCAAGGGGCTTTGTATCGTAGGTAAAGACCCTACAATAATACAGAGAAAACCCAACAGTCAAAACGACCCCCTATGAGCAGCACTTGGCGACAGTGGAAAGGAAAAACTCCCTTTAACAGGAAGAAACCTCCAGCAGATCCAGGCTCGGGAAGGGGGGGGCAGTCACCTGCTGTGACCGACTGGGTCTGAGGGGAGAGAGACGGGACAAAAGACATGCTGTGGAAGAGAGATAGAGATTAATAATAACTAATGATTAAATACAGAGTGAAGTGTAAACTGAGTAAATAAGGTGAATGAAAAGAAACAGTGTATTATGGGAACCCCCCAGCACCCTAGGCCTATTGCAGCATAACTAAGGGATGGTTCAGGGTCACATGATCCAGCCCTAACTATAAGCTTTATTATTAAAGTAAAGTTTTGAGCCTAATCTTAAAAATAGAGAGGGTGTCTGTCTCCTGAATCCAAGCTGGGAGCTGGTTCCACAGAAGAGGGGCCTGAAAGCTGAAGGCTCTGCCTCCCATTCTACTCTTAAGTATCCTAGGAACCACAAGTAAGCCAGCAGTTTGAGAGCAAAGTGCTCTGTTGGGGTGATATGGTACTATGAGGTCTTTAAGATAAGATGGGGCCTGATTATTCAAGACCTTAAATTCTATTCTAGATTTAACAGGGAGCCAATGAAGAGAAGCCAATATGGGACAAATCTGCTCTCTCTTTCTAGTCCCTGTCAGTACTCTAGCTGCAGCATTTTGGATCAGCTGAAGGCTTTTCAGGGAGCTTTTAGGACAGCCTGATAATAATGAATTACAGTAGTCCAGCCTAGAAGTACTAAATGCATGAATTAGCTTTTCAGCATCACTCTGAGAAAGGATGTTTCTAATTTTAGAAATATTGTGCAAATGCAAAAACGCAGTCCTACATATTTGTTTATGTGCATTGAAGGACATATCCTGGTCAAAAATGACTCCAAGATTTCTCACAGTGTTACTGGAGGCCAAAGTAATGCCATCCAGAGTAAGTATCTGGTTTGACACCATGTTTCTAAGATTTGTGGGGCCGAGTACAAGAACTTCAGTTTTATCTGAATTTAGAAGCAGGAAATTAGAGGTCATCCAGGCGTTTGTCTTTAAGACATTCCTGCAGTTTAACTAATTGATGTGCGTCATCTGGCTTCATGGTAAATTGACTCGTTCTTATATAGAACTTTTCCACTCTGTTTGAGCACTCAAAGCGCTTATACAACATGTTTACATTTATCCCATTCACACAAGCACTTCCATGATAAATATGATTCAAACCACTGCAGTGCAGTACCTTTAATACCTATAGCAAGCTCTAATCTCTGTAATAAAATGTTATGGTCAACAGTATCAAAAGCTGCACTGAGGTCCAACAGGACAAGAACAGAGATGAGTCCACTGTCAGAGGCTGTAAGAAGATCATTTGTAACCTTCACTAATGCTGTTTCTGTACTGTGATGAATTCTGAAACCTGACTGAAACTCTTCAAATAAACCGTTCCTCTGCAGATGATCAGTTAGCTGTTTTACAACTACTCTTTCAAGAATCTTTGAGAGAAAAGGAAGGTTGGAGATTGAAAACCCCTTCCCCATAGATGGTACCTGCTCCCAGACCACCAAAAAAAAAAAAAACTAAACTAAATAAACAAACAAACAAAAAAAACAGCAAAAAAATAATTGACCATAAAAATTCACAAATAAAGAACAATATAGCATCTTCAACGGCACCACAGAGTAAAACTTTTCAATGTGGATTATTAGACATCAGAGCTCTACTAAGTCCCTCTTAGTAAATGATTTAATAAATGATCAACATATTGATTTAGTCTGCCTTACAGAAACCTGGTTACAGCCGGATGAATATGTTAGTTTAAATGAATCAACAGCCACCGAGTCATACAGTCAGAATCCTTGCAGCACAGGCTGTGGAGGAGCAACAGCAATCTTCCACTCAAGTTTATTAAGCTGAAGCTTAAAGCAGACAATCTGTAAGCTGCAGAGGAAATGGTGTTCATTTAGCCTGGAAAAAGAGTTTGTTGCTCAATAACAAGGACCTCTGTAGAGATAGGACATCTTACTATTATTCAGTGATTGTAGAAAATAAGAACTCCAGGTTTCTTTTCAGCACTGTAGCAGAGTCAGCGCTTTGTTGAGTATTCCTAGTAATGCCTTATGAAATTACATGTACAGATACTTTCAGTGCTATTGATATTTATTTAGACTCATTCTTTCCGTATATTATACAGATGTTCCTGTATACTATACCAGCCACTTGGTTATGGCATTCTATGCATGCCCTGCCTGCTAGCATCATACACCATGCTGTTATGTACTGGAGTGTCTCAGGGGGCATCTCTGTCAGGCCAGCACCTGGGGTCTTGCCTTGTGTGGTAGACCCCAGTCTCTATCAATCTTGTGTTCAGAGCTTGTTCCTGTGCTGCCTCTGTGCTGTCTTTCAGACCAGCTTTGTCCAGCCATTGGCAGGATTTGTTGATATCAGCCACTTCCATCTTCCGGTGGTACATCCCATGCAGGGTTCCTGTTCTTTCTCAGGTTTCTGCTGCCTGATGTATTCAGTAAGCACATGATCCTTTGAGGCCATCTTCCTGATATACTCATGAATCTTTGCCATTTTGTCCGGGATAATAGTCCTCGGCCTCCTCCTGTATTGAGCCATTCTGGGTGCATCTTAGACATTAACAGCTGGTTCATTTGAGCTGCTCATGGAGTGCAGCTTCTTTAGCCAGTAGGTGTGACTCATGTCAGGGCACAGTGCTGTCCAGCTCATCATATGTGAGACTCTTTCTTGAATGTTTGCCACTGTGATGGTTACTGGAGTCTGTTCACGGAGGTTGCTGTGCTTTGTTCCTAGATCCACTAGCCACTGAGCATCCAGTATTACTCGATCTGTCACGGAGTGCGCCGTGTGTGACCAGGTTAGGACCCCAATGCAGGGTTCACAAAATAGGACGTAGCTCGGCAATGACACAGCTTTATTCGCTGGTAAACCCAGGATACACATTACAAAAACACTGAGCTGGCCAGGTGCCAGGAAAACATAAACTCTGGGATTTCTTAGCAATAACAAGCAGATCGGGACACAGAACTACACAGTGAGCCATAGACAAACACACTAAGCAGGAAAGTGCAGGAGGGACAGGTGAAGATACCATGCTGTTAGTGACTAAGAGGTAAGCTAATAGCTAGGCTAAGCTAGTGAATCCCTAAAGACACAATAATGGAACCCTATGAATATAATTTACAGGTGATTCAGCAGAGAATATGCTTTGGACAAAGCACGTGAAGATTACACTATGAAATAATCTTAAAATTTGTAATGAATCGAATCACAGAGATTAAGTTACACAAAACACCACTCTGCGCTGTAACAGGAAAAGGAATGAATGAATGAATGAATGAATGAAGTTTTATTGCCATGTGGGTGAACAAGTTCACACATTGGAAATTGCAGTTACAGAACACCATCCAAATACACAAACACAACACACATAGGGGGATATGTGTCCTCGGGTCATGCAGCCGACTTGCAGCGCTACCTTTGGCAGGAGGAGAAAACAACACATCATGGGGAAGTTAGGTTAAAAAAAAAAGTCATCTGGTACAGTGCTCAAAAAGAGCACTATACCAGGGTCCAAAAAAAACCACCTTAGCAAAGCAATTGCACATGTAAAGCAAGGACAGCGGCGGTAGGTGAGGTCAGGGCAGGAGGGGATGCAGAAGGAGACGAGAGGTGGGGGCATTGTGGAGCCAGATGCCAGGTTCCAGCCAAAACAGTTTGCTGATAGTGGTGGAATTTCATCAGCGGCCGTGATACACCAGACCCAGCTTCACAAATCACAACGCGGAGTGGGGGGGAGAGCAGCCGCACACAGTGCCCTGGAGAGAGATATGGTTGCCAACCCAAGGCCGGCAGGGGAGCCGAATTCCTGATAACAGAAGTTGTTTTGGAACAGGCTGCTTGTTTTTCCAACAGCCTTCAGTCTTACTGGGAAACCATTCAAAAATCCAATATTCCAAATTAGTTGATTGCCGTCCTCACTGTGCAGAACCGAACTATATCTCCTGATCTAACCCTTCTCGCCTGCGAGCTCGCTAATCTTGCGGCTCAGGTCCACCAGGCTTTGAGTCTGAGTTTGTGCGGCTCTGCTCAGCCCTTCCACCTGGATCGGCAGCCTCTGCAGATGTCGAACCGCCGTCCAGATTTTCTTAATTTGCCAGTAAAGCAGGTATCCACCGAGCCCAAACAGAGAAGATACTGCTACCAAAAAGCCGAATATGTAGGCGTCTTCCACGTCTTCCACTCCAAGGGCCGAGAAGCACACAGGTCTCCACGAGCTCCAAGAGTCGATGACGTATCCAACCGGGTCTGTTCCACTGGGACACCCAGGCTCCCCTGTCCCGGATCTCATAGTGGAAAAAATTCGATCAATGATGGAGAATGCCCAGTTTGCCAGATCCATGGTTCAATCTTGTTCTTATTCGGACAGTGTGTAAAAAGACGCTCTCACAGCAAGCAGCAAGCGGAGAGATGGGGAGGGCAGGGAGAGAGAGATAGTGCGACCGTCTCCGACAAGAGCAGGAAGAGAAAGTGATACAATATGTGGATATCAAGTCACTCCTGAACCAGAGAGAACATCAGAAGTCACTGTGGAGGCGCCTCATGCTGTAATCAGAAAAGCTGCTCTGAAACTCAATCATCCAATGTCCTCTTCTCAGATGAAAGTACATTTTGCATTTCTTTTGGACATCATGGTTCTAGAGGGGGAGTGGAGAAGCTGAGGACCCAAGCTGTTTGAAGGCCAGAATGAAGTTTCCATGAAGTCGTGATGATTTAGGGTGCCATGGCATCTGCTGCTGATGGTCACTGTGTTTTATAAAGTCCAAAGTGAACATAACCATCTACCAAGAGATTATAAGGCACTTCACACTTTCATGTGCTGGTAAACTTTATGGGGATTCCAGCAGAACCTGATACCTGTCCACAGTGTCAAAACTACACAGTAATATCATTTACTGACCATGATATTATTGTGCTTGATGGGCCTGCCAACTCACCTGACCTGAAACCACAGATCTGGGCTTCAGCAGAGCTGTAAGCAGATGTCCTCCATGCCACGCCATACTGATGCAGCATTTCATAGGAAAGGATGTGATCCCACTGATATCATGGTCTAATCTTAAAGTTTGGAGAACCTTTTTAAACTTGAGTCACTTTCCTCATAATAAAATCTACAAACAAGGTCAACATCCCTGAGTGTAGAGTACAGAGTGTATCCATGTTGCTGACCACTTCAAACACAACAAGAACAAAAGCAGCATCAGGAAGCACCAGAAAAGACCAAAGGGATTTTTCAGCCTTTGTCAGTCGGCCTGTTTTCAGTTTTACTTCCAAAGTTACGCTGACACCCGGTGGGACTTGTGCATGTGTGTGTGGTAGGATACAGTAGCAGACGGTGAATGCTGTCTTTTAGTCGGTATCTTTTAAAGGAAAACACAAAACGAGGAATGAGGGAGACAGGGGGGAGGAGAAGGGGGTGATAGGGCCAAGTGAGAGAGTGGTATTGTATTTTGAGTTTGACTTTTACCCTCTGAAAGTAAAAAAAAAAAGAAAGAAAGAAAGAAAGAAAAAAGTTAAAGGCAGAAAAAAGTAATCAAATTACTAATCTGAAGAAAGAGAAAGAGTCAGCTGTGCCAGCAGTAGATGGTAGAGGTGGAAGGAAGATATAGTCAAGTAATAATCATAGGAGGAACAGAATAAAGAAGGATGGGGCACAGGAAAAGTGGAGAAACACAAAGAGAAGGAGCATGCGAGAGAGGAGGTGGGCTGAGGTCTTAGAGAGAATGTATAGGAATGTTGGGAGCAGGTGGTGAGCAGCCGTGACAAATGCAGCTGGCTGACTGGCTACAGAAAAGCCCTCTGACTGAAATGGTGGCATCAAATTTCACCACAAGCACAGCAACAGCTCCACCAGCAGGAGGAGTCCATGGAGACAGCAGATACAGAGGCAATATAGTCATGTGAGAAAGAAAGTCCACCTGCTTTTAATTCTAAAGTTCACGAAATAATAAAAAAAAATCAGGTTATGAAACTATTTAAATACAACCTGAGATGAACAATAATAACACTACACTATGTCATTATTTGTTTCCCAAAATTTAAGACAAAATGCAGAAGCAGTGTGTGAAAAACTGAATATACTGTATTCAGTAGATTTTAGAACCACCTTTGGCAGCAATAATTTTAAGTAATTAGTTTCTGTACAACTTTTTCAGTCTCTCACATCATTTTGCAACACTCTTCTTTACAATGTTGCTTCAGTTCATTGAGGTTTATGGGCATTCATTGATGCACAGCTCTCTTAGGGTTCCACTACTGCATTTCAATCAGTTTGAGGTCTGACTTTGACTGGATCAGGGCTCTGCAATTTTCACTATCAAAAGAGCCATTTTGCCCCCTCTTCCACCCAAGGAAAATAGTGTGGAGCTGCAAAACACAGCTTATCAAGTTTGATGTTGTATTCTTTTTCTATTTTTACCTGTTATAATAAAGGAAACCCCCAAACAGAAGTGTAGCATGCATGTGTACTAATACTGCATGTCTACTTTGAAATAAACACTGGATTATGGATCACACTGGATTTCAGTCGGTTACATATTTGTGTACAATTAACCAAAAAAAAAAAAAAAAGCCCACTTTTATATAAATAAACCATGTAGCTACAGCTTAGCAGCTTAAACAAAGTAAACATAAAATTAGGAATGGTTGTGACTGAAGTCCATTTCAGTGTGCTGTCAGCCTCTTCACTCACATACATCAATCAACTGAAGCACCTGCTTCAGTTGATTGAAAAAAAAGAAATGTTTTTGTGAAAAATAATAGCCTGTTAAATACTAGTGTTCTCACCTGTGACTTCTGCAGATCTTCCCTCTGTCAGGGCTGTAAGATGTGATTTTTTGTTGCACAGTTATCTTGGAGTTCAAGGTGATACTTTAGCATCAAATTTTCAGAGACAAACAACCTTTTACACTCATGCTCTCATCCACACCTATGGGCAATTTAGAGTAGCCAATTAACCTAACCCCAGTAAGTGCATGTCTTTGGAATGTGGGAGGAAACCGGAGTACCCGGAGAAAACCCACGCAAGCACAGGGAGAACTCCACACAGAGAGAGGGAGAGGCCTGGGCCAAGGTGGAATCAAAACCAGACCTTTCAGATGTTATTCTAACTGTGAGGTAGCAGTGCTAACCACTGCGCCACTGTGCTGCCTAAATAATTAACACTTTTTTAAAATTTGATGCTAAAGTATCACCTTGAACTCCAAGATAACTGTGCAACAAAAAATAAAAAATTAAATTAAGAAATAACTTTTCGTTTGTTTGTTTGTTTGTTTGGCAAGGCCAAAAGGAGCCACTACAAGGAAGCCAAAGAGCTGCTCACGGCTCCTTAGCTGTGGGTTGCCGACCCCTGGACTGGATTGTAACACCTTGATTCCTTCATCCATTCTGTTGTAGATTTTCTGTTGTGATTGGATCAGTCCTGTTGCATGATGTAAGTTTGGCCAAGCTTTAGCGCTCAGACAGATTTGACTCTAGAATATTTTGGTATAGAAAGGAGTTCACGGGTGACTCAGTGACTGCAAGCTGCCCAGTGGCTGCATAACAAGCCCAAATCAATCACCACTGTACTTGATAGTTGGTATAGGGTGTTTGTGCTGATGTGGTTTTCTCCAAATGAGAAGCTGTGCATTATGGCCAAATATCTCCACTTTGGTCTTATCTGTCCAAAGGACATTGTTCCAGAAGTCTTGTAGTTTGTTCAGATGTATCTTTGCAAGCCTAAGTCATAGAGAGGAGAGACTTTCTCCAGATGACCCTTCAAAACAAATCATACTTGTTCTGTCTTCTTCTAATTCTACTGCCATGAAATTTAGGCTTTAACATGCTGACTGATGTCTGTAGAGTCTCTTACCTGAGCTAAAGAGGAAAAGAACTGGAGTGAAACTCAGTGCAGGGTTTGCAGTTTCTCTGATCATTGCACAGTTTAACCTTTATTGTGATGTCCATTTCTGTGACATTGAGTTAACACGTGAATCTTAACACATAACTAAATACTCCAAACCATCAAAATGCCAAAATGTCTTCTTTTACAGAGGTGGTCACACTTGCTGATGATCATGTAAATTTGATGAGTAGCACCTGAAGTAGAAGCTACTTACTCTCTTAATTCCTGTGGAAGCCCTGAGGGGGGGGGGGGGGGCACAGAATCCTCTGAAAACTTTATTTTTCACGACTGTTTGTCACTGATTTCACGCCACCTTGAGACTGTCGCATTGTTTTCCACATCAGTGCACATTTTCAAATGGTTCTGTGCCCATCACAGTTTACAGAATAACTGTACTTCAGTGTATTTATTCTGGTTGGTGTGTATGTACCGTATACGCATGTTCACTTTCTGTGCATAAAAATGCTGAAAACAATAAAGCTAACATTAAAAGAGAAATAATCACACTTTATTTACACAAGGCTTTTGGCACACTGTTTTTAAAAATTCATTTAACTCAAGTGGTGATGTGTTTGTGTGTGCGTGTGTGTGTGTGTGTGTGTGTGCGCGCACTTATTCCACTTAAAAATATCAATAAACAAGTTCACACATAGACAGAAAAAAATGACAGTATTGCACAACACATCGGCATGCTGCTGGCCATTTTACCTAGTGTAACTAAGTGTGTGTGCGTGTGTGTGTCATTGTGTGCTGGGTCTTTGTCGGCTGCTAGTTCAGTTGAAGCTGTGAGGCCTGTGGGAAAGGATTGGACTTTCACGCCTTTTCCTCCACAGTGAAGCCTCATCAAAGGCATTCTTTGCATAACAAATAAATGGGTACTGTCTCACACACACACACACACACTCCTGTTAATCATTTGCCAAAATGTTGGTAGTGTGAAGCTGAAAAGAAAATATATGTTGGAGACAACACACACACACACACACACACACACACACACACACACACACACACACACACACACACACACACACACAGAGAGATAGATAGATAGATAGATAGATAGATAGATAGATAGATAGATAGATAGATAGATAGATAGATAGATAGATAGATAGATTTAGCCTTACATTTTCATTCTTTTGTGCAATCAAATCAAAGTAATGTTCCCATTTTCACTCGTAAAAAGTTGCAGGCTCTGTTTTTTCTCCTATTTCTCTCCACATTAACTGGAGTTGGGAAAAGGGCATGCGTGATGAACTTTTTTTTTGTTGTGCAGTTAACTGAAATACCTACACTTAATTTACTAGACAATAAAGCAAAATTTGTAGTTTTGCATTAGTACACCACAACAGTAGATTTTAAATCAAACAGTCAACATGTAATTGAAGTGCAGCCTTTCAGTTTTAATTCAAGGATTATTACAAAACAAAATTGCATTAACTGTTTAGGAGTTACAAGAAACCTTGTACTGGAATGATGGGAAGAGAAGACAGAAGAAGCAGGATGAAGTGAAGTGCTCACATTCAGCCAAATGGTGCAAACGGACTGGACAGCACTTCACGGTGCAAATGACCCACAGCATACTGCAAAAGCAATGCAAGCATTTCTCAAGGCAAAGAAATGGAATATTCTTGAATGGCAATCACCTGATTTCAACCCGTAGACCATGCTTTTCAGTTACTGAAGACTAAAATGAAGACAGAGAGACCACAAACAAGCTGCATTAAAGGCCTCACAGAACATCTCAAGGGAGAAAATATAGCATTTGTTGATGACCATGGTTTCTTGGTAGTCTTCCCGTAGTCTTTGATTACAAAGGATTTTTGACCAAGTATTAAAAACAAACCTTATATTTGAAATTATGTTAGTTTTTCAAATTATTTTTGAGCCTCTGAAAATGGAGGACCATTTATAAAAACAGCTCTAATTTCTAATAGTTAATGCAAAACTTTTGTTGATCCCAGAGGAATAGAAGCCCACAGGGCTCACTGACAGAATAGAATAGAATAGAATAGAATGTCTCTATTGTCATTATACAGAATGTACAATGAGATTGGATTCACTGGCTGTAGCTGTATACATTCGGTCCCAGATGAACTTACTCTGATTAGCTTTTCTGGAACTGAAATCTCAGCTTCCCATCTCAGAGTTAATCAGCTTTGAGTTTATGGTGAGACTCAGAGTTTCTGGAACGCATGTAAAACAGTTTTTATCCTTTCTGCTGCCGCCCTGGTGGTGTTTAATAGTCTGCAAGCAAGTGAAGAATATAAAAATATAATTCAAACATAATGCTTGGCCTAAGTGAAAATGTGATCAAGTAGTACAAATATGTGCTCTATTTTAGAATTAGGCTTATGGAACAAACAAAAAAATCAGGAACGTATTTTTCTTAATGATGCTTTTCAGGAAAAGCCATAAACTTTAGACGCTCTTACTATCCGTACATGGTCCGAGGATTTCCAGGAATGCTCAGAGAAGTGACTGGTCAGTAGGAAGTGATTTTCCACCTGTTGGTCTCGTCTCAAATATAACATTTTCCGGAGCAGGTTAGGTTTGCAGCGTAGCAATGGCGCATGGTAAGAAATGATCAGGTTTAACCCTGACGCCACCTTGCTCAGCCCTAAATGATCATAGTTCCAGCCTCTGGTGTAAAGTGTTCTCTCTCATTCCTTTTTGCTTTAAAATGAGGTGGAAATAAAATGACTTTTGCCAAAGTTTGCTAAATGTTTTAGCAGCAAAAACTGCAGCAGTTCACAATTTTGTCAGTGCTGAATGAACATTGAATGAACTTACGCCATACAGCATCCTGCTGCCAGATATTAATCTATTGCTCAAAATGGTCCCTAAGCAAGAAGGAAATTACTCTGCAAGCCTTAAAGACTATATTATTTCCTTGTGACGTGTAAGAATGTGTTTACTGTACTGATTAAACCTGACAGTATCACATTTAAGTAATTGCACTTAATGCTATGACACAGTGGTTTGGTATTTAGTTACAACAGAAGCAAACAAGTGTGAGCTCAGCATTATTCCACTACACAAAAACAGGCGGAAAGTTTTCCAGATTCCATCTAATTCATGTTTTTATTGTGTTGTCGACATAAGGATGAATACACTGTTCCAGTTACAGAAAACTGGCATGAAGTAGACACAACTGTGTGGAATGATTTGTGAAAACATAAAAACAGTCTATGGCTTACTGAGCATGACACTGAATCTACATACAAACTCAAATCAACTCACTGACAGTTGGAGCAAAAAGCTTTTTCTTTTATATAAATATAAAAAGGGGAGAGGAAGGCCACTATGGGCCTAAAGAGAAAGATAAAGTCTCTTTCACCGAGACAGCTTAGCACTCAACAGAGTTATACATATCCCATTTTCTGTTATGGCACCAGTATCAAAGCATGCCCTGGACTCGCTGGTTCCCATCGCAGATGCGTCACCTCAGGTAGGTTTAACACAGCTAGTAGGCACTGAACCAACAAGCAGAATAGAATAAAACTAAATGAAAAAGAAAAAAAAAAAAACGACTACAAATTAGAGATAGATCTTGACTGTCACATGAGGTATTGTGGATCAAAGCATTTCTGTACATCTTCTCATTTTTCCTTGTTTTTGGAATAGTATGGAAAATTGTTATGTAATTCTAAACAAAAAAAATGATCACATAGTATACACAAGAAAAAAAAATGAGGATGTCAATAACACAATTTCTATGACAAAATTCAAACCTAGAATGGCATTATATTGACATATGTATAAAAACAACCAAAATGTAGCAGCAAACAGGAGAAAAGCATTGTTTTTAATCCTTAAAAAAAACAAACAAAAAAAAAAAACATGTAGCTGGAATTTATTTTCTATAGCAGCGGAATACAAGGAGTGTTTCTCTCCTACTCTATCCTTAATGTACAATCAGAAACCTATTTTATAGGGTTCCTACACAGTTTGACATGCTCACAGAATTCAGTATATTCCTATACTGTTGATTACATATAGTAGAGAGCGCTCCTTGCTCATGGTAACCTATTCATCCTTATGTATTAAGTATATATCAACCTGAACATGACAACTTTCCTGTCCTGTGTAGGAGCCCTCACATAAAATCTACAGCAGTAAGACACACCCCACTGGTGAGCCCTTACACTTTTTGCCACTACTTTTGCCGGCTTTCCTTTCCATTTTTCTAGGCAAGTTCCCAAGAAACGCAGTCCACGTCTTTCAGGTTTGTGCAAAATCAAGTTAATAGTCTCATCACTCTTTTTTTCCCCCCTCTAGCTTCATTGCCCTCAATCTATGACAGGTATTTGAGCTGAGCTACAACAATGGAGAAGAATTACAGACAGACTAGTCGTAGTTTGGCCACATTTCTGGACAAGAGCTGTTCTGGAGTAAGAAATAAGCTCTCTGCTTGAATTTAACATCAGCTCATGAAGCCACGGTCACTAGGGACCTACAAAGATAAATAGTGTTTACTTTACAAAAATTATTTTAACTATTAAAATAGTACTTTTTACTTTTACCTCTGGGCCTTTAACATTTGGCTTTGCACACTGAAGGTTATCTAAAACCGTGAAATCGTGGTGTCGGAGCAGCTCTGCCTGCTGAAGCAAAACTTGAATTGGAGAACTGGAAGGCAGCGACAGAGAACCACTGGCTTTATGAGACTCCTGACAGAGGCGAGCAGCATCCAGTCTGGGTTTGACCAAAGGGCTTCTGCCACGCTGCTCAATTCTGTCCCAGATGATGATCAGATCCACACTCTCCATTACCAAAAGACTCCAGCTCAAATCCCTCATTCCATTTTCATATTGTTTTACAAACTTTATCACTGTGACTTTTTAGTTGAGCCAGCATCACTGACCAAAAGTGCTTTTCTTTAGAAAACAAAGTTGGAATGGTATTAGGTCTAACTACACAGAGAGAGAAAAGACTGTGGACTGCTCTGCTTATATTTGATTTTATCAAATAACAGGTAAATGGGTAAAGCAAACATCATCAAGGAATGAACAAAGAATTCCCTTTGTCCAAACCTTACAATGGCAGTCCAAAGTCTTAAGGGTGATAGAAAGTGAGTGTCACACCCTACGTTTGCTTTAAGACAAAAGGTTTGGAAGAATAGAGGTATAAAACTAACTGATAGAGGTTTAAAATGATACATAATAAAGTGACTAAACATAAGCAAGCAGGGATATATGAATGTCTGGACTACAAGACAAACATGGAAACTTGGGCAGGAACTCTAAAGCATTGCAGACATAACAGAAAAGGAAGTCAAACAGAACGGCCTCAGGTTTCACGTGAAGCCCTAACGACAGACTATCCTACTGTACGTGACACTTTGGGATGTTTTAGTAGGCATGCTCAGTCTGCTGTAATTTAAAGATTCCTAGTTTAATGTGAGGGAATAAGAAAACATTTCTCCTAAAATATATGCTTCTGTGGCTTCAGCCCCACACAGGTCATCGATAATCAGTGTCTGTTCTCTCCGGTACATCTCTGAAGAGTTCATTTCTTTTCCAAGCCTGGGAGGGGACACTGGCAGGAAATGTGGCAGGGGTATGTTGCATGGTGAGCATCTCATCTTGGCAGCCATAGTGGACAGCAGGACAAGTGACTGACATGTTGAAGGAGGAAGGGAAGCTGAGTTCAAATGAGGCACCCCATCCCTGACCCACCCGCTATCACCCTCTGATGAAACTTTCCTTCCATCATTGCTCATTGTGCGACGCGACTCTCGGTCATCTCAGATGTTGATGTCTCTGACGTCTGTTGGGGTGCAGGACAGGTCCACGTCCTCATCCACTCGTTTAGTTTCTGTTGTACCATTGTGCTGTTGTGCCTGTCGCAGGCTAGACTCCAGCAGAGATTCTATCTGCTCCTGACATGACCGCAAGCAGTCCTGCAAGCACACAATCAAGATTGAGTCAAGACCATTTGCACTGCCAATGCCAAATAAGTAAGCAAATATAAAATGTTTCCATACCGGGTCACTGCGAATGACCTGTGACAGGAAGTTTGTGAGGTTCTGAGAAGACAAGGACGCATCTTGGCTCTTCAGGTAGAGCCCTTGAACAGCTGCCACTACACTGCCTGCTGCCACCATGGAGGGAGGACTGGCAATGAAGTTGACATCTGTTGAAATTACATAAGTACAGAGTTTAACAGATTAAAGGATAGTTTACTTTAAATAGATGAGAAAAACCAGTCAACGAGATGTCCCAAATCTTCTCCATTACAGTTTGTCCTGACATGTAATAAACACTGACTCCACTCCCTCGATCTAAAGTCTGAAACATTTTTTCATCCTGTTGGTCAGCACGTCACGAAACTGTAAAAGCTACAAATATAAAGGAATATCAAGGACACTGGGGAACTTAAATATCCAGGTTACAACAGTAGAACATATAAACTAAACTGCACACTGATTGTTAACCTAAGAAACCTGCTGTTTTCTACTTACATATGTGCACACATTCAAGTACACACACACACACACACACACACACACACACACACACACACACACACACACACTTATATGACCAGGCTTGTATTAAGACAAATTTCATGCCACACCTGTAGCACAGAGAGCCACAAAGGTCTGGGCATGTTTCCTGAGGATCTGCTTGGTGGAGGGATGGATGTCCAGCTTGGACAGGAAGTGCTCGATGAAGTCATGAGGAGTTACTGAAGCCAGATCCCACTTGAGCTTGTTGAGAACCAGCAGCTCCATTTGCTGTGGATGGACCAGACCAGAGGGATTCATTCAAATTAATCCATATGTCTATTGTGACAGTTATATATTCTAGCAGTTACAGATTTCTGTGCAGTGCTCTGATGCAATATTTTCTAGATTTCAAGATTTCTTCTTGCTTTCTTAAAAAAAAAAAAAAAAAAAAGAAAGTTCCTATGCAATTATTTCATGTTTTTAATAGAGACATTTAATCTTTTTTCAAATTTATATAAAGACAGCTTTCTACAAAAAACATACTCATATTCATGTAATGCATGAACACGAATATATCCCAAACAACACACTGTGAGGAAGTCACAGCAAGGGAGACAGCTGTACATAAATTAAATCTAAAAAAAAAAAAAAAAATAGAAGAGTGTGAGACTGGCGCTCATAATGTTGGTCATTGCCAAAACCTGCAGAACTGTCCTATGGCCACTAGGTGTTGCTGTGAACCACTGTTTTCTTGGCAGCCACTGAGACCATTCATGAAATCAGAGAGGCCTTGCAGTCACCATGGGAAAGTCATAGGCAGCCATTCAGACCCTGCTGCACATTTTCACTCTTTTATTTCAACCAAAAAATGCATGTCATTTCAACACAATTGTTTTCTGTTTGTTTTTTTCCCCTCCCTCTGCCCACTGTGACACTAACCAGATGAACTGCAAACATTATGCATTCTGCTCATGTGCTCTCCAGTACAGGTTGCCTATCTGGTGTATGTGTTATGCAACTTCCAAGTCTGCAGAACTCAATTACCAGCAGTTCTCCGGGCAGGACCGAGTTGTCCGTGTAGATACAGAGTTTCTCCGCCGTTAAGGGTACAGTCTCCTTCATCTTGGATGCTAGAAACATGCATGTGGCTCCGAGCAGCTGTAGTCTGGTTTTCCTGGTGGCCTCTACTGATAGAAATCTGTCCAAGTAGTTCATAGCCAGCGGAAAAACCTCCTCCTCACACTTCTGTTCCTCACAGACCTGGGAGGTTAGACAAAGCTGTTAGAATTTGCTTTTGTGTGCTGCAGGAACTTCCCCAACTCATATACATTAAGGAGTCTTTGTCTCCACTGGCTCTGCGTCCTAATCCGTTCACAGCTGTCTGCATTCAATAGCCGCACTGGCGACAAACGAAATTGAAAGAAATTAAACAGTTTGCACATTAAATGTATGAGTTTCGCATCTAAATAGCCTCATACTCAATTTAAAGAACGCGACATTTCGCAAGACAGCGACATAATATCAAGTTAAAATGTCACATTTATTAGACGACTTTGGACTGCTGCTCTAAAGAAAGCAGTCGAGAATTAGTTTGCAGTCAGTTCTGACTGAGACACAAAGGTGGCGTCGATGCAAGTTTCACTCTCCAATTTCAACTTCGTCATCTTTTCAAAAAATATTTAGAAATATTTAAAAATTATCTGGCCGTGTGCAATTGGAATGTAAATGATCCTTATCGAATGGCTAATCGGATGGTATCCAAATGTGCCCAATAGCAATTCACATGAATTAAAAAGAAAATGTTTTTGAGACGGACTTTCACGTGTTGCAGGCAACACTTCCCCCCCGGCGCCCCGATGCACAATTTCAGAAATTAAATAAAAATATAAGACCACAAAGAATTCAATCCAAAAGTGCATGTAAATGTTTAAAAACATCTAAACTATCAAACCCGACTTTAAAATTTGATTTATTAATTTCACGCTTTTTTAAAATATAATTTTTTCTTAGCGACCTCCACAGACAGCTCAGACTCTCGGGAAGCAAAACAAAGTTTACTGGTCGACAGCAGCTGAACGAGCGCCAGCAGGCAGTATGTAACAGACCTGTGATATAGCTGCATTTCTTGTACATTTAACCGAGTTGTCGTCATTTCTGTTGATATTATTGATTTTTAAAGATATTAAAATCTTCCTCCTGTACGACAACAAAGATGGCGCATAATACTGGCACGGGCCAGACTGCATACGTGTACATTGCTGTTATTTTGGAATATTTTTTCCGATCTCGTTAACATTTCATAGAAGAAGCAAAAACATATAGACTCCGAAATAATGAATAAGAAAGGCAGCCGATTCGTGGTGGAAAGTGAGTGGCCAATCTCCGCATATAGCCAAAGGACCACCCAGCACTCATCAGGACTTTTCAGAGCCTTTATGTAACATGCACAGTAAAATAGCAGGCACGAAGCCCTCCGAGGCTCTGAACTTTCATATTAACAAGCATATATCACATTTAGGTTTACGCAGATGACAAACTGTCCACGAGTTGGAGCGAAAACTCGGGCGTAGAAGGAAAGTTAAAGTCAAGTTAAACCAACCTCTAACATCCAGGTGGCAACTATTTTCCTCATTTTTGGTACAATTTCTTTCTGAACACACTTGAAGTAGTTTGGCGAAGGCAAGTAGTTTTCTTCGGCCTTCAGCATGGTTTGCAGAACTCGGTCATTGAGCAGGTTGACGTCCTGGTAAGCTCTCCTGATGGAGTCCACCTCGCAGCACAGCAGCTGGTCCTCCATAGTAGGCTACTTCTGCTTTGACTGTAATTATCACCGCCGATAAAACTTCAGTATCTCCCCGTGGAAACGTTCCCGTGTCACAGTGAGAAGCAGCTCAGGCACACACGAGCCTACAGCCAGCGAGTTTTATATCACTTTTTGCTTACTGGGCTGCTGCTGCTGCGTGCTCTTACTCCGGCAGTGTGCGCGAGCCCTCTGAGGAACAGACCGCTTCGCCCCGCGAGACAAAAACCCCTGCCTCGCGCTCGCCGAACACGCACGAGAACACACACAAAGTTTATCGGCGTACGCGCCCGGCGGAGGAGATGACGTCAGCCGTTGTTAAGAGTGGGGGGTGGGGGTGGAGGCGGGTTGGATCAAAGAGATAAGCAGTCTGCAAGAGAGCGCGCGAGGAAGGGATTCTATTATAGAGCTATACATATATATAAGAAAAGAGAAAGAGAGGGGAAGACCTCCCTCCTCGCGCCGCTCCCCCTCCTCCTATAGCCTGGTAGCTTCTGAAGAGGAGGTGGGGAGGTCAGGGGGACGTCTGTCCCCGCTGAAGCTTGCTTGACGGCGAGCTTACTTGTTGTCAGTAGGGGGCGATAGAGGCTCACAGCCCCGCTTTTTCTTATTGTACTTCCTCTGTCTGTAACTGAATGAAAGCAGCAGCTCTGAGCAAACATAAGGTGAGCACATGGGACAGCAGAGAGACGCTGCTTTATTCATTCACTGCTTTTCTCCATGTAACAGGGAGAGGACTGGAGAGAGCACACTGTATCAGGCTGGAGATATTCCAGCTCTCTTACTGAGCACCTTAAAGACCTGTTTTTTTGTTTGTTTGTTTTTTTAACTGTGGCAATACATGTGATGCAATACATACTCATTCTGTTAGCACTGAACAGTGTAATCATATATAAGAAATATTTTTATGTTTATATATCTATTATAGCTAATTAGCCAACTGCTAATTAATAGTGTATTGCATTACATGTGCGCTACAGCTATATCTATCTATCTATCTATATATATATATATATATATATATATATATATATATATATATAGATATATATATATATATATATATATATATATATATATATATATATATATATATATATATATATATATATATATATATATATATATATATGAACAGCACCTAAATAGTTTAATATATTAAAATGTTAGTAAAATAGTTGAGATTAAAGGAAATGTGTGTATGTGTGAGTGTGTACTTTCACTGACACTCACACATACACACACACACACAAACGGGAGGGGACTGGAGTTACACCAATGGGAGGAATTGCTGTTACTAGGCAGATGTTGGTGTATCTTTTCATGTAGGGAAAAGTTCAGTGCACTGGAAAACTTGACATTGTTATTGATAATCCAATCAAAGTCCTTTGAAGTAATCTTTCAGATAAACAGTACAGATCTTTTCTTTTGAAAACTTAATGATATTTGGTTCACCAGAACAATCAGGAAACCATTTTAGACAGAAGAGTTAAAGTATTAATAAATCCAGAGAGGTATATATTCTTACATTTACAGCTTAATGAAAACTATGTCGGTGTGTTTAGTTGTTAAAGTTAAAATGTAAATGGGCAATCTGTGCACATTTTAATCTATTTTCAATATGAATTGGAGCTTTTCACATTCCTGGAATTCCTGTCTGAGCTAGTGAGTACCGTAATGCCTGAAGCAGGACTCACCTCTCTGGACAGAACCTGGAGTCACAAATCTCCACTCTGCTGTGGCTATATGTTGCTATATGTTTTTATTACTATTATACGGTGTATTGTTTCATTGTGGCTGTTTTGTAACTGAATCACACTACCTAAAATAATATAATTGCATTAAATAATCCAGTCCACTGTTGAGTTGCCTGTTTTTGAGCATTACTGTTTTATTTATGGCATGTGCCTATCATGTGTAAAACTTATCATTGTTTTATTTAGTCTTTTTAACTTTTTTTTTTACACACTGATCTGGAGAACAACAATTCATTCAATCAGGTTTATCCTACTGACACAAATAGTAATAAAAATCGATCCTATGAATTATTCTGGTCCTCTTCACATAACTTTCATTTGTGGCATTTGTGAGTTTTCACCCCCCCACACACAGTCAGATATGGGCTTTCCCAAGGAAACAAAGAGAGCTGGAGCATGTGACTTTTGCTGTGAGGCTCTTCTAGCAGCTTTATGGTAACAGGGAGGGGTGTTTAAAGGGACCGTGGAGGGGACATCACACCAGCAGACTTACTGGTTCAGACTATCACACTGCTGCAGAGCTGGTAAAAAAAAAAAAAAAGGCAAGGCTATAATTTACCATATCAAAGCCAATGATAAAGGGCAATAAATTATTAATGAGTTCCACCCATTCTCTTTAATGTATTTTTTTTTTTTTTTGCAATATTTGTGGCACAAGTATTGCAAAAAAAAAAATTACTGTTGATATATCTAAGCAGAGCCATTTGCTTGTCTGTTTCTTAGCAAAATTACACAAAAACTGCCAGGCTGATGTTCATGAAAGCTGGTGGAGAGGTGAAGCATGAGGAAAGGACTGCATGACATTTTTGTGTTGATCATGTTCAAAACTGAGAGATGTGAGACTGGTCTTGGTGGAGTGAATGTGAATATTTTTCTAGCTGATTATGTATTAAACTGATGTTTATATTTTCCCAGAACTATACAAATTCACAATGTACCTTGTAAATAAAACTGTATGCAGACTTTTTTTTTTTTTAATTAATGATAAAGACAAACGGAAGCTGATGGGAATGTTGTGGTTGAAGTCTCACCTGTTACTTTACAGAAAAGGGCTCTGACTGTTTATACTTCTTTTGATTTCCTGTGTGTGTGTGTGTGTGTGTGTGTGTGTGTGTGTGTGTGTGTGTGTGTGTGTGTGTGTGTGTGTGTGTGTGTGTGTGTGGGGTGGGGTGGGGTGGCTCATTTCTGTCCTCCAACTCAAACCCTCCCCCATGCTATTCCTTAACCCTCATTTCTCAGTTTTCCATCATGTGGTGCTTTCTGCATAATGCTGAAGGCTTTAGTGATTAACTCTGTATAATCACTAAAGCTGATTTACTCATTCTTGTAAAAGTGCTCATAAATAACACACTGCTGCGTGCCCGGCATACCTAGATGTACCACAGTGAGGTAAACTTTTGTCTGTGATGTGTGTGTGTGTGTGTGTGTGTGTGTGTGTGTGTGTGTGTGTGTGTGTGTGTGTGTGTGTGTGTGTGTGTGTGTGTGTGTAGGTGCTTGATTTTATTTTACTTGTGTGCTGTGCAGCTTAATGTTGAATTAGTACATTTTTTTTATTATTTGTTTTTATGGCTAAATTAGTTGATGCAACAAGTAATATTGTGTTTTTAAAATATTTGAAGCTAGACAATGATTTAACATAAATTCAAGTTGAGTCAGCTGTTTCCCTCCTGTGCTTCTTACTGTCTCAACTCGTTATAACTCACTTAGATGAATTAACAAGTTATATTGCACTCTTACAGTCCTGGAATATACACCATGGATGAACACATAAATTCAAGTTGAGCTACATCCAGAGTTCTGGCTCATCCATTTAAGACAGGGGTCGGCAACCCACGGCTCTAGAGCCGCATGCGGCTCATTCAGGCTTAATCTGCGGCTCTGTGGGCTCGCGGAAGTAAATTATAAGTATCCAACTGAAGTGCATTTTATTTTTGTCAGTTCGGTTTTTGTTGTAGTTTTAAATTGGAACATTATTGTGATCTTGAAATATTACAATAAAATCATTTTATCTATCTATCTATTTGTTTTCGTTTCTGAATATATGCGTCACTCCCGGCTACCGCTAGTATTTGCGGCTCTCACTGTTTTGTTGTCAAATGGCTCTGTCCGGATTACAGGTTGCTGACCCCTGATGAGAACATATGGAACTGATGCGTCTGACAAGAGAAAGAGGAGCAAACAAGTGTGCTGCCTTTGCTAAGTTAATACTACAACCCATTTTCTTTTAATATAAGCAGCAGTTTTAGGTCAGTTTCAGTCCTCTAATTTTATTGATATTATCAAATTACCAGGCAGACCAAAAGAACTATAAGAACAAAACAGTAGTTATTGTTAATTTAACACGGGATCATGGGCACTGAAAGATGGAGGGTGGATCAATAATAATAATATAACCTTTGTACTTTGCCCGGCAACCGCAGTGTTGCTGTGCAAAGACACATCCCTCAGCTAGTTCTACTTTCATCCATATAAAAACTGAACATGTAGGCTAGTTGATATTCCCGCCTCTAATGCTAATAGCAAGTTCATTCAGCGGCACTAACAGGGTCACAGACATGCACTGTGGGGCCAGCACAACTCTATAAACATTTTCTGACTCGCCTATTTGCCAAATATTCTTGGATTTTTGTAGCTATTTTTGGGTCACCCTGTGTATTTTTGCTCTTACACAATATATTACTTAGCTTAAAAAAGTAAAAGAAAATATATAAAAAGTTCAGTCAGCTTAACATTTTGAACAGTGAGCATGTTGTGTCAGCTAAATGTGACCTTGAGTGTTTGCCCAGCAATTTGTTTGTGTAAGAGAGAGGAATAACATCTTTGGAGAGACAAAAAGTGAAGAAAAAACACCCAAAATATGTTCAGAACTACAAATGAACTTTATGAAATAACTTCATATCTTTAAGTCTGTGTAGATTCTCAGTCATCCAGGTCATAGTAGTCTCTGGAGCTTGAAAAAGGCGACTGGACTTCTTTTTGTTTCTTGAAGACGTGATCAGGACCCTACAACACCGTGCGGAAAGTGTTCCCTCTAAGGCAGAAGGGAAGCATAAGGAACACACACACATTGAGAAAGCCCTCAAAACATGCGGTTACCCCAACTGGGCCTTCATCAAATCAGCTAAGATGCACAGGAATGAAGGCCAAACACAAACTACAGAGAATAGGAAGGACAAGAGGAACAACATTGTCATCCCATATGTGTCAGGCTTGTCAGAGAAACTCAGAAGAATTTTCTCCAAGCATGACATCTCAGTATACTTCAAACCAAGTCACACCCTAAGACAAAAACTGGTTCATCCCAAGGACAAACCCGCCAAACACAAGATCAGCGATGTAGTGTATGCTGTTCAGTGCAGTGAAGAGTGCTCGGACCTCTACATTGGTGAAACCAAACAGCCTCTTCACAAACGAATGGCACAACATAGAAGAGCCACCTCGACAGGACAAGATTCAGCAGTACATCTGCATCTGAAGGAAAAAGGGCACTCTTTTGAGGATGCCAATGTCCACATTTTGGACAGGGAAAACAGATGGTTTGAAAGAGGAGTGAAAGAAGCCATCTATGTCCACTGTGAACAACCATCATTGAACAGAGGAGGTGGATTACGTCACCAACTTTCCCCCGCTTACAGTGCTGTCCTGAGCTCCCTTCCCAGACGTCTCAACCCCCATTCACCCCTTTGTTCCAGTGACCTCAATAGGCCACAGGAAACAATGGAGCGGAGTCCTAAATTGGTTTCAACTGAAACCACTGATTAAATATGACCCACGCCCCCTTCACACCTGGGCACATGTGTTCACGCACATGATCAATAGAGGGTCATAACCACCTCCAGGGGACTACGCCCACAGGGGTTTAAATACCTGGGTCTCTCCACCATTTGGTTGAGAACTGAAGAAGCCTTTCGGATGAGAGGTGAAACGTCTTCAAGAAACAAAAAGAAGTCCAGTCGCCTTTTTCAAGCTCCAGAGACTTCATATCTTTAATGCTTTGCCTAGACCCACATTACATAAATCATTTTTGTCCTGAATTGTTTAATGTTAGAATATCAAATTTAAGGAAAAGATTTATGTGGGGTGTGAATGTAGCTAGCTACATTCACCCCTCCTCCTTTATCTGGGCCACTGTTTCCAACCTGTGTAAGAAAACTCGCTGTCGGCTGTCTCAAAAGTTGATAAAGGACGAAACAAGGTCCGGGGCATGGGTGCGGAGGGAGCGGCTAGGCGCTAAACTTGGTGCTAGTTGCTTTTTTTAAAAAACAGTCGCTACGGGGGTCTGAAAAGCCGCTAAGTTGGCAACACTGAGCCCAACCAAGGTCCAGCTGTTGTTCCAGGAACACTAACCTCGTGAGAACACCCAGGCTACTGCAGGTGGCAGTTCTCACAAGCCTAGTGACAGAATTCAGTTTGGAGCGGCACAGGAATGCATTTTAAAAATTATTATATTAATATACTGGAAATTTACAGGAAAATAATAATATGGGAGGACGGCTGGACAGAGGGGTAAAATACAGGAGTTTCCCAGCCAAAATGGGAGACTTGAAAGGTGTGGTTACTAAACTTTTTTATATTAGGTCATCTGATTAAATCTAGCATCTACAGCAGCAGTGATAATAACTGCAAAAGTAAATTCACAGGCTGCCATCTCAGCCTGTTAGCTCTGGCTTTTCAAAAAGTACACAAATACTATTAAAATAAAAGAAAGAAAAAGACCAATAAGAGGAGAGACCTATGAAGACCCACCAGGTGAGCTCATTTTTGGATAGTATCAACATATTTTTGAAGTAAGTCTGACATAAGTAGCTACTTTAAACCTCAAAATGTGACCAGTGTTTTTAACCCTTTACTGTCTGATAGGGATGTTAAATTAATTAACAAACTGAATATTAGCTGATACGGGTATAATTTTTTTTCTGTTTATTTTGCTTTTGTGATATTATGTTTAGCTTCTGTGATATTCTCTGAGATATTCTTTGAAACGTGTGTCACACTGTTGAACACTTTATAAACTTGTCATAGTTTTATTCATAAAGGAGTGCTCCCATGGACTCCTGTATCAGAGGGATTGTAGGGATGATGGAGGACCTGCTGGAGTCAGATTTTTGTGTGATGTTTGATCTGCTCTATGCTCTCAGCAGTGAACATCCAGAGAACTGCAGGTACACATTTTAAGGCAGTCCAGAAAGTTTAGTTGAACTTGGAGAAAGATGCTGAGCTTGAATGTGCTGAGAACCAAAGAGTTCCAGTTCCAGACTCGGAGTGCTGGACTTAAACTGATCAAACTGTTACAGAGTTCGAGTTACCCTGTGGTGGAGTGCTGACCAGCCCATGCATACATGCAGCTTTACAGTGAGTTTATCTCTGTGTCTGTATTTAAACATCATAATTAATGTTGTTCCAGGAGCATAACTGAAACTCACCTGTCAGCTTGTGGTAATTTCATTTCAACTTTGCAAAGACAGCAGTAGAAGAGGATTTCTGACAGAAACACTTTAAAATAGAAACACTCTCAGACTTCAGTTAGCTTTTTTTTTCTATATTGCTCAGTTTACTAAGATTTAGGTTAGTTTTAGGGAAGTTTGAGGCTAAAATAGACACTTTCACAGATGACAACCCTGTCTACAACTTTCTTTTTAAGCATAAAGACTGATTTCTTGTATCTTAAGGGACAGCCTCTCCCATCTGTGAACCCTCAGTTTTACTGGTGGTCAGGGGAGCCTTAGCATTTAGCATTTCTCCAGTCTTTTTTCCTGAGTCACAGTGTCACATGATGTTACAAAAATGTGATTGGTCAGTTTCAGTGATGGTCTTGGAACAACATCAATTAGTATTTAGTAATTAAAAATTAGTAATCAGTATAAAATATGAAATATGCAATTAAATGGACAGACATACTTCAGTCTTTATATATATATATATATATATATATATATATATATATATATATATATATATATATATATATATATATATATATATATATATAAAGCTTGACAAGCTTTGGAGTACTAATGCCTATTCTAAATCTGACCTCCTACACACACAGTGTGTGTGTGAAGGTTTCCTCCACACAGAGAGGGAGAAAAGTAGGAGGGTTTTTCCCTGTGAATGAATCTCTTTTCTTAGCTGAGGGCAGGGCCACAATAAACCTGCAAAGATGGATAGGGAGACTGTCCTGTGAAGTGATCCACAAAATCAGATAGGCGGGGGTCATTCTGTGTATTTGTGTCTGTGAGTGTCCACCATTTGCACCATAACTGACCTAACAGCACCTCTGTTCTAGCTAGATGGGTGGTGGCCATTTAGGACCAAGGGCAAAGATAAGAGGAAACCACCCCTGGTGCGATGGGTCAGTAGGAGTTTGGCAAGGGGATATGGGTAACCAGAAATGCCCACTCTCTCTCTCTGTTTCTCTCTCACACACACACACACACACACAGAAATGTTTTAAGAAGTATCTGTGAATGAAGCTGTGGTATCTAGCTAGGATCTCACCAGAAAACACTCGACATACATTATGGTCAAACAAGTGTTCTCATACAAAGTGCAACAAAAAATTTAATTAAATGAAAATAGAGAACCAGAAACTGTCAATGAAAAATACTCTGGCATTTTGGATATTAACGCTGTTTGGGGAGCAAAGAGTTCTCTAAGAAAGAATGGGTGGATACAACTGGTAACTATTTGCTATACGTTGGAATTCACAACTAGCATTCGGTGGTGTAGTGGAATAGTGATCACTAAACCCATCTTTTCAAAAGTAACAGTATGTACTACTTTGACGAAAAGCTGTGTATCATTTCTATTGTGCATGCTGAGGTCTTTGGCAGGGCTGAGTCCAGTGTGAGCTCTAAATCATCATTCTCTCAGATGCCTGGGGTCACAACGATGATCATTTGCCTCTCAATACTCTGTCAGACCTCCTCTGTCTTTCACCATGGCTGGAGATACGACACAGCAGGAGATTATGTATATAATGCATGTGAAAGACAAATGAGAGATTGTGTAGTTCCATAGGGGGCTGTTATCACACAAATCTTGTTACTGGGGTGGGGTGGCTGTAGCTCAGTAGGTAGAGCAGGTCACCTACTGATCGGAAGGTCAGCGGGGGTCATCCTGGCTACTCCGGGCTACATGCCAATGTATCCTTGGGCAAGATACTTAACCCCAAGTTGCTCTCCGACCGTTCTGTCGGAGTATGAATGTGTGTGAATATTAGTTAATTAAAAAGCACTTAGCTTTGTAAAAATGGAAGTGCTTGTATGAATGGGAGTGCATGGGTGAATGTAAACAGGTTGTAGTTTGAGTGCTCATACTGAGTAGAAAAGCGCTATATAAGAACTAGTCCATTTACCATATTCAGTGGAAATGTGTGCAATCTAAAAATGAATGGCCAGTGATGTTAACAACCAAGATGTCGTGTGGTTTCCCAGAAGAAATGCTTGAGAAGAACTCTTGAGTTTCATAAAAGTGCACTAATGTCTCACAAAAGCAGTATCTTCAAAAGCAGTTTTTGAAAAATGCTCCACTGAAATGTTTTCGTGTAAATGGGAGGGCAAAACGCACTGAAATGTTACCGTTTTCATGTGAAAACATTCTCATATAAACAGGGCCTTTGAATAGTATAAAGTTTAATTTCTCACACGTGAAAGGTTTTTGGATATGTATAAAAAAGCTATTCCATCTTTACTTCAAATGAAAAATATTTATGTTCATTAAAAGCTTGCTAACTTCTTCAGTCTTTTCTTGTGTTTAAAATTCAGACCACAGCATTCATCAGCCCATTTCTAGTGCCAAGTATTTGATGATAATAAAAGACGGTCAAAAAGATATCTTTTATTTTACATAAACAGCTCTAGTGGATCCAGACTAGTTTTCATTACTGTCTATTATGTTGCACTGCCTGTAACACCAGAATGGAAGGGGCTGCACTTGCATCACTGGTGAATGGGCGATCCTTTGACCCCTACATTTACACTTTATCTACAGAAGGTCAGTCTATTTTAAAACACTATTTCCCTGTGCTGTGGTAAACAGTGAGCAGCCACATATGTTTTTCTTCCTCTATGCCAAGGAAACCTCACATTCTTCACAATGTTCTGTCTACTTTGTACAAATGTTTAATGGACTGGTTCTTTTATAGTGCTTTTCTACAACATTTGAGCACTCAAAGTGCTTTTATACAACATGTCTCATAACACTTTTTTCTACATCTATCTAACATATCTATTTAACATTCATACACCATTCACACTTCAATTAACTCATCTGGAGCAGCTCAGGGTTCAGTATCTTGCCCAAGGATAGTTTGTCATGCATATGATTTTCAGAGGAATGAATGGTCTGTTTGAAGAGTTTCAGTCAGGACTCGGAGCTCATCATAGCACAGAAACAGCATTAGTGAAGATTCCTAATGATCTTCTGTTGGCTTTTGAAAGTGGACTTATCTCTGTATTGGTCCTGCTAGACCTCAGAGGACCAATACCATTGATAATATTTTAATACAGAAATTAGAATATACTGTTAGTACACTGTAAAAAAAAAGAAATCTGTAAAAAAAAATGTAATATTCTGGTACCTGGGGTGCCAGATAAATACTGTAAAATAACAGAAATGTGTCATCACCCCCAAATTTTCTGTAATTAAAATATAGTTTTGTAACTTTAATTTCCATAATATCTTGTGTAAAAAAATTTTACATGGGTAAAATACAGTTAAATTAATTAATAATTTTTTTCTCCCCAGGATTTTTTTGTCTTCACTGGTTTCTCTTCACAGGTTTGCGGCAGCTGGAAGCATCTGCACAGAGAAGAATTAGCTAAACAGATCTTCTGACAAAACAAAAGATAGAACATGAGGAGCCAAACTTTATTACCAAAACAGGTGAAACAGTCTGGTATCAAAGGAGGGAAATTTTCATTCTCAAGTAGTAGGTGAATAATCATCAGACTCCACACAGGTGAGTGATTACCCAACTGCTTCCATGTGTGCAGGCAGGAAAAGCACAAGAGTCAGGAGGAGGCACTGCCTGTGAAACACACAAGCAGATTTACTGTATGCCCATACCCACCCACACACATGCAGACAGGGGAGAGACAGAGAAACCAGAGTGTGAAGAGCCTGATAGAAAGGCAGGTTGAAAAGGAGAACAGGGGGACCATGACAGTAATTTTACATGATAAGCCTTGTATATTTAATCCATATTTATGAATTTGAACATCCTAGGTCACATGGTTCTCAAGTTATTGCTTTCACATAGTTGAAAATTGGCTGCCCACCCACCTGGCGGGTTGACAGAAAAACTGTAGACAGAAAAATTATGTTTTAATCCAGATACAGTTGACAACAGGTACAGCTTAGGTCCACAGGGAAACAGATTGAAACTGTTGCCCATTCTCAAGGAAAGTTGGTCCAGACCATTGCCCTTTCTCCTTATCTGTCGTGGCTGATTTTTCTCGAGTTTTGCATTTTGTTGGTAGCATGACGGTGCCTGCAACCAATTCAGGTTGCACTAGTCCAGCTCCTCAAGGATGGTACATCAATATGCTACTGCAAGAAGTTTGCTGTGTCTCCCAACACAGTCTCAAGAATGTGGTAAAATACCACGAGACAGGCCATTACATGAAGAGAGCAAGACAGTATTGTAGACAGGTTTCAACCCAGCCACAGTACCAGTATCTGCTCCTTTGTGCCAGAAGGACCAGGACATACACCACCAGAATTCGACGATTCTGACCTCCAGTGGGCTACTTGTGCATGTTTCTGACCAAACTGGCAGAAACAGACTTCATAAAGGTGGCATGAGAGTCCAGCGTCCTTTAGTCGGACCTCTGCTCAAAGCCCAGCACTATGCCTTGACTGGCATTCATCCGAGAACACTAGAAGGGTCAGGTCCACCATTGGTGCCCTGTTCTTTTATTAGATGAGAACAGGTTCACACAATTTCTCAGGAGGTACTAATTACTAATTACTACTAATTAGAAGGTTGGCGGTTGGATCCCTGGCTGCTCCAGTCTGAATGCTAAAAGTATCCTTGGGCAAGATACTGAACCCCGAGTTGCTCTCTGATGCAACCGACGGAGCATGAATGCCAATGCGAAAGCACTTAAGTGTTGAAAGAAGTGCTTGTATGAATGGGCGAATGAGGTATGTAGTATAAAGTGCTTTGAGTGCTCAAAGTAGAGTAGAAAAAATGCTGTATAAGAACCAGTCCATTTAATCTTAAAATATCTCCTGAATCCAAATTGGGAGCTGGTCCCACAGAAAGAGGGGCCTGAAAGCTGAAGACTCTGCCTCCCATTCTACTCTTAAGTATCCTAGGAAAAACAAGTAAACCAGCAGTCTGAGAGTAAAGTGCTCTATTGGGGTGATACAGTGGTACAGTACTGTGAGGTCTTTAATATAAAATGGGGGTTGATTATTCAAGACCCTGTGTGAGAGGAGAAGAGTTTGAAATTCAATTCTGGATTTAACAGTGAGCCAAAGAAGAGAAGCCAATATGGGAGCAATATGCTCTCTCTTTCTAGTCCCTGTCAGTACTCTAGCTGCAGCATTTGGGATCAGATGAAGGCTTTTGAGAAAGCTTTTAGGACAGCCTGATAATAATGAATTACAATAGTCCAGCCTAGAAGTAATAAATGCATGAATTAGATTTTCAGCATCAGTCTGAGACAAGATGTTTCTAATTTTAGAAATTTTGCACAAATGCAACAAAGCAGTCCTACACATTTGCTTTATATGTTCAACTGAGCTAGAGATAGTCACTCAATGAAGCCAACAGGACCGTGTCATCTGCCAAAGCAGTGACCAGCTCCCGAGACCACCAAACCCAACACCTGCTGTAAACTAAAATAAAAATACCAGATTATTTGCCATGGAGGTTCCTGCATGTACCATAGTCACCTAGTTATGGGGGGACATGACATTCCTCTGAGTGTTTAGCTGGTTCTTCATAAGGGTTAAAATGTGTCAATGTGCAAACAGAAGACATATTGCCACTGCTGTTCCAAAGCATGCAGCTGTCCAGCTGCAGGTACTGTGTAAAAAGTGTTTGGCTGATCCCACAGTTAGTCAAATTTCAATTTCTGATCAGCACACTAATCAGCACTCAGCTTGCAAGCACGTCCCACTGTTGCTAACTTCTTCCTTACCACACACAGTCACACACAGTGTGCAATTGTGTTGCAGAAAAATAGCCACAAGGCATATAGGTAGAGAGGAACTGTAGGAGTTTTTCAGTGACAAAGAAAGGTGTGTTTGCTTATGTTTTAAATGACCGGTGGGCTGGAATACTTATGTTTAGTTGAAATAGAAGCTAAAAGGGGTTTACTTCCCTCTAATTCGATAACATGCCCTATAATTACCTTATACACTTTGCCTCAGTGTTGTTTGTGCAGCTCAAATGTAAAATGAAAATCTTTTTTGTATTAATTGTAGCATATGCAATGTGTGCATCATAGTTAACATTCCATCCCAATACCCCAATGATATTACAACAGGTTTGTAATATCATTTATACATTTTAGGTAAAACTCTATTGTTTTCGTGGTATTTCTTTTGTGAAGACCACCCCTGGCTTTTCTGCCAACTGTCCAAATGAACTGATGGAACCGGCAGACAAAGCAAAGTAATCAATCAATTTTCTCTGTATTATTGTAGGGTCTTTACCCACAATACAAAGCACCTTGAGGCGACAGTTTGTTGTGATTTGGCGCTATATAAATAAAATTGAATTGAATTGAATTGAATTGAATTGAATTGAATTGAATCAATATATGACCATCTTTTGCCACATCCCAAAGCTATTTTAAAGCAATCCTAATTTTCTTCAAATCCACATAACATTTACATGTCCTATAAATTTTTTTCTTGAAACACTTACGTTTCCAGAACTTCCAGAACTTGCCTCAAGGTGCTTTATATTTTAAGGTAAAGACCCTACAATGATACAGAGAAACCCCAACAATTAGATGACCCCTATGACTTGGCAACAGTGAGAAGGAAAAATTCCCTTATAACAGCAAGACACTGCCAGCAGAACCAGGTTCAGGGAGAGGCGGCCATCAGCCGCGACCAGTTGGGGGTGAAGGAAGGGAGAGAGGAGCCAAAGATTAATACTGATTAAACGCAGAGTGGTGTATAAACAGAGAGAGAATAAAAAGACCCTACAATAATACAGAGAGAGATAGATCTCTCTATCAACCCAGATCAAAGCGTCTGGAAAGAAATATGTTTAAATATTTTCAATGTGACTAAAAGTCCCAACTTACAATGTATAAATTACAAAATTCTCTGTAGAACAGACTATACTAGAAAAAGAATGTTCCACGTGGGCCTTACCCACTCAAACATATGCACCCACTGTAGAGGCAACTTGGAGGACAACTATATGCATGCTATGTGTTCTTGTATGCCTGATCAGAAGTTCTGGCAGAGGATATGTGAAGAGCTATCCACATGGTTTAGTTGTTGTGTCCCAACTTCCCCCAGCCTGTGCATTTTAGGTGACATCAGTGAATTAGTTATGGAGGCAAATATATTACACATAATTCTTACTACCTTATGCATCGCTAAGAAACTATTGTCATTAATTTGAAATCAAAAAAAGGAACTGTGTGTTACTCGATATAGAAATTTACTAGTAGATCACATTAGTCTGGAGAGAATGTCTGTTTCCTCTAAAAACCAATTGAATGAATTTGTTTTTTGTTCCCTTCCTTCCTGGTTCTATGCACACACACCCCCCCACCCCCCCAGAGTATGATCTGGAAGTCTCAAGGTCCAAATAGGACACACACACACACACACACACACACACACACACACACACACACACACACACACACACACACACACACACACAAGGGTGGTTGAGAATTACAAAGTTAAGATCCTGTGGCACTTCAGGATACAGACGGACAAACTGGTGATGGCTAACCAGCTGGACAGAGTAGTGGTGGGCAAGCAGAGGAAGAAAGCTGTAGTGATAGATGTTGCAATACCAAGTGATGCCAACATCAAGAGGAAGGAACACGAGAAGCTCGAGGGCTGAGAGAAAAGCTAGTGAGGATGTGGAAGGTAAAGTGGTCCCCATGGTAATCGCAACTCTCGGGACAGTAACCCCTCAAACTGGGAGAATGACTCCAGCAGATTCCAGGAACAACATGCTGGGATTTTTCTGTCTGTCATTTTGTCTTATACTGTGATTTTTGCCTAATAACTGGGATAATGGGCATCAAGTATGACTGAACATAAGGTGGTTGTAGTGTGGGCAGAGCTGGTGAGAGTGTTGGGGATATAGGAGTATGGTATGGTGTTGGTGAGGCCTGTAAGGGGAACTGGAAGGCGAGACAGTACTCACCATGAGCACAGTGAGATGCCACTATAGAAGGAGAAGAGGGCTCTGGAGAGGGGGTGCGGGATGTAAATAGTCAGTCACATGGAGCAGACTGGATGATGTAGTATATACCTATGTATGTAGAGCTCTGCAGGATGTGTTAAGAATAAGGAGTCTCCTAAAGTGTTGGGAGTGGGCCACTAATAAAAAGAAACCTCACCATACTCTTTAAGAGATTAAAAAGCTTATTAAAATCTTTCTTAGTCAGTTCAGACTGCTGATGAGCTTTAACATTTGACCACATGTGGACTAACACTCGGTAAATAGTGGATGGGAGTAATTGCTGCAGCCTGTGGAGCTTATCTAGGATAACCAGGACTGTGGATTCCAGTAAACAGTGTGTGACTGTGCTGAAGAAGCGAGTGTTCCTAACAATAGAGTCCCCCATTATTAACATCTTTGGAGAAAAGAGGGAATGAGTAGACAAAGGTTGTGCGTTCTTAAGGTAGAGAAAAGCATGGTCCTCATTGTGTGTCCTGAGAGGATGGACGATTCCCTGCCATCTCAAGGCAAGGTAGACCATAGGAGCTCCTTCAGGGTCCTACACCAGGAAGAGGAAGTTGTGAACTTGGATGAAGCCCATTTGTTCGGCTTCATGGTGGGGCACTCAGCCACTCAAGCTCTTTCAGCCAGCAGTGGGGGGAAAGCTGTGGCAGCAGGCATTGTTTTCAGGTCCAGATCCAGATTGTCATCAAACTAGACGGCACAGTGGTTAGAGAGGTTCAGACAGAGGACAATAACAGCTCCATCTGAGTTCCTCTTGTGGCTGTGGACTGTCACTTATTGGACTGTCAATGTGCCATATCTACAAAGCTGGATAACAGTGAATCTTTCTTCTTCAATTCATCAGAGAGTCATCAGATGTTCTCTTTAAGGCCAGTGGTCTTTCTATTCACTTTCTTCAGCAGTGTACCATCGTCTCAGTGTATGCTGTCACAGCAAACATCTTGCATCCTACTACTATGTGCTGGATTGTCTTCAGGGCACCATTGTACAGCCTGCAACTTAGGTCCTGTCAGCTGTGGTAGACTCCTGGTTTTATGGATCTGGTGCTTAGGGCTGGTTTTTGTCTTGCTATGATTAGAGCCTCTGTGCTGTCCATTTGGCCGTCCTTTTGGTAGGATTTCTTGATGTCAGCGACTTCCTCTATTGGTCAATGGTACATCCCATATCAGGGACTAAGTGACCAAGAACATACAGGCGCAGATGTAATTTTCAAAATGTGGGTTTTATTATACACCAGTAAAGACAACAGTCGTGTAAAAATACATAATAATGAAAATAAGCTAGTTTCAGAAATAAGTGGGCCTGTAAAAGAGGTCAAATAAACATAACTCAATACAGAAATAATACTTAACAAAATAACAACTCAACAAACTGACTTGCTCAAATGAGACAGCTCAATCTATATAGTAATCGAGTACACCATTTTAAACACCAAATGACTCAATTTACCACAAAAAAAGACCCATTTCCCTCACGTGGTCGCAGCAAATGGTTAAGTCCATTTGGTTGGCCTGTGCACTTAAACCAGCTCCACCCTCAGCCTTCTCTTTTGCTCAAACCAAGAAGGACTGGACCAGCAGGCAGGTAGCTCAAGAAAATGGGAAAAAATACTACAACTTATATAAATCACTGACAAATCAATTTAAACCAAATATATGCACCATTGTTTAGAATGTGGTGTATTGTCATAATTTATTAAAACATTTAACTAAATGAAACTAATTGTTTGCTTTAAATACAAGTTCAGTGACTACAGACTAATTTAGTGTGCAAATGATGTGGGGGTGTAAAAGCTTACACTGTTTTTGATTTATATGAATGTGAATGAATGTTATCAGAGAATTTCAGTTGTGTGGTTTTAGACACAACCATCACACCATGGAGGGGCTTGGTGTTTCACAATACTCCCTTCTCTCATTGCTTATCACTGTCTTTCTTCAGCTGCCACGAGGCACTCTTGTTACAGCTCATCTTCCAGATGTATTCACATATTCATATTCATATTAATTTCATCCTGGATCATGGCTCTGACACACACTAATTCTTGCTCTTCCTCTTTCTGTTGCTTATAGAGTCTCAGGGTGCTGGACCTTGGTTCGAAACCTTGCTGCATTGTGAGGAGTTTTCATACCCTGTGGCATGTATTTATATCTGCAATTCCTAAACAAGTAATGCAGTGCTTTTGTCAACCCCTTTCAATTATAGCTGAAAGTCTGCACTTCATTCAAGTCTTGTTTGTATAAAGATCCACTGTGGTGGTGTACAGCAGGCAAATTATAAAAATGATGTCATTGTCCAGATATTTACAGAATTAACTGTACAAGCTCCTTGGTTACTGGAAGATTGCTAGATACTGGTAGAGTGTTAATATCTGCAAGCATCTCTTCTGAAGGAACTTTGTCAGTGAGTGTGTGTGTGTGTGTGTGTGTGTGTGGGGGGGGGGGGGGGGGGGGGTCTTGAATCTGGCCACAATCTACATCCTCACCTCAATAGATCCTTCTGTCATAGCAGATGGTTGGTTAATTCATTAACACTGATCTCTTCTACCTGGGTCAACTTATCATGTTCATACTGCTTAGTATTGTTCCCTTTGTGCATTAGCCTCTGGATCTTCAGCTCTGATAGTACCTTTGTTCTATTAATGTTAAGCACAATGAGCTACCAGGTGCTTTTTGGTTAGTGTGGATGGATGCTGGTCTTCTGGTCATCCATAGTTCCAAAATGTTTTGCATATAACTTCTATCACTGGGTCACTGCAGCGTTCCATTTATTCAGTGTTCTCAGTCATTGTCCATCCTGGTCCCCCAACATGACTTTTTTTTTTAGCTGGGTGAGATCCAAATCAGTATGGTTTTAGCTATATGTCTCTCGCTCATGTTCCAAGGTAGGCTTGGGAAGCCTGGGGGCTCTTACTGTATGGCCTTACCAGGATTCAAATGCCAGATTTATTGCTTCATAGATTGTAATGTATTTCTACTACTACTATAGATTCTTCACTGTGTGACTCTGTGTGCAATAAACAGAGATTATCAGAGATGAGCACTTGGGTAGCTATTATATGCTGAGCAGAATATCTTGGCTTCATACGTGTAACACATCAACATGAGATTCAAAGATTATGTCAGAATGTGATTATTTGTTGGCGGAAGCTTCCATTAAAAACCAATGTAGCCTCTATCTGTCCATCTGATCAGTACTTTGGTCAACAAAAAATGTTTAAACAACTTAACTGGGCCTCATATTTAATTGGGAAACTTTCTGGGGAAAACCTGATCTTATCAGGAGATGTGGGATACAATTTGATGGCCCAAGAACTATCAGGACAAGACTGCAGTACTGTAAGCCCTAAATCTATTCTGCTACAGTCTGCATAAAACTTTATTCACAGAGAAGGCACTCGGGTGTGCTTGCATTTTTATTGTTCAAAATCTAATCAACATTCAGGCACATCTACAAAGTCTGAGATTAAAAGGGGTGCCAACAAGTGCTTTTCTATTTTAGTGCTATGTAGTACAGCTGAACAGTGTAGTTAAAACTCAGTAACAAAGTTCAGGCAGTCCTAATTATATATAAATGTGATGACCTAACACATGGCGTCTGTGTCCCACAGCAACCTTCTGACAAAAACATCATTATTGATCCCAGCAGCTACTCTATTATCCAGCAAACATGCTCTGCGAAAATCATCATGTGTAATTTAGGCTATTGATTGTGGAACATAATTATCAGTCTACACAGGAAACCCAACATCTGACAAAAACCAAAGGATAGTGAATTGATTTTGCCTTATGTTATACATTGTGACATAATCCCTACTTGTGTCACAGATGCTTCCAGTGTATTAGAAATAATTAAAATGTCAGTGTAACAGTTAAGAACTGGAAATTTGCACTTCATCATCCATAAAAATATATCAGTATGAAAGCATACTGGTTTACCATGCTGGCTATGGAGTGCATGCCTGGCTTTGGACAGGTGTTACCCAAGGTGAGGTAAAGAATGTGCTGCCCTACATGCTTGTAATTTCCCTCTCTCTCTTCATGGGTTTGTCTTCATATGTCTTTACTTTTTGAAAGAGCAGCTGTGAAACAGCTAACTGATTATCTGCAGAGGAATGGTTTATTTGAGTTTCAGTCAGGCTTCAGAATTCACAGTACAGAAACAGCATTAGTGAAGGTTCAAAACGATCTTCTTATGGCCTCTGAGAGGGGACTCATCTCTGTGCTTGTCCAGCTAGACCTCAGTCCAGCGTTCGATACATTTGACGATAATATTTTATTAAAGAGATTAGAGGATGCCATATGTTTTAAAGGTGCAGCACTGCAGTTTGAGTCATATTTATCTAATAGAATCCAATTTGTTCATGCAAATGGGGAGTCTTTTTCACACTCCAAGGTTAATTATGGAGTTCCACAGGGTTCTGTGCTAGGACCAATTCTATTTACATTATACATGCTTCTCTTAGGCAGTATTATTAGAAAGCATTCATTTAATTTTCATAGCTATGCAGATGATACCCAGCTTTTACTTACTAATTACTTATTGATTACTATTGTAATTCATAATCACGCTGTCCTAAAAAACTCCCTGAAAACCCTTCAGTTGATCCAAAAATGCTGCAGCAAGAGTACTGACACAGACTAGAAAGAGAGCGCATTGACAAAGCTTATTGTTAGGGCTGGATCAGGTGACCCTGAACCCTCCTTTAGTTACGCTGCAATAGGCCTAGGCTGCTGGGGGTTTCCCAGCCTCACCACGTTTCACTCTCTCTGTGTTTATACCCCACTCTGCATTTAATCAGTAGTTTTTATTAATCTCTGGCTCTCTTCCACAGTGTTTTTGTCCTGTCTCTCCCCTCCCTGAGCCTGGTTCTGCTGAAGGTTTCTTCCTGTTAAAAGGGAGTTTTTCCTTTCCACTGTTGCAGAGAACTTGTTCATAGGGGGTTGTTGTGACTGTTGGGTTTTCTCCAGATTATTGTAGGCTCTTTACCTTACAATATAAAGCACCTTGAGGTGACTGTTTGTTGCGATTTGGCTCTATATGAATAAAATATAATTGAATTGACAGGATGCCGACTTGTACAAGGTGTACCCTGCCTCTTGACCTATGACAGCTGGGATAGCCAGTCCCTTTTTATTTTTTCAGTCCACACTGTGGATTCTCCATCACCACATGAAGAGTTGGGGAAACACAGAACGTCCACTGAGAAAGAGACCGTCAGTCATTGTTTGCTATATGCAAGAATATGGTATTCTCTAGCTGATTTCTGGATACGTCATAATTTCTTTGCATGGATTTCCATGTATTTCCATGGAGAGATAGATGCAATGCATGAGGTTTCTTCTTTTTTTTAGAGCACAAACCCCATTTTGATTACAAAAATATTTTCCACTGCACTCATTAACATTGTTCACTTACATAATTTTTATGGTTTGTTTCTGTTTCTGAGACTTTTTTGAGAGGTTTTTGACAGTCACAAATCAACAGCCCAAAATACCTCATTTGCCACTTCCTCCCATGGTGCCTCTTACTCATGAATGATTGGCTTTGCTGCCTTTCATCTCAGCATAGGCCTTAACCACTGTGTGTGTGAGTGTGTGAAAGAGAGAGGGAGATGGAGAGACAGATTTGCTCTCCAGACTTTCAAATTTTGTGTGGTTGAAGAAAACAGAAAATCACTGCAAAAATACAGAAGTTGCACTATCCCAACTGTCACACAGGGAGAGGAGTAGTATACCCTGGCAGTTTGCCTGGCTAACACATAGCAACAGACAACAATCCATGCTGACATTCACCGGAGAATTTAGACTCACCAGTTAAGGTAACCTACTCTTTGGGAGGAAGCCAGAAGTACACAGAGAGAACCCATGCAGACACAGGGAGAAAATGCAAACTCCACACAAAGGTCCAAGACTGGATTTGAACCCAGGACCTTCCTGTAGGGAGGCAACTCTGCTGACCACTGTGCTGCTCATTAATAGTGCTTCACTTTGCATGTCCTTTAGCTCTGCATCTCCTTGCTCTGTGTCCCCTGAGAATTGGTATTCCTAGTGACTTCTGGTTTTGGATTCCCTGGTTTTGAATGAATGAATGAATGAATGAATGAATGGATGAATGGATGAATGAATGAATGAATGGATGGATGGATGGATGGTTTTGTTCCCTGGTTTTTGGTTGTTTTTTTTTTGTTTTTTTACTAAATTATCTGGATTAATAAGCATTTAAAGCTAACTTCAAGTTCAACTCCAGTCTCTGGCATCCTGCATTTTGGGTCTACTATATACTGTTCATACAGCAGAATATTACAAAATGCCCACAAAATGTAGGTTATTATTATTTCTACTTAAAAGTCATTATCTCTAGCCTCATTAATACTTCGACTGTATTTTGTTTGTGAATTTCTGGGTGACCCCAAACTGTTGAGCAGTGACTGATATTTACTGACACTTCAGTCAGACTATTGATCCATCCTGATCCGTCCAACACTGATGTTAACAGTTCAGGGGAATTTGTGGTAGCCTTGTGCAATACGTCAGTCTTCAATAGGGGATATGTGTGGGCTCATGAGTATTCAGGTCAGGTGGCCAAATGGAGACCGGTCCCGGACTGTCATTCTGATGTCCATCTCCTTATTCACCTGCTAATAGGATCAAAAGCAGGAGGGTCATGGCTGGGCAACCAGCAGGGCATAGGATAATGCTGAACATGTGCCACCCTCTCCCATCTGCCCCAGATGGACTGCCGAACCCATCTCTGTGGATTAGGAAATGACTCACTACTTTGTTTGCCTTTGGGGATGATTGGTATGAATTGTAATTGTAAGATTTACATTGTTTGCTCTCAACTTTCAAAAGGACATATCCACGTGGATTATACCCACTTATACCTTGTAATCTTCCAGTCCACTGGCCTGTGTTCTCCTCTTTTAAATAATGCAAACATGTAGTAGTGTAATATGAGGATACATCAGTTTCTTATTTTATTTTTCCCTTAGTGATATTTTCATAGAATTTGACATAATTCTTATCAGTTATGAGTATCTGTAACACCAGTAATTTATTTTACAGTGAATTGTTAAGTTAGACCCACACTCCCTGCAGTATCATCTAAAATCTTCTTGAAAGCAGCTTTCTAGCTCAGCTGTGACATATTGTTGACTGGACATTAGCTATACTTCTATAGGTTTCCTCTGTCATTATTTATCACAATTTCAGAACTATGTCCTAATACTACAAGGCAATAAAAGGAGGTTACTGTAGGAAATACATTTAAAATATGATGCAGCCAATCCATTTGATTGTGTTTTTATGGTGATAGCAACAAAAGAACCCCTTCTATCAAGTACAAATCCTACGCACAATAGAGTAATAACAAAGAGATGATTTTCACGCTTAGCCAATTATTTTTCTGGCCAGAAGAGAAGGAGAACAAATTCACAATAACATTCTTCTCACAAGATTAATTGAATCAGGGACATGTTAACAAAGGTGAACATTAAAATTACTACTTAAAATATTTAGTTATGAAGAGACATTTTTGTTTTTCAGGTCTCCCTGGCTCAAGCTACAAGGTGGTCAAATATGTCCAACAAATCTATAAGTGGTACTTGTCCTTTTTAGACCATATGCTTCATTTGTGGTCTGCACAATGTTTCTCCCAGTAGACACGTCCTCTGCTTTTCTGTCTCTTTCTGAGTAGTGTGTTCATTTGTATAGACTGATAAAATGTTTTACATTAAAAGAAATGTATTCTAGTTTGAGAAGATTACAATTCAGTGCTTTAGTAATATTTTCATTAGCAAGTTTTTATTTTGTTTTCAACACATTCTTTTTAAAAGTAGGAAAATGTTCCCTGAAAGCATTTTAAAAATGTTTGGTGATGACTTTTTTGAAATTTGTAGCAATAGCATTGTTAGAAGAGATCTTTGGCAGGGAGATATTTGAATTTTTCTGGTTATTTAAGTTAGTTTAAGGTTTATTGAAAGAGTTTTTAAAAGGACCGAAACACAGAATGAAGAGGGGCTGGACCCTACCACAGCTGATTTTGGGCTGCAGACAGAGTACATACTGAGTAAGTCAGTAGACTATCACAGAGCTAAAAAAAAAGCAAAAAAAAAAACAGGCAACCATTTACATTCTGATTCACACTTTTGACTTTGTCTAGCCATTTATGTGTTTACATCCATGCTAACCACCACTATTGAGGTAGTTATTGAGACAAAATAAGAGGGTAAGGTCCCAGGCACTAGAGGAAATATCAAGAGGTCATCAAAACTGGCAGGGTCTATTAACTAAAGACCATGAATGCCATAACTAAATTTCATGGCGATCTAAACTGGGGTGGCTGTGGCTCAGGAGGTACAGTAGGTTGTCTTCTAATCGGAAGGTTGGTGGTTTGATCAGTGACCAGTGACCAAAACTAAGGATGTCATTGTAGACTTCCGAAGGACGAGAGTGGACCACGCCCCTTTTAACATCAGTAGGGACGTGGTGGAGACAGTGACCTCCTTCAGATTCCCGGGAGTCCATATATTAGAGGAGCTGACCTGGTCTGGCACCACCAATGCAGTGATGGTGAAGACCAAGCAGAGATTACATTCCCTGAGGGTCCTTAGGAAGAACAAACTGGATCAGAGGCTGCTGGTAACATTCTACCGATCCACCACCGAGAGTGTGATCACGTGCTGCATCGCTGTCTGGTTCACAGCTGTGGACAGGAAGGCCCAGCAGGGGATCATAAATATGGCCCAGAAAGTTATTGGTTGGCTTCTTTAAGTAATGGTGTAATTATTGTCACCCTAAAGGCTTGTGGTTTGTAGCCCATTAATAAAGATAGACTGATCAAGTCATTTTTTACATTTTTTTTCAGAAAACAAAAAAAAAAAACTGAACCAAATATTGAAATTATGATAAATTAGGCAAAAATAAATTTTTGGTAAAAAATTACTTAGGCTATTATTTTAAAGAGGTGTCGATATTTAAGATTGAAGGGGTCTTGTTTGCAAGTGATGGAAGTGGAGCAAGAGATTGACAGATGGATTGGGGCTGCAGCTGCATTCCATCATGGTGAAGAGAGAGGTGAGCATAAAAATGAAGCTGTTGATTTACCAGTATATCTATGTCCCCACCCTTACCTATGGTCACGAGATTGCAGATACAAAGGTGGAAATGAGCTTTCCCAAAGGGTGGCTAGCGACAGGGTGAAGAGTGCAGTCATTTAAGAGGGGCTCAGAGTAGAGCTGCTGCTCCTCCACACTGAAAGGAGCCAGTTGAGGTGGTTCGGGCATCTGTCTAGAACGCCTCTTGGGTGCGGTGATCCGGACATGTCCTACGAGGAGGAAGCCCTGGGGCAGACCCACAACGCGCTGAAGAGATTATATCTCTCGGCTGGCCTGATAACGCCTTGGTTTTCCCCCAGATAAGCTGGAAGAGGTGGCTGGGGAGAGGGAGGTCTGGGTTTCTCTGCTTAGGCTGCTGCCCCCATGACTTGGACCCGGATAAGCAGAAAAAAGATGGATGGATGGATGATGGAGATTTAGTGATCCACACCCTGACAATGGGAGGCCCACACTAATACAGTATGCTTCGACACATTAATCATCACAAATACAAGCTAAAATCTATCAGATAGAATTAATACCTTACCACAGCAGATTAAAGTTGTTGATCTAAAGAATGAAGCAAAGGACACACAGACAGCTTTTTTTAATTAGTATTATTGGGGGATGAAATACATGTGGCTGGCTGATCTGGCTTTGGGTGGAGCAGTTATTAAAGTAAACCCCCTATGGTCAAGCAAACACAGATGCTGAATGTATTGATTATCACACATCTATCAATTTAACTGTGTTTGAGGACAATAATATAAGGCTCACAAACAGAGAATGGCATAGATATGGACAACAACCACAAAGTAACAAGACTAAGATGCTGCACACACAACACCAAAAATAAACAAGTTATTTTACTAGATGACTGAATGCAGTTAACATCCTTCCAGAAAAGATTTACAGACAAAATCCATTCTATGTAAACCCCAAATAAGATAAGGATGGCTCATGTCTGACTGACAGAACCAGTTAGAGGTGTTATGTTAGCCTTTACGAGAGAACATTACACGAACAGAAATCAGGCGGATTCTGCCTTATTTGGGATAAAACAAACTTGGGCAGTAGCTCCCTACAGAAACTCAGAGGAAATGTTTGACAAACAAAATACCACACCAAACTTCACTAAACATAAAGACGGGACCACCCTTAGCTGAGTAGCTGCCTCTGTGAAGGAGCTGGTAATTACAGGAGCAAAATTTTCATTTATTTCCAGGAGTGTTTTTGGTCAAATAATGCATCACAAGTAGACTGGAGTCACACTCAGTGGAAATTTCTGATAGCTACATAACTACATATATCACTATGGAATCTGTATTACATACTTCAGAACTTCACTCTTTCACTTACTAAAAATATACAGAATAATATTTTACTGTGCTTTTCTGATGAAACCAAAACTATCATGTTGGGCTTAAAAATAAATGTAATGTAGTGGGGAGTAACAGAATGACTGCAAAGTTATTGCTGACTGAGTAATATAACTTACAGCATATTACTACCAGTCAGTGTCACTAAGCTGAACCTATGGTCATATCAAACCATGACTGACTAACAGGGAAACAATGTGATGTGATGTGTGTGTGTGTGTGTGTGTGTGTGTGTGTGTGTGTGTGTGTGTGTGTGTGTGTGTGTGTGTGTGTGTGTGTGTGTGTTTTTCCTTACTGCTTACTCAAAATCGAATTTGGAAGAAAACGACTATCATTACACATTCATACACAAAATTCAGACATTACAGAAAATAGGGTCACAGAGTAACTTTTAGGTCCATGTTTGTTAATCAAATTGTTTTTAGTAAAGCAAAAACATCCTCAAGACAGTTTAATTCATTTGCTAGACTTACCATTAAAAGATAAAAATAACATTATCAGATAATAACTTAATCAGCTGACATAAGAACATTACATAACACCTTAGCCAGTTGTTCACTTTGGTCATCAGATGTACCAATTGAGCCAGTATATTCCAGTCTCTGGCCCATATGGTGGCAGAAGCTAAGAAACAGGCACCCGGGATTAATTCAGACCTTAGAATAACACATGGCTAATGAACCCATTAGTCTATAATTATGGTCTTAGTGGACTGAGGTGAAGAGGTGAAAGAGCTAATTCCAGTTGGACCAGTCATACCACTGTTCCTAACCAAATGTTTGGGCTGAAAGATGGTGGGTCTGAGCTTGCTGGGACCTTGCAATAAATACCAGGCATGGGAGTGTTAAGCCACAGCATTGTTTCTGCAACAAACACACAGTCTGGGTTCCACTGTTTAGCTGCAGACATTACAAAAACAGTCACATCATGAAACAGAAAAAAATCCATGCACATGATCGTCACTATGTGAGGCAGGTGGTGGGCTGAAAAAAATCCACATTAAAAAGGGAATTAACATCTCACACACTGCAGATTTATTGCATCTTAAATGTTTCAACCACACTGGCCTTTCAGTGCAGCACAGTCTTCAATCACCTGTGATTGGTCACATGACCACAACCCTTAACATAACAGAACCATATCTTACTCAGGTCAAACAGTTGATACATAAATTATATGTGTCAAAATTATATGTATCAAAATTAGTACCTAGAAAGACATAAATAGAAACAATAAAACAATGAAATAAGAAAAAAAAAGTGTTTCTAAATACCAAACATATTCAGATCAAAATACAAAGTATATTGTGAACATTGTAAAAACTATCTTGTAAAAAGGATAACAGGGCATCTACAAGAGAAAAAAATTATGAATTTCACAAACGTAATTTTTTAAGTTGGTTAACCTTGTGACTACAAAGTCATTTAAAATATGATTTTATAAAACTATGTGATTGCTTGTTATGCAGTCATTTGAATATTGCCAACAAGAGTGGCCAGGAAAACACAATAAATACAGCCCCAAAATAACAAAGAATCATATACATAGTGTTTGCAAGTAGTTCTGAATGTCAGTGCCTCTTTTTGCACCTTATCAAACACCAGCCTTTGTATTTTGCTAAAGCAACATCAACGCAATGGGCTGGTGAGCTATAGTTTATGAATGTAGTGATAGTTTCATTGTTTGGTGAAAGGAAGAGGCCAGCACCAGTGAGATATTGTTCTTGAGTCCTAAAGTTTTATATTGATACACCTAAATTCTGTAGAAATGCTGTGCCAAAGAAACACGGCCCCGATTTGCATTATGTTGAATCCCGCTGCAGCTGCTGTGGGTTATGCAATATGATGCTCCATATGCTCCACATGACTAATTACATTATACAAAAGGATGTGCGAAGAAGGCGCGTTAATGTGAGGAGAAAGGTTGGGTGGGATGGAACAATGAAGAGGAGGATAAGGAAGCCTGACACATTTTGAGCAAAGAAAATGAGAAAGAGGGTGATGAAATAGAAAGAATGCTATTATTAATTCCTGTTCCTCCAGTTTTTATTAACAACTGTGATCAGCTTTGCAGACTGTGTCTTGCTGTCTCCATTCTCAGTGGTCTCCAATCAGTCCAAATTGATTGTGATAGCTGCGGGCTTTGACCTACTTTATAGAACAATAGCCCCCCATGGCTGCTTAGGACATTCTGATAGTTTTGTTTGGAGGTCATCCAGGCTTGGACAGTGCAGAATGGGTGAGGAGATGGGTGGGGTGAAGCTTAACCCCTTCATCCTTTGAGGCGCACCGCTATCCTCTTTGACCTGAAACAAAGATTCTAAAGGGTCAAAACAACCAAATCCCGAGACTGACCAGATAATGTTCAACCCCAACAGCTTCACACACCACCCTGTGTGGCCTCAAATCATGCCCAGTTTTAGTCCTGCATAATTTCTAGACATGTGGAACTGTATATACAGAAGCTGTAAAGTTTTTGGTCAGTGGGATCCAAAATCTTTCACTTCACGGCTCAAAAACTGATACATTTTGTTAAGGGTCTTTTAAAAAAAAAAAAAATTCTCAGTGTAGTTTGTATGAAAAATGTAATTATTCTAAAGGGCAAAATTCAATGGAGAGACAGTTTGTGTCACAGATACGGAGGGATGTGATATTACCTAAAAATAGAAATTTCAAGAAATTTTATTGCATGTGACAAATGCAAGATGAAAAAAGAGAGCAGCATCTAAACACAGTGGATCAGTCCTATCCTGAAGTTGTGAATTTGTGTCAATGTTGAAATGTATATTTCAGAAATTCGTAGAATAGGGCCAAAACAGAAAACAATCCCTGGGTATTTAATGGCATGTGTTAATCTCTCTCATGGTATTGGGTTCTATTTCCAGTGTTCATTAAGTCCTTTGTCAAGGCTCTTTACAATGTCTGTGAAACTATTCACCATAGCTGTTCCTGTTCCTGTTCCTTTTTTTTTTTTTTTTACTTTTGTTTATTTGTTTTTAACAGCAGAATGTATTGATTTATTTATTAATTTCTTTTGCAGAAAAATCAGCTAGACCTGTTCTTTGGGTTTGAAGAATACTGTAGATAACACAGTTGTACAGCGGTGCCAGCAGCAGCAATGTTATCATTTCCACCAGCATTTTAGTGTACCACCGAATTGGCACCGAAGTGTCACACCCTCTGCTGCACCCATCCTGCATATCACCAATGCACCAAACCAAGCCAGGTTATTGCTGACTGAGTAATATAACTTGGAAAAGCACAGGGTGCCAATGGTAGCTGAACCCTTTAGTGTTCTGTGTTTCCATCCATTTGCTTATTTGGACTACATGTACTAATGTGTGAGTACTTATGTGTCTGCTGTAGTTTTTGTTAGTGATATGCAAAATAAAAAGATTTCATAGATCTTCATAGAGAGGCAGTTCTATCCCAACTTACAGATCCCACATCCTCCACTGTGTATCAGCAGGAAACTGCCCTCCAGCAGGCTCTGCTTTCTGCCTCCAACAGACAGAGACAATGAGTCATTTCTGGCACACTACCCTCTGCGTACTGTTGCGACCACTGCTTTCTGAAGTGTTAGGAACTAACACACATACACACGCCTTGACAGGAGGAACCGGATAGTCATAAGAGACGCCCTGCATAAGAATGACAAAGGCGAAAAAAAGAAACCGAAGCACAGAAAAGCCTCAAGGCAGGAGGAGCAATGTATGAACAGACAAAACAACCATAGGTGAAAATAAACATGCAATCAGTGAATAAGGATTGTGCTGCAAAGATAAGGTTATTAGTCATTATTTATTTCTGGCAGCTGATAAATGTGGAGAAAGACAGCAGTGGTATTGAACACCCTTCCAGCATTGGGACTGAAACAATATAATAAAATTTCCAAAAATTAATTGGAACAACATCTGAAGTGTCATTACAACAACAGCAACAACAACAAAGCCATTTCCCATAGTTTGGACTACATATCAAAAACTACTGTATGTAGTGCACAATGCATATTTAGAGTAAAAAGAATAGACTGGGCAGCACAGTGGCATGGTGATTAGCACTACTGCCCCACAGCTAGAATGACATCTAGAAGGTCTGGGTTCGATTCCACCTTGGCCTCTTGCCATGTGGAGTTTGCATGTTCTACGTGTGGGTTTCTTCCGACAGTCCAAAGACATGCAATTACTGGGGTTAGGTTAATCGGTGACTCTAAATTGCCCATAGGTGTGAATGTTGTCTGTGTCTCTGTCTTGGCCCTGTGACAGGCTGGCGACCTGTACAGGGTGTACCCTGCCTCTTGCCCTGTGTCAGCTGGGATAGACTCCAGCGTGACCCTGAACAGGATAAGCTAGAGGAGAATGGACGAATGGAGACAGTATAGCAAATGCTGCAGTTTAATGACCAATGATTCTCTGTCTCTCAGAAATGAGGGCACATTGAGCTTCTCACCTCAACATAGGCCATCCACTGCTTTGCCTTTGAATTTCTTAATATTTTCTTCATATTTTGCAAGGAAAATAGGAAATAGGTGCATCCATTTGCTGAAACATTTGCAAACATACAGTATATAAGGCAAAACCAGAGTTTGTACGATTCTGAAAGTCAATGTTTGGTATGACTCTCTGAGGCAGCTTTCTTGTGAGTCTTCAGGAATCCTTCTTCAGGCTCCTTGAAGGACATTCAAAGCTCCTCTTTGAATGTTGGCAGCCTTTTGTTCTGTTCTTTGTCACCCTTTTTTGGTACAAGCAAAATTCAAATCAAAAAATATTATGGAAACTTAAGGTAGCTGACGTAGTATCCTCTGAGCTGATCAACTTTACATTTCGCTCTTTTTCACCTCAGCTATGTTCTGTAGCCCTGATGTCCACGGGAACCTCTGGACAGAGTACTCAGTATTTAGGAGCCACATTCTTAAATTGTTTTGTCTTCCTTTGTCAACAAACATGATTTATGATCTCTTAATGTTATTGGGATTCTTCAGGCATTTAGCACTTATCTTGTCAGAATTTTATATTTCTCAATACTTTGTTTTCTCTACATGCGACACTCACGAAATTCCCATCATCCTCAGGTTTACATTACTCAGTGTGGTAACATGCATAATTATGGTGAACGTCGTACACATTGTGGCTGCTAAATGTGTGCATTTTGGCACTGATAGACGTCCATGCTAACACCATGCTGCGTTTAGGATGTAGCTTAAAACAACAGGTTATGCATGAAAAAACTAACCAAACGACCTGTTTCTGCAGATAATGAACATTACTGGGATTCTAGTGCTCACTGCCAGCCAGGCTTTCTTGGAAGACACTTTGTTTACATAACTATAAAATTGAGAGAAAAATACACAAAGGAGTGAGGCTGAAAGAAGAAAATGCAGGACTCCTTTTTCCGGTTAATTGCTGCTTTTTTTTCTTCTCTTCTACATTTTGCCTTGGCTGTATTACACAATACGCTCTTTGTTCAGCAGTTAATGTGTTTTTCACTGTTCTCTGACTGCTAAAATCTGTTATATTTTTGCAACATTACCATTTCCTGCTTGTGAAGGCACGACCAACTGAAAAACTGGTCGCCTTTAAGTTAAATATTCTGATCTTCGCTTATCATTAAATAACATTTCCATCATGATTTTCACCTGTTTATTTACTTTTTATCAGAGCACACTGATCCAGGAGGCATGATATATTTGGCTCTATCCTCAGAGGCTGTCAAGTCCAAAGTGACGGTGAAAAGAGGAAGTGACGATTCTGTCTGCTGAGTGAGACACACACAAACTGGCACTCAGCAGAACAAACACAAGCTGCTTTCCCTCCTCCTCTTTATTCTCCTTCCAAGCTGCCTTTTCATGAATGAAACTGAAGGATCAAAGCCTCTCATTGGCTGGATACCAGACCAATCAGAGAAGGGCCTGGGTTGGGCCTTAAGGCCATTCACAAAAGTTCCTCACTAACCCTCTCTCTCTCTCAGCCATACAGTAACATAAAGTATATCTATGTTTTCCTGTTACCGTCACTTATAATGACAGCATATTGTAAATATGTTTCCTATATGTTTGTCATTCAAATACATTTATTTTTGACCATACAAAAGCTTTGCAGTTAAGTTGCAGGAAGGATACCAGGAAAGGAGACCCTTTACATCAACGGCGAGTGTTTGCAGAGGGTCCACACCTTCAGGTTTACAGGTGTACTCATCTCTGCTGATCTGTCTTGGACAGATGACATCACAGCTGTTATCAAGCAGGCTCAGCAGCGACTGCCCTTCCTGAGGGTCCTCAGGAAGTACAACCTGGACTTGAACCTGCTGCTGACCTTCTACCACTCGTCCATTGAGAGCCTGCTGACGTACTGTATCAGAGTATGGTACGGCAGCACTGAAGCAGATAGGGGGGAGGCTTCAGAGGGTAGTCAAGACAGCACAAAGAATTGTTGCCTATTTATTTTCTTTTCTTTTTTTCATATATTCTGTTTTATTTTATATATTCATGTGTGTACTTTTTTACAGTTTGGCACTGAAACAGGAGGGATCTTCCAATCTCATTGTACATTTTGTATAACGGCAAATGAAGGCTTTCTATTCTATTCTACAAGGCAGAGCAACAGTGGGGTTTTCTATTTGTGATACCCCTTTTTATAAATGCTTTTTTACTCAAGCAGATCCCAAAAAATGTTTCTAGTGTGTTTAGGATAAATTATTAGATTTTATTGAAATGTCCATTTCTTATTCCACTTCAACACTCTTAAACACGGACAGATTAAACATAACTGATTAATCAATCATTGCAAGCTGTCCAGCCCTGAGACGCTTAAACAACTCCAAACCACAATATTTATACCACGAGTTCCACCTGTTGCAAAAAGCCTAATCTTTGCCTGCATGTTTGATGGCTGATACTTTTGCCCTGAACAGCTCCCATTCAGGGCAGATTTTCAAAACATTTTTCTGACCATAAGTGGATGCACTTTGACACCAGCTTCAGGGTTACCTGAAGATGCTGTGACAAAATGTTGGACTTTTGTGTACTTCTTAATGGGCAAAAATGCCAAAGACTTTGCTGGGGTAGCCTGCTCTGTATGAGGTGCAGAGATCTTCACTTTCTTTAGAGTGTAAAGACCTTGTTAAATCTCTCAGCTGACGACATCAACAACTTAAAAAAGAAAGATCTTTGAATTTTGGCAAACAGAAGAAAACATCAGGCCCTTGATATCAGAGTCTTAAATGTGACACGTCCCACAGATCACTCTTTAAGAAAACTCAAACAGCGGTTCCTAAGCTGGAAACTCTCAATGTAATTTGATGAATTTTGAAAATGTGATAAATGAAGAATGTGTGCTTACTTTTTGTATGTGATTGAGCTGTTTTATTGTGTGAATTTTAAATATGACTGTTTCATCTTTATTAATAGACACTGCTCTAAAAGGACTAAAAACTTTCATCTGATTTACTTACTGACTGTAATAGGATGTGCAACCCTATATACTGAGCTGCAGAATTAAGGGAATCAATCTAAACTGGATTGCTGTAGCAGGCTTGATGGTCTGGCTCCTTTAAAGGCCATCCATCCATCCATCCATCCATCCATTTTCTTTCACTTATCCTTTGCAGGGAAGGGGGTGGGGGCTGGAGCCTACCCCAGCTGCCAAAGGCAGGGCACAGCCTGCACATAATGCTTCCTGTAAAGCAAATATACATTATGTTCCTTTTTTTCGCCTGTAGTATTCTATCAAAGCCACTAAAGTATGATCAGTATTTATATTGTTATTGACACTTGAAGCAAGCAGTTAAGAGAAGATTTTGATTAATACTGAAAAGATGAAGCACTTGCTTATGTTTTTCCTACCGTGAACTGTCTTTAGGTAGCCCAAGTTTGTTATATTTTGATTTCATTGTTAAATTATTTACAATATTCGTTACAATTGTCCCCTCGTAATCTTGCATGCTGCCAGTGTTTGTGTCTCTAAACACAAAACACTTCCACTGAATTTAACACAATATGACACAAACCTTTGGTTCTAGGAAACACATAACACATAACACAGAGACTTGCATTTTTTAAAACAATATGCAAAGAAGTCCAGCCTACCGGCAACACATGTAGAGCTTAAAGTCTGTGTTATCATGCTTTAGTTTTTGTCCCACCTCGGTTACACAGAAATCCTTTATCAGCAATAGGCTTATCAAGCTGGGCAGGGGCAATGTGTGGGAGCCAACATAGATAACACACAGCTTCTACAGTTGGATCAGAGGCGTGGTAATGACATTCTGTACAAGAGCAACATATCAGAGCACATTTGAAGTCTGTTGCTGGTCTGAAGGGATAGCTTACTTACTGAAGCAGGTGACAGCAGCATTCTGTGATAAAGCACTTTGTGCCAGTTATTAAAATACATATGCAGCTCACTAGGATGGAGTAAAAGTGTAGTTTATCTTCGGTGCTTTGAATGTCAGTTAACTCGTGTCATGTCATCAGCAGTCCTACCAGTGTTCTCTTTGGCTTACTGTTCAATTATTGTTGCATAAATGAACTTGACCAACTGCAAATTTCACACCCTAAGTTTATAATGCAGGTCTTGCAGTAAAAGTCTGGCAAGTCTTAATACTATGAGCCCAGTAATATGTATGCAAATATGTAAAATATATGTATCACTTCACGAAAGAATGCATTCACCGTGAAAAAGGGCTACTTGGATGGTGTGTTGCTTTATCAGAAAGAAAAGCCATGGCAGAAACCTTTTTATATTTTATCATGATATGAAAAACCAAAATATTTGTGTCCAATCCTGTTAGATGACATTGCTTCAAAGGTTGACCTGGACTTAATATTTATACTGGAAAATAATGTGTTTTTGTCTTTAGTCAGCAGCTTTGGCAACCTTGATGGGATATATTGATGTGTTCTGTATTATTCACTAATTATTTTTGCACTCACTGTACTATTGAACAGGTTCTGGCCAGAAATAAAGGAGCAAATGAAACTTAGCTCCCAATCTCAGGCTTAAAGACCAGTCTGCGACAATTTGGCAACCACTGATCATGAGGGAAAAATACACATTCCCTGACTGGTTGGTGAGTGGATGCTGGAAGCTGATGGCAGTTGCTGTGAAACTGATTGTTAAAGCCTTAGTCACCCAGGCCTAGAGTTCAGTCAGTAACCCATTGGCAACTCCAGTTCACTAGGGAAAAATGTGTATTCTCAGACCAGCTGGCAAATGGTTGCTGGAGATTGTTGGCATTTGCAAAGAGGTGTACAGTGCAGTACCAAAAACCTCCTTGCAATTGCTTTGGTTGCTAGCAGCTTACTGTTGTTGCCTATAGTTTGCATGGAAGACACTGATTTGTTGGCAAACGCTCACCAACTACTCACCAACTAGTGAAAATCAGGAACATAGACTGTTTGCCTTCAAAGTAAAAGATGCACCTTTTTTGTTGAAGATGTTGTAGCTTTCAAGTTTTACTTGGCTAGTGTTTAGCAATTGCAGACAAGTCAGTGTTTTCCATGCAAACTATGAGTGACTGCAACAATCTGTGAGCAACCTCTCAAGCAGCAATCTCAAGGAGTTTTTTAGTGCAGCAACCAATTTCCAATTTTTTCCAATTTCCAATTTCACCAAGCAACTGCCAGCTACCACCTGCCAGCTTGTCAGGGAATACACATTTTTCCCTTAACTCAATGCACAACGGAGCTTGATATATTTGTATTGCTCTGGTTTGGTGTCTATACATTGCGGTTTTCCTTGATAGACAAGCGGGTTATTTCCCAGTGCCTTTGGGTCCTGACTGTCGTCTGCCAAATGATAGTTTGGAGTACCTGGCCTTCTTTGAGTCTATGGGTGGGGTGCTCAAAGGTGCCCCAGCTCAGGACTTTATTATCTGCTGACTTCAGTGATCACATGGGCAATAACAGCTTGGAGGTGGAGAGGTGTGATTGGGATGAAAAGCCTGTAATGAAATGATGGAGGGTGTCTTAGGGCAGTGTTTTTCAACCAGTGTGCCACGACACACTAGTGTGCCGTGGGAGATCGTCAGGTGTGCCGTGGGAAATTATCCAGTTTCACGTAATATGCCACGAGTTTCTGTGCTGTAGTAGTGACTGGAGCATAATCATGTAATACTCTTCCATATCACTAGACTAGATAGCAGCAGGTAGCGGATTGCATTGTACATAGAGACAAGATAATTAAGCCATACGGAACGACTTGCCGCGGGTAGCAAGAGTAGCACGATGTTGTGCCTATTGCTTTCACTCATCCACACAGGCGCAGCTCTGTTCCATCTGGACTCGCAAAATCCTTCTCCGGCGTCTCATCTCCGCCTCTTTATACAGGGTGACCTTAATTGGAGATGGAAACACCCAGGATGACAGCTCCTGCTGAGGGGAGAGAGAGAAAACAGAGCACCTCCACGCACACAGAAAACAACACAACACCCAACTGTAACAAGACCAAAACACAATGTCCCAGAGGTGTTCTATTGGATTTAGTTCAGGTGAGCGTGGGGGGCCAGTCAGTGGTATCAGTTCCTTCATCCCCCAGGATCTGTGACATACTCTCGCCACATGAGGCATGCACCAGGAAGAACCCAGGACCCACTGCACCAGCGTAGGGTCTGACAGTGGGTCCAAGGTTTTCATCCCGATACCTAATGGTAGTCAGAGTGCTGTTGTCCAGCCTGTAGAGGCCTGTCATGTGTGCTCAGGGTGAACCTGCTCTCAATTGTGAAAAGCACAGGGTGCCAGTTGCGGAGCTGCAAATTCTGGTATTCTATGGCAAATGCCAATCAGACTCCAGGGTGCCAGGTAGTGAGCAGGCCACCCTCATGAAGTTTGTTTCTGATTGTTTGATCAGAGAAATTCACACCAGTGGCGGCTGGAGGTCATTTTGTAGCTCTGGCAGTGCCCATCCTGTTCCTCCCTGCACAAAGGAGGAGACATAAGTCCTGCTGATGGGTTAAGAACCTTCTACGGCCCTGTCCAGCTCTCCTAGAGTTAATGCCTGTCTCCTGGAATCTCCTCCATGCTCTTGAGACTGTGCTGGGAGACAGCAAACCTTCTGGCAATGGTACATATTGATGTGCCATTGTGGAGGAGTTGGACTACCTGTGCAAACTCTGTAGGGTCCAAGTATGGCCTCATGCTACCAGTAGTGACACTGACCATGGCCAAATGCAAAACTAGTGAAAAAACAGTCAGAAAAGATGAGGAGGGAAACAGTATCAGTGTCCTCCACCTGTAAAACCATTAACATCAAAGCAGCTGAAACTAATTAAAAACCCCCATCTGCTACTAAACTGACCAGCTCAATATCCCAGATGTTTAATTGATTTGATGCTACACTCTGATTAAAAGGGCTCTTTTAATTTTTTGATCAATATATTTGCTGTGAAGTCCTTTAGAAAAAACTCTGTTATTTATTTATTATCAATTAATGTGGCAAAGCTACTACCACAAGTAGATTCCAGTTCTGGGGGTAATAATCCTGTACTGACCTGTTTTTTGGGCTAGTGTGATTTCTTATTAGGCTAGTTTGGTCACACAGACCTGGAAACCCTGGTGACAAGACATCACAGAAGAGGACTAGTAGAACAAGCTTCAGCTGCAGAGGAAGCGGTATGGACCAATGTAGTAGGAGGGTATACCAACCTGGCTGCTAACTACACTAATGACTACCACAACACAAAAAGCTTTTTTTTTAGGACAATCTGTGGTCACAAGAGAATAACTGTAACCTGCTCTAGCTAATGCTGCAGTTAAGCTGGAAATTTTGGGCACTCCTCACATAAAATGTGACAGCAACAGAGCCTTGTAAACTTTTATACTTGTACTTTAGGTGCACTCAACTCTCTGCAGTCTACTCCTAAACAATATAGTTTGGTCTATAAGTATTTACACAGTTTTTGGACAGTTTTTGTAATTTTGCCTCAATTTTGCACAATTTCAACTTTATATCAAGGAGTTTAAGAAAAGCATTTCATTAACTGTTTAGGAATTACAGGTGTGACATCTGGATATCTGTATGGTTCTATATCGACATGTCACTAAAATGCTTGTAAAGTCTGAAACACTCACACTCGTGACTTTGCACGAGCCGTGCTGCTTTACAACAGGTTATGAAAGTTGGGAGCTGCAGGACAAGCTCGTATGACACCAGCAGACATCTCGCAGAAAAGAAGTAGCATCTGCTTGAATATAACTCATAACACCAGCTTTTCTGTACAGGACAAACTCTGACTTTACTGCTCACCTTACTACTAAAATTCACTTTGCCTGTAGTCAAAACCACTTTCTATATTGACCCTAGTACTGCTCACTGATTGTTTATGCTCTCTGTAAATGATGTTTAATTTAAATATACATTTAGAGACTGAAATCAATAATATCAGCGATAATCATGAAGAAATCAGCTCCCTTTCAAACACTCTTTGCATTGCACACATCTCAGTGACACACCAACAAAGACACACCCATTCTGGTCAATTTGCATTTAGAGAAGTGGGGTTTTTAGCTGGAAGGTGTAACGCTCTTCAGCTCTAACTGACATGTCAGCTAAAATAAACAGTCTACACCCACATTCAGCAGACAGCTGCTCTTGATATGCAGCTCCACTGTGACTGTGACCTGCTCATTTGGCAGGATTCACTGGCAGGAAGATAAGGTATTTTTATGATGTAGATAAAATGCAAGGAAAAAAATACATAAAAGATACCATACTGCTAGATTTAAAATAAATTAATAAAACATATTATTATAAAAATATAACCAATTAAAAGTAGAGTATGCAAATCAGAAGTAGTGTGTTTTGTGATAAGTTTCCTGTTCCTGGATAGATACTAGTCATTATATGTTTTAATTGTACTTAATGGGAAGGATTATCTCACCCTTACAACAAGTTGTTGGAGCCTCCAACTGAAAGCAATCTGCTGTTTAACCAGCTGGTTGTGCGGGTAAGATGTTATGTGTTTTCCCTTAGGTTGAGCAGTTTGTGCAATATCCTTCTCTCAATAACTAACTCTAGGGGCTAAAGAGTGGCTCCTTTTATCAGCTTGTTCAGCAGGAGCCAAAATGCAGGACCTGGAAGACAAGATGTAAACTCAAGGCAGGAATAAACAAGGAATAAAATGCAAACCAACCTGACACCAAGACAGAACTAGACAAGAAACTAAAACCTGAAAATGTAAATAACACTAAATACAGAAGCATAATCAAAACTAGAAAAACCCTAAACATCTCAAAAATTTAAAATTCTGGGTCCAAGACCCAGGGGCCACGACACATGCCCAAAGACAAATGACTGAATGTCACGGACACAGATATTTTTGGAGCTCACCTTAGCGCATGCAGTATTAGTAGTGCAGGAGTTTCTGTTTCACAGCACAGAGTTTGGGAATGTGAGTATTTCAATAAATCATGCAAATGGGATTTACTAGGGTTTGTAACAGGCAATTTACTGCAATTTTTTTTTCACTTTCATACCCTAAAAAGAATTACTTATTTTGCACCAGCTGTTACTTTATTTGGAGTTTGAGGGGGGATTGCTTATCAGGACACAGGTGAAAGGCTCTCAAATCTGTGAGCATGCTACTGCAAAGCTTTGGCCTGTCCTGTAGCTCTGTGCTAACTCATCAATTTATTTTAGCACTGTTGTCATGAAAACCAGCTAAACTGGAATGCCAGTCTCTAGGCCTGCATGACTAGGGCTTTAACAATCAGTTTCACAGAGACCGCCAGAAACTTCTAGAAACCATTTGCAACCAGCTGGGGAATACACATTTTTCTGAAGTGATTGGTGGTTTCCAGCTGGTCACCAAGTGGTCTCTGTATGACTGGGGCCTAACACAACTTACACCCTTCGGCAGTCATGTTTCAAGCATCAAAAGCTTAGTCCTCCAATACTCTACTGCCACCACTTAAAAATGGATCAAAAGAGCATGTTAATTCCTCAAAAAATGTTTGGAAATATCACCTTTGTGTCGGGTTGCGTAACTGCTTCCACATACGATGGAGCAATAATTCTTTCTGGATATAAAACCAGAGGATTTACACCTACGTATCATGCATTCAATGTGTACCTGTATCCTTACTCTAACGGGTTGCAAAACACATTATAACAAATGCTCTGTACTGATTTCAAATTATATATTTTGGAAAATACTTTGAGACTTTTTCTCCTGGCCTTACCAAAAATAGTTTTTCAAGAAATTCTTTGACCATTGAGACACCTGTTTAACAATATGGGGGTCAGAGAGGAAAGAACAAAGGGGGACAGAAAAAAGTTAGAGCCCTCTTTTAACTGTTTAGGAGCGAGAGAACTGAAAAATACAAGGAGGAGAAGGTGGATTAAGTCCTTCAGTGCCAGCAAACCCTGCAGAGGTCATTTTGCCCTGTTCTGCTCACACTGAAGCCCACAAGACCCTGTAACCCCACTGAATGGACCCAGTTCATGCACCAAGCCCCACACACACACGCACACACACACACGCACACATCAGGGGCAATGCACAGTTCAGTATCTTGCCCAAGGATACTTTGACATGTGGACTGGAGCCAGTGAACCTTTCGATGGGTAACAAACTGCTCTTTCAATGTTCCTCTGTGTCAGGTTAATCTTGTTTCCCTGTTCAGTTGCCTCTTACTTCCTATTTTACTTTGGTAGCTGTCATTCTCTGTTGTGTCTTGAGTTTAACTTCCCCCCATCTCGTTATGTTAATGGTTCTCCATGCTTCCACTTCCCTCATTACCTCCAGTGTATATATTTTCTCAGTCCCCCCCTTGTCCTTTGTTGTGTAGTCCATGCAGCTGTGTGTTCTCTAGCTCTGTGTTCGTTGTGGTTGATTTCCTTGTGATTTCTGTCTTTTTTTATTTAATCCTTGGTTTTGGACTTTGCTAATCTCTGGACTCCCTGATCCTGGTTTTTGCTGTAGGATTCTTCCTGTTAAAACTGAGTTTTTTCTTCCCACTGTCATCAAGTGCTTGCTCATAGGGGTTTCTTTCTAATATTATAGGGTCTTTGCCTTGCCGTATGGGTGCCTGTGGCTCAGGACGTAGCGCAGATCACCTACTAATCGGAATGTTGGCGGTTCGATTCCGGGGCGTGCCAAAGTATCCTTGGGCAAGATACTGAACCCCAAGTTGCTCTCTGACGCAAGCGTTGGAGTATGAATGTGTGTGAATTTTAGACAATAAAAAAGCGCTTAGTTTAGTTACACATGGACGTGCTTGTATGAATGGCTGAATGTAAACATGCTGCACAGGCGCTTTGAGTGCTCACATAGAGTAGAAAAGCGCTATAGAAGAACTAGTCCATTTATCATATAAAATGCCATCAGGCAACTTCTTTTGTGAATTGGTGCTATATAAATTGATCAGATTTAAACTGAATTCTGATGAGGCTTCAGCAAACAGATGATGGATTAACTGAAGGGTCAGATGCTTCCCTCAGGTCCCGTGTCAGGTCTTTGCAGGATTTTTTTTTTCTATTTTTAAGGACAGTACTTTCAGATACTGTTCATCTGCTGTAGTTTTTTTAATTTTTTAATTTTTTCTAGGCCTGCCACTTTTGCCCTTAACTTCCAGTTAATCTCCATAAGGTGTGCAAACACACTGCACACCATACTGATATATATACCAGGTTTTCACCTAATAGCTCCTTGGGAATCACTCTGTTGGAATAAAAATACTATTTTATACCTGTCAAACTGTGTCATCTTTGACATTTTTTTATAGATTCAACTAAAGAAAATGAAGCAAATTCTGTGTTTTTGCAAGAGGCTATTAGTAACCTCCAAAGTGCCTAAAGAACCCATTTAAGATTGGTTCTTTGTTGAGTTATCTGTAATGTGTAGACATAATGGTGCCTTTTTTGCTTAAATGATTCATTGGTCAGTATTGAGTGGTTTTAAAGAAATTCCTCTGTAAATGGTCAAGTACAAGGATTGGAGTCAGTGGAAAAGCAGCCAATGAACTGCAGAAATTACTTCAGTGAAAGAACAAATGTGAACAGCTGATAAGATCTTCATGCCTGTCTTTTTATATTCACAGCATTATTTTAACTGTATTTTAAAATTCAACAGAACAAAAACAATGCACAACAAAATCTTCAATATTATCGAGTCATCCTAATTTTTTCAGCATTGTCTACATAACTGAACCTGGCGATAGAGGTCCAGCAGAGTGAGTGTGTTTGCTGTCATTAGCAAAGTGTTGCTGTTTACTTGGTCAAGACAGAAACAGGGACATGATTCCTGGAGCCACCCATTTCCTGGTTGCATTCATATCTAAAGGTTGTTGCAGGTTCCTGTTGAAAGGGGCTATTTGAGACACATGCACAGTATGAGTCGCATGGCGACTCGACGCCTACCTCTGAAAGAAGTATGATCATTGTGTCCTCTGTTACAACAAATACAGCGAGGGGTCTGTATCCCTCAACATCCCGTTTTTCTTCTTCAGAGACAGAGAACAGTAGGTGGAAGTAAGACACAATGCTTTTCCTGTGACACCAAAGACCCTGAGCATTGTGGTCATCTAGTTTGAAATTTAGGATATTTCACGTCTTTCCTCTTCTTCCTCATCAGCACTTGTCTGCTACCAGGATGTGACAAGGCCAAGCAAAGGAAATGAGGAAAGTGAAGAGAACAGAAGTAAACACTGTTGTTTGTTTTATGCTCATAAAAGAACAACACTGAAAGAGTGAATTTTACATTAAAGGATAAACAAGATACTTGTTTTTAAATCTTCCCAAGTCCACAACACAGATGTAGAGTGGATGCTCAAATTTCCCATCATCCTCCAGAAGTCTGCAAAGGATAGACATGGCCCACTGTTCCACAGCCAGGGCGAAATCTGCATTGCTCCTCCTGCATCCTGAATTCAAAACAACCCAGTTTTTATTCATGAAGACAGTTTCAAGAAATATGTCCAAACATGCATGGTGATCTAATTTACATAATCAGAAAACCTTTAAGATATGAATAAATGATACTGGAAAAGAGTGGCATGTTTTGACTTTTAAAGAAAAGCGAGTACAGACAGAAACACTTCAACTATTTTCTATGATAGAGTGCCGTGATGGGAACACCGCCACTGGAAAGCAATCAAGTCCTTTCTTACTACAAACCTCATTCACACACACACACACACACACGCACATGCACACATACACACACAGGGTGGCTGTAGCTCAGGAGGTAGAGCAGGTCACCTACTGATTGGAAGGTCAGTGGTTCGATTCCTGGCTACTTCAGGGGCAAGATACTTAACCCCAAGTTGCTCTCCGACGTAACTGTTGGAGTGTGAATGTTAGATAATTAAAGCACTTAGCTCAGTTAATCATGGAGGTAAATGTAAAATGTGTTGTTTGAGTGCTCAGACTGAGTAGAAAAGCGCTATATAAAAACTAGTCCATTTACCGCACACACATTCTGTTTCTCTGATGAACACATGAGTGGCAACCCAGGGTTCAGTATCTTGCCTGTGGACACTGTGACATGCTGTGGGACAAACCACTGACCTTCCCCCTGTTAATGTTTGCATAAAACAAATTTCAGCTCCACTGATTATTTTCATAACTTGTGTATTTAATTTGTCCCATCAGACAGTGAAGACTGTAAAGTTGTACTTCAGTCTGTCATAGATGTGAACTTGTGAATCAAAGTGAATGAGTAAAAACATGTTGGTCGAGTGAGCTACAAAGCAAATTAAGAGAGGGAGAAGTGCATTACCAAAAACAAAGCAGTTAATCTCAGAAGTATAATTGTTTCTTAACAGTTACCCAGGATACTAAAACACCAATAAACACTGCAGGAAGGTGTTTCACTGCCACATTCTTGTAGGTGGCGAGCAGGCTTCATCTTGTCTACTGTAGCTGTTGTGTGTGTGTGTGTGTGTGTGTGTGTGTGTGTGTGTGTGTGTGTGTGTGTGTGTGTGTGTGTGTGTGTGTGTGTGTGTGTGTGTGTGTGTGTGCATCCATCTGTTTATTGGACATAACACAGACTCACAGACCTATAGCACTGATAAGGATGTTATGCTTTCCACATCCACAAGTATATACTAACTGCAGGGCACCAACAAGACGTGGATCCTCCAGGTGGAATCCAAGTGGACTTGTAAAAAGACAGCTGCTTCTCTGTTTTGTATGCAGTTGTCCATGTAAGCATCAACAATTCAATTCAATTCAATTTTATTTATATAGCGCCAAATCACAACAAACTGTCGCCTCAAGGCGCTTTGTATTGTGGGTAAAGACCCTACATCAACAATGAGCATAATCTCCAGTGGAAACACAGACAAAGTTCTGAAGGACCTGTTTAGTTCCTGGGAGAACAAATTCTGAGTATTGTGGTTGGTGCAGCGACATTTCCAATCAAATTGCGTGGTCATATGAGTTTAAAATGTGTAACCATGACATGGTGAAAGGTTTATTAGAGGTTCATTTACACTTACAAGCCTCAGTGCTTTGATGCTGCTGCCAAATGGTCAGTGAGCATGCAGTCTACACTATACTGCCAGTGTTACACCCTGAGTCACTTGTTAAGTCATTCTTTCACTCACCTTTTTAAAAGCTATTTACTTTGTTGTTTTGTTGTGATGAAACAAATGTATATGCTATATACATTTATCCTGTCTGGAAATAATATCTAATAGGATTTATTTGGTTGTCATGCTTCCGTAGTAATGTTACTATAGCAAAATACTAAGTATATCCACTTCCAGTCTGCATAAATATGAATCAATCCCTGCTGAATAAATATACAACTTGTCCACAAAAGGTCACCGCATCATGAAGTTAAATGATCGCTCCAGACAGACAGTATCTCAGAGGTTGCTACATTTAGCTAACTGCCACAAGTCTGATGTGTTGTAAATTGACAGAAACCACCATCTATTCCAACTATTGATTTTTTATGGCAAAAAGAAACTTAGGAATATGCAGATGACGATCTGTGACGTGCTGTGGGCAAAAACACAGAGACCATAAACATGTTTAGATTAATGGAAAGGAATGCATGGAAAGAGCTACGATGTGCTTTTACTGATTTGCATTGCAAGATTTACTGTTTAGTATGATGAACAAACTAGATTAGTTTGGTGTCAAAATCCTCTGAAGTAGCTCACCAATGTGTTTCTGTATGCACAGGCTTGACTTGAGTAACCTCTTTACAACTGCTTTTTCAAGTAAAATGATTCTTTAACATCAGGCAATATATAAACATGTTCTCTGTAACTGAGTAAGGAATCCCAGAGTATACTGGGGAACAGTAATTAAGGCATTATACAGAGTCCAACTGGGTTTTAGATGCTGTGCAGATACATTATCTGAACAGCAAAAGGCAATAGGATATTTGGAATTATTTTTGCTGATCAGTTATCTCTAGAATACATAATGACTGGAAAATTTTAAATGTATTAAAGGCACTCATACATACAATACAATAAAAAATTTGCATCTCAGAAAACTCACTTCTGAGTATGTGAACATGATACTGTGCACTAAATTTTCAATTCAATTAAATTCAATTATATTTATATAGCGCCAAATCACAACAAACAGTCACCTCAAGGCACTTTGTATTGCGGATAAAGACCCTATAATAATACAGAGAAAACCCAACAACCAAAACGAACCCCTATGAGCAGCACTTGGTGACAGCGGGAAGGAAAAACTCCCTTTAACAGGAAGAAAGCTCCAGCAGAACCAGGCTCAGGGAGGGGGGGTCATCTGCTGTGAGGGGGCTGAGGGGAGAGAGAAAAGACATGCTGTGGAAAAGAGCCAGAGATTAATAACAATTAATGATTAAATGCAGAGAGGAGTATCCTTTGATGACAGACAATAATCAGCTGTCATATTCACAAATTCTGTAGGGCTGCTCCTTGACGGTCACACCTGTTCGGGTTGTTGCATTTGGTGCTGTTACACAAAAAGGATTGTGGGAGTTGCGTGGGAATATTGTGGAGTGAATGGCAACACATACCAACAAGGTGAAAAAGATCAGATAGCACACAAGTGTGTACTTGTGTGTCTACCAGTACATCACCAAATAATGCAGTAAGCACTTTACAAAGTAAGCTTTGCATGCCCCTCCCACCCACAGTGTTCTGATAGATTTCTGTAAGATTAAACATATTAAAGCGACCAACACAGTTGTGCAGACTTGACCCACAAAGCAGGAAGTGACCCAACCTATACATTAAGGATCATCATTTACGATGAGAGCTGGGTTTCCAGTTAAGACCCAGGCACCAAACTGCAGTTTCTGTGGAAAAGACCACACTGTCATAAAGGGAGGCAATCCTTGAGGCATGTAACCAGTTGAGTTTTTATATAAAGGTGTGCTGCACCAGGATTAGAAAGTAGAGGGACTGTATTTTTCCCATAATAGTTTATGATCTTTTTTTTTAGTAAAGAATCCAGAATCAAAATTAAAGTCCCTCTCCTCACACAGAGAACCTTAAATATTCATTATATCTTAAAGAGCTGGTAGCACCACATTGCCCCAATAGAACCCTTCACTCTCAGATTACAGGCCTACTTGTGGTTCCTAGCATTCCCAAAGAAGAATTGGGTGCACAATGGAACCATGCCCCAGTTTGGTTTCAGGATGCAGCTACCCTCTCTTTGTATGATCGATTGATATGACATTATTATATAGTTATTGTTGGATTAGGTGATCCTGAATCATCCCTTAGTTTTGCTGCTATAGGCTCAGTCTGCTCAGTGACCTGATATATGCACTGAACACCTCTCCTCTATTCTCCTCTCCTTCTGTCTCATTTGTATGCTATTATTCCATTACATGAACTTTCTCTCTCTCTCTCTCTTTATACAAGAGTCTCTGGTCATGCTCCTGGTCTACAATTACTACTTCTCACAACTTGCTTGGAGTTATTATTATATTATTATATTTCACCACTTTTCCCTTACCGTGACTGGTCGAGGCAGATGGCTGTCCTCACTGATCCTAATTATGTCTGAGCTATTAACTTATGTTAGTTGTTAAATTGTCAGTGAAATTGACTTGAATCAAATGTTATGAATCTGCTTTTTCAGACACCTGGTCCTTAAAGCTTTAATACTTCTTCTGTGTAATTAGGATACTACATGGTTATAAAGAATCTCGTACAACCTAAGCATAGAACTTTACAGTAATAAAACGATCATTTTCCAGTCAGCTTAGTTTTTAACCATATCTGCACAGCTGTATCACTTTTCCTAAACTGGCTATGCTTCATGTAAAATATAAGAGGTGAAATACATTTTAAAACTCCTCAAAACTCAGGCTACCTCTAATGTGCGTGCGTGCGTGCGTGTATGTGTGTGTGTGTGTGTGTGTGTGTGTGTGTGTGTGTGTGTGTGATGGGATGGGATGGTGGGAGGGGGGGGTACAAACAAAAGTTCTGAATAGCCTGGCTTTTTCCCTCCAAATAAAAGACAGCGAGTGAGTGAAAGAGGGATGAATAGGAGAAAGCAAAGTAAGAGAGGAGGCTGTGTGCTGCTCCGGCATGCAGCCTGTGAATTACCACAGCAGATGGTGTCTGTGTGTGTGCGTGTTTCAAGCACAATGGACCCAGGAAGTAGAGGATGAGTGGTGTGTCGAGGCGCAAGCGACAAGACCTCGTGTCAATCATGGCCCTTTACTGCCCGTCTCACCAAGTAACTGGACAGACTGTCTGCCGCCATCACTCACATGCGGCACTGCCTGTCTTACTGCTTTCAGGCTCTAATATAGATTTACATTACTTTTCTCAGGGTTGTCATCCAGTAATACATATCTAAACTGCTCGCCTGCTCATTGGGGTTTCTTGCTCCCAAAGCTGGTTCTTTACCTTACAATATAAAGTGTTTTGCAGGAACTGTTGAACTGTGAATTGGCCCTATATTCAGTGGTGAAAATAATTATTTGATGCCCTGCTGAATTTGTAAGTTTGCCCACTTACAAATAATAAACAGTCTCTATTTTTTATGATAGTTTTATTTTAATTGAAAAATCCAGAAAAACATATTACTTAAAAGTTATAAATTGATTTGCATGCCATTGAGGGAAATAATGATTTGTTCCCTGAGTAAAATGCAACTTATTACTTGGTGGAGAAACCTTTGTTGGCAAGCACAGTGGTAAGACATTTCTTGTAGTTGGTCACCAGGTTTGCATAAATCTCAGGAGGGATTTTGGCCCAGTCTTCTTTACAGAAACTCTCTAAATCCTTTAGGTTTCTTGGCTGCTGCTTGGCATCTTGAAGCTTCAGCTCCCTCCATACATTTTCAATAGGACTAAGGTCTGGAGACTATGTGCTAATGTGCTTCTTCTTTAGCTACTCCTTCGTTGCCTTGGTGGTATGCTTTGGGTCACTGTCATGCTGGAAAACCCATCCATGACCCATCTTCAGTGTTCTGGCTGAGGAAGGAGGCTATCCTCCAATATTTAATGGTACATGGCCCCGTCCATTGGTCCTCAATGCAGTGTACTCATCCTGCACCCTCAGGAGAAAAACAGTCCCAAAGCATAATGTTTCCACCTCCATGTTGGACTGTGGGGATGGTGTTCTTTGGGTCATACTCAGCATTTCTCTTCCTTCAAACATGGTGGGTCGAGTTGATGCCAAAGAACTTGATTTTGGTTTCACCTGACCACAGCACTTTCTCTCAGTCCTTCTCTGAATCATTTAGATGTTCTCTGGCAAACTTAAGATGGGACTGTACATATGCCTTCTTTAGCAGGGGGACCTTCCAAGTGCTGTAAGATGTCAGTCCATTACGGCCCAGCGTGTTACCAATGGTATTCTTGGTGACTGTGGCCCCAACTGCCTTCAGATCCACCTTGGGCTGATCCATCACCTTTCTCATGATCATCCTCCCTTGCATGAAGCATCGCCATTTCCAGATAATCACACCAGCAGTTGTCACAATCTCATCAAGCTTCTTGCTGATGGTCTTGTAGCCCATTCCAGCATTGTACAGGTCTACAATGTTGTCCCTGACATCCTTTGACAGCTCTTTGGTAGTGTCTGTGATGGTGGAGTGGTTGGAATGGAAAAAATTAATTCTGTGTGTTGTGTGCTTTATACACATACACAAGAAGTTGAGATCAGGAGTATCTGTGATTGCTTGCTTGGTTGATTAATTGATTGATTCATTGATTGATTGAAATCTGTGTGCCACATGGGCACACAGCCAGTCTGTGGGAGCCAGAATTCTGGCCAGGTTGTAGGGGATGAAATACTTATTTCAATTCAATTCAATTCAATTCAATTCAAATCAATTCAATTCAATTCAATTCAGTTTCTTTATTATTGGTCATAATTTTAGTACTTTTGTCAAGTTCCGCCTTAATTTGTGCAGCTTCCCCACTTGAAAAGGATGGATTCATCTACGCAGTTTCCACAACTGGATTCCACTCAAAAGACCAAACAGCAATTCTCCTTTATCTCCCATTTATTTATCAGTGTATCAGGAAATTTGTTTACTTTACAGTTGGTCCAGAAGCAGGTAAAAACCTTTAAACAACCCCAAAAGAAAAGAGAGAAAAAATAAATAAATGCATACATAAACACTACGAATGTACCTGTAAGTTGTATATAAATGATTATTTACTCAAACTGCAAAGAAAATAACACTAAGCAAACCACTGTTAATCTTAACCCACAAAAATCAAATGAACAAAATAACCTCGAGTTCCTTAAACTTTTAAAGTGCAATATTTCAGATTAATATCTACATCCTGTGAGTGTTGGTGAAGAGTTGCTTTTTAGACCCAGCTGTCAATACATTTTCCTCTATTGTTGCCTGTGTGATTTTTCTGCTTATCTTCTTCTATAACCATCATGTAACATTTTAATCACAGCTTCTATAATAGTTTCAAGCTGTTTTAGTTTAGTTATGAGGCCTTGTTTGGTGGCTTATTTCCTTATCATTCTTATAATTAGCACCTATCAATGTTGTTATTAGCAGTGTTGAATACTAATGTTTTCGGTTTTACATTTTGATCATTACTCCAGTGTTTCTTAGAGTTAATTTGTCTCAGCCCTCCACATGTGGTTATATTCCTCCCACTGTGTGTAGATGGGGCTCTTATCAGATGGATGACTGACAGTGACTATGGTACACTGTGTGTGCGTGATGTTTCTTGGATGGCCTTCTTGGGTGGTAAACCCTCCTACACAACAGCTGGCCATGCCTGCCTCGGTGGGCAGAGTAGCAAAACAACTCTGTAAGCGCTGCTAGACAAAACAGTTGATACACAATGTTAATATGTAATTGCAGCTGCTGGATTGGACCAGTGGTTTCCAATCATGTGCCACCAAGTCATACAGGTCAGCAGCATTTCATTCCAGTGAAGTGCTGAACCTAAAGTTCAGAATTAGCCATCACTATATCAGATAAGGATACACAAAGCAAAGTGACAATGACACAAAATGCACAAAAATGTAAATATCAGCTTTTAAAATTTTGCACAGGCCACCATCACTGTCACTTCTTTTTTAAATTAACCAATTTGTCAAAACACCAGTTACTAAATGTCAAAATATACTTAAGACTTTAAAATTAAAGCCTTCTGCAAACTCAAATTAAAAGAGGACTTCTGGAAGCATCAGAGTTTGTGATGGGATTTACAGTAGCTGCAGGTTTACATCAGTAAAAAAAAGTCTATGCTTGTGGGGGGTTTTACTGACCTACCACTTTGTGGAGCTTCTTTCTGCTGTAAATAAACACAATTCAAGGGTCACTTGGTGTGTGATTATAGCAATATAATTTCATGGTTGTAGATCTTTGTCTAAATAAACAGAAAGCTAATTTCCTAGCACTGACACATCGCCCCCATGCACTAATATGATTGGAATGTCAACAGTCATTTTTCTGCGCTGTCTTCTTCATGTTTCTTCAAGTCTCAGCACTACTCACCTCCCTCTCTGCTTCATATTTAAGCCAGTCATTGTTGTCCTCATTGATTACCATGAACCGCACAAATGTGTCCACTGTTCATTCCTGCTGCATTAATGTCCATAACATTCATGTGTTTTAACACTAATTTGTTAATTGTTAATAGCAGACAAGCAAAATATCTGTTATGTGGCATTTGTTACATGTAATATTTAAACCTCCCAATCATCAAACATACAAAATTTAAATAGCAAGAAAAAAATGCAACATCTAGAAGATAGCTGCGAGCTACAGACAGCTCTCCTTAAAAAAATAAGTTTGTATTCACAATGAAATGGCTTTGTGTAATGTGCAATCAGTACAAAGTAATCAAAAAGCAAAGCAAAGGCAGCATGTTTCTGTTCAAACGTTAACCTAATTTTTAAAGTATTTCACTCTACATTAATGGTTTGCATATGTAAAGTACTTTGGCACATTTATTCAGTTTCAGCTCTTTTGGTGTTGATGAAATTAACAACAGGTGCACTATAGAGGCAACAATGAGACAACCCCCAAACAGGAACGGTTTTATAGGTGGAGGCCACTGACATTTTTCCCTCCTCATCTTCTTGACTGTTTTTTGACTAGTTTTGGATTTGGCTAGGGTTAGTGTCACTACTGCTAGCATGTCACGGTTCGAGGGTGCAGGCCATGTGGCGTGGAAAGGTGGTGAGGACCCAAAAGCAGAATGCAGGAGAGGGTGTTAAATGATGAACCAAACTGAGATTTTATTATGGCAAAAGAACAAAAGGAATGGCAAAAACAAACTAAAGCTGCAAAACAAACAAAGGAAACCTAAACTGGAAAAATAACAAAAGATTCCTGGAGGTCTGAAGATCTGGGGAGGACATGGAAACACGGCCACACGACAACAAGACTCTGACATCTGTCCAGGGGAAAACTCAGACAATAAATACACAGAGGAAACGAGGGGTGAGTGGAAACAGCTGGGGTAACAGGTGAACAGAATAACACTAACGAGACTCAGGGAGGTAAAGCAAAACACAAGCACACAGGACAAAGAACTGTCAAAATAAAACAGGAAGTAACCCAACATGGTGCACACAGACTTGACACATAAGGAGACTGGCACACCGAGGGAATCTAAACATGACTAAACAGAATCCAACAACACCTAAGCTGACACCAGACAGGGAACAACTGAACAGGGAAGACAGACACCTGAGACACAAACAATGAAGACAAACACCAGCACACAAGAACACGGGGAGACAGATACACAGGAGCACAGACACAGGAGCATAAAGACACAGGAAGACGGGAACCCAGCAAAATCAGAATAACCTATAATTAACAAAAAACCAAAACAATACAAAACTACAACAACTGAGAAACTAGACTGTAAGAAAAACTAACAACCAGAAGATACAATAAAACAGAACATCACTAAAAGAACTCAAAACGCTGGGCCACTGGCCCAGGATCATGACAGCATGAGGCAATACCTGGACAGAGATTACACAGGTAGTCCAACTCCTCCATGATGGCACATCAATATTTGCCATTTCCAGAGTGTTTGTTGTGTCTCCCATCACAGGCTCAAGAGAACATGGAGGAGATTCTAGGAGACAGGCAGTTACTCTAGGGGAGCTGGGCAGGGCCATAGAAGGTCTTTAACCCATTAGCAGATGTGAAACGATCTGGAGAAGCCTTGGAGAACATTATGGTGCCTGCAACATCATTCAGCATGACCAGTTTGGTTGTGAGTCAGTGATGGTCTGGGGAGGCATATCTACAGAGGGACACACAGACCTCTACAGGCTAGTCAATGGCACCCTGACTGCCTTTATGTATTGGAATGAAATCCTTGGACCCATTGTCAGACCCTATGCTTGTGCAGTTGGTCCTGGGTTCCTCCGGGTGCATGGCAATGCCCGGCCTCATGTGGTGAGAGCATGGAAGTAGTTCTTGGAAGACGAAGAAATTGATTCCACTGATCTACACTTGCCTGACCTAAACCCAATAGAACACCACTCATACAGGAAGCTAAACATGTCACTCCTGGTCCAATTGGGGAGGAATCCACTTGCTGTCGGTCCATCTTCGCACCTAGTGGGTTATAAATTGCTCAGGCTCAGTATAGCTACTAGTAGAATCTAAAGTTGAACTTGCATTCATTTGTCAACTTACACTCTACTAACAAGCTTTCTCCTCACTTCTTGCAGTTTCTCCCAGTGCTCCAAGACCACTTGTTTTATCATCTTGTTTTAGACCACTATCCCAATCACTAGCCTCCCTGCCTGCCTGCCCCCTCCCATTCTCATTCTGTTTGTATTATTGCTAATCTCCCTGAAACCCTGTATTCTGGACTTACCTGTGGACCTTTGGATTCCCCAACCCCATTTACCCGACTCACTTTCAGGAGTCTTCTGACACCTTAACAGTATGCACAACTATGGACTCTGCAGATGGTGACTCCCTCCAAAATGCCCTCGTCAGCCAAGAAGCCTTAGTAGTAAAGCATGAACAGACTCTCTGTTCCCCAGTAGACCAACAACAATCAACCTATCAGCTGTTTAATGAACTGTGAATTTGTGTCCACTGTCTCCACCAGGCTCAACCCACAGTATTACAACACCAACAGTAAAACTCCAACAATCAGACAACCTTCTGTGAGAAAGCACTTGACAACAGTGGGAAGGAAAACCTCCCTTTTAACAGGAAGGAACCTCCGGTAGAACCAGACTCAGCGAGGAGCAGCCATCTGCTGCTGGGGATGAGGGGAAAGAGAAGAGAGAGAAGAGAGAAGAGACAAGACAAAAGACATTGGAGAGAGCCAGAGTTTAAAATGAATTACTTATGATTAAATACAGTAGTGGTGTGTAAACATGTGGAAAGTAAAATGGACTAGTTCTTATATAGCACTTTTCTACTCAGATATGAGCACTCAAAGCGCTTACACAACATGTTTTTACATTTACCCATGCACACTCATTCATACAAGCACTTCCATGATTAATTAATTAAGCTAAGGGCTTTAATTATGTAACATTCACTCACATTCATACTCCAACAGAACGGTCAGAGAGCAACTAGGGGTTAAGTATCTTGCCCAAGGATACATTGGCATGCAGCAGCCAGGAATTGAACCACTGACCTTCTGATCAGTAGGTGACCTGCTCTACCTACTGAGCTACAGCCACCCCGTAAAAAAGAGGTGAGTGAAGAAGATATGCTCAGTGCATCATGGGAAGCCCCAAGCAGTCTATGCCATGGTCCTCCAATTGTTCCATGCTGGCACATTTATTCCATTTTTTGCTCTGCTCTTGGTTTCTCCTTCTTTCCTCTTCCTTTGTCTTGTGTGTTTGTTTTTGTGTTAACAAAACCTTGTGTTTCAGGGGTCAGTCCTACCTCTGCTAATGTTTTCTGTGCTATTCACCTGTTAGTAATCGGCCGATTTGCTGCACACTGTTTAAGAAGGAGGACCTTCAGCCACTGCTGGATTGTTAAGCTACAGTGTGCTTTAGTATGTGAAGAAGACTCCCCATTTACATGAACAAATTGTACTCTATTAGATAGATATGATTCAAACCACTGTAGTGCAATTTCTTTAATACCTATGTATGTATGTATGTATGTATGTTCTAATCTCTGAAGTAAACTATTGTGGTCAATAGTACTGCTGCACTGAGGTCCAACAGGACAAGCACAGGAATGAGTCGACTGTCAGAGGCCATAAGAAGATCATTAGTAAACTTCCCTAATGTTGTTTATGTACTGTGATGAATTCGGAGACCTGACCAAAATTCTTCAAATAAACCGTTCCTCTGCAGATGATCAGTTAGTTGTCCTTAGTTAGTCCTTCAAGAATTGTTGAAATAAAAAGAAGGTTGGAGATTGGCCTATAATTAGCTAAGACAGTTGGGTCAAGCAGGAATGGGGTCTAATAGACACATTAACTCAGAACGATCATAGTTTTAAAAATTGTCAGTTGCAAGCACTACTTGCCTCAACATAGTGGCAAGTAGTGCTTAACCATATACAAGAAATATTGGACTTTTTATAACTATCACTAGAAAAATCACTAAATCACTACAATTGTACAATTGTGGTAGGGTTTTATTTTTTGGTGTGAGTGTGTGTGTCTTATATAGTTTAAGAAGAAGAAGAAAGAGCTTTATTTGTCACATACATATACATGCAGTGAGATTCATTCTCTGCATTTAACCCATCACACACATGGAGTATGTAGTACACACAGCACAGCATGGTGCAGGGGGCAGCCAAAGGGCGCCCAGGGAGCAACCTGGGGGGGTGGGCTTGCTCAGGGGACCCACAGTGATGCCAGCCTGAGGATTTGAACCAGGGTCCTCTCAGTGATGAACCCTCTTCTTCTCCCCTAGGCCACCACTCCTCTCCCTAATTTTACTACTTGTAGTAAAATTAACAAGTTATGAAAAAAATCATGCAAACCAAATTTTGGTGAATATATGCATAGAAACTCCAAACTTCTCTTTTAGAAAACAGTGATGAATCCAAACTTAAACTTTTTGGTTTGAATTGTCATCATTATGCATGAAGGAGCTCAGAAGAGAGGTCCAACAGCCAGTGTCTACAGCCATCTGTAAAACACAATGTAGGCTCCGCTGTGGTTTGGGGCTGCATTTCAACCAGTGGTGTTGATCTTGGCAAAGTTAATGGAATTACGGATTTAGAAAACTATCATCAGATTTTGATCCATCATGGAATACCATCTGGAAAGCATCTGATTGGCAGTTGCTTAATTTTTCAGCATGACAATGATCCTGCCAGTGCAGTAAAACAAACCTGAATAGAGAGAAAAAAAAAAAAAACAACCAATGGAACACTGTTACAGATTGGTCTTACCAGAACCGGGACCTCAGCATTATTGCAGCAATTATTAGTGAAGATAATTTTTACAGAGAACAGAACAAAAAGCAGGGAGATCGACAGGCGGATCGGGGCTGCTTCTGCAGTGATGCGGACGCTGCACCGGTCCGTCGTGGTGAAGAGGGAGCTTAGCGTAAAAGCGAAGCTCTCGATTTACCGGTCGATCTACGTTCCTACCCTCACCTATGGTCACGAGCTTTGGGTAGTGACCGAAAGAATAAGATCGCGAATACAAGCGGCAGAAATGAGTTTCCTTCGAAGGGTGGCTGGCCTCTCCCTTAGAGATAAGGTGAGGAGTGCGGCCATCCGGGAGGGGCTCGGAGTAGAGCCGCTGCTCCTCCACATCGAAAGGAGCCAGTTGAGGTGGCTCGGGCATCTGATTAGGATGCCTCCTGGCCGCCTCCTGGGTGAGGTGTTCCGGGCATGTCCCACCGGGAGGAGGCCCCGTGGTAGACCCAGGACACGCTGGAGAGATTGTGTATCTCGGCTGGCCTGGGAACGCCTTGGGGTCCCTCCGGATGGGCTGGAGGAGGTGGCTGGGGAGAGGGAAGCTTGGGCTTCTCTGCTTAGGCTTCTGCCCCCGCGACCCGGCCCCGGATAAGCGGAAGAAAATGGATGGATGGATGGAGAACAAAAAGCAGCCAATATCCACAAAAAAAAAAAAAAAAAAAAGCTTTGGGATGTCCTTTAAGAAGCCTGGAGGACCTTTCCTGAAGACTACTTAAAGAAATTACAGGAAAGCTTGCCTAAGAGAGTTCGTCCTGTACAAACTCTGTTTTTGACTCAAATACTCTATTCCCATGTATGCTTGCAGATATACCAATAAATTGCTCCACCCAATTCAGTTTTCCTAAAAAATATATAAAGAAATGAATGAAGACTTATGCACACTGATGTTTGTTTTGTTGAGAACTAAGATTCACTGTTATCTTATTCTGTTATGGTCCAAACATCAGGAAGTGGATACAGTGGAATTGCATAATTCCTTCATATTGTTATTTTTGCTGTTGCAACTCGGTCTCAAACACAGAATCACAGAGTTTGGTTGTTACCCAGCAGAGATCATTGGAATACCTTGTACAACCTGAAGCCCTAATGCCCTCTTTGTTGAACTGATTTTCATAGTTTTTGCATATTTGCATAATATTTGCATCTCAGCCCTCATTTGAACCCAGCAGCACAGAACAGTTGTGCCGGGGAAAGCCCACTGACTGTTACTCATTACACAACCGGGAAGCACCGGCAGCAGCTGGCCAAAAGCATCCGGCTACAGAGAGGGAAGCTGTTGCAAAACTTTCATTAGGCAGCTGGACAAAAATGAGCAGCTGAAAGCCTTTTCTTCTTCTACAGTGTGTTGTTTCATCTTATGTAAAGGTGGAAACCACATTAACTCATTTAGTGGATCATATCAGATAGTACACAGGAAGTAGATATCAACCATTTTGCTATTGAACCATGTTCTAAATGATTAAGCAGATAACAAGAAGGAGACCAAACATATTATTCAAAAGGTATTAATGACTGTTTGAAGTCAATTTACCAACTGTCTCATCTCGTTCACTTCCACTTCTAGGAGTACTTTACATCTGCATTTATATTGATGCAATTTAATTTTTTTTCTACCAGAGCTGCTGGATTTGGCTGAATTCAGAAACAGTGAGAAGTTTAAATGAAATTACATTGTTTATCAAATAATTCACCAAAATGTATTTGTGATCATTAGCAAACTTTATGTGTCCCTCATTTCAAAGCTACACTAACCAAAATAGTGGCTGCTGTTTTATGTCAGAGTAACTGATGTTTCATGTCAAACATGACATGCAAGGAAGTGTTCTTCTGGAACAGCTTCCAGGATGTAACCATATAAAGTAAAGCAGAAGATTCCAAACATCTGCAGCAACAGTATAGCCTTAATCTGCTAACCTAAATTGCAAGCAGGTAAAAACAAAGAAGACAGTGCAGACATACGTGGTGTAACATATGCAGCTCCTTGGGTGCACAGTCTGGTAAGATAGCATTCATTCCTCATCATACTATGCTTGTTTGGTCTGTGGGAAAACTAAAAGGAATGCGGCCTCACTTCTCTGAGATTCATCTCTCACCACCACAGACAGGCAACCTGTTCGCTTGTTCTTGCCCATACAGGCACATTAGAAGGCTTGGCCTGCTAAGCCCTAATTCTGGCATGTGGGAAAGGTTACTTTTAAAAGCTGCTGGGGCAAACACAGTGTCAGTCAAAACTGGTTCACGACCACTTTGGGTAAGAAAAGCAGGCCGGATTTACAAGACTGTTTCTCTAAACAAAGACACTTTTAACACTGTAATAAGGCACTCCTGAAAATTCCATCAGCATAACTCACTGTTATTAGAGGTATGGCTTCATGCAGATTGTTGTTTAAAATTTTCAAGCTCTTTGTTGCTGGTTTCCTAATTTTTAATAGCCACATTACAACAATTATTTAAGGTTTTATCTCTCTTTCCATCTTATTCTTCTGATTATGGAGCACTCACTTATTGTAAATTTAAAAGCAATTGTCAAAAATTTTAGAGGTTGGTTTATCTGACCCTGTTTGCATTCAAGGAAGTTGTAATAAGCCAGACTAAATAACTTTAACTGAATAGCAGCTACTGCAGCCACAAATGTTAATTACAGGCAAGAGAAATGCTAAATGTAGTGTAAGAGTAGACAAATACAGAGTTCATTCCATGGGAATTGCCAACTTTAATGACATGTTTAAACAAGCACATATTTGATGCGCTTTGAAAAAGTGGTTATTGTTTTAGGTTGTATCAAACAAATAATTCAGAAATTAGTCATTTCCATAATATGAATAAAAAAGTTTTCAGGATTAGAAGCTAATAGAGTGACATCTGGAACCTGTCCTAAACCTCTGGCTACTAGGGTCTCCCGGGCAGTGTTAGGGTTGTTTCACAAAAAAAAAAAAAAAAAAAAGCAGCCACAGTGCTCTTTGCTATAAGCCTCATTCACCTGTTCACAGATACAGTACATTCATACACAGCTTTATTAGGTGCCTTAAAATACTTTCTAACACACACAATCTCACTTCAGTGCATGCATTAGGCCTAATTTGGATTTCAGTACGTTGACTGGAGGAACCAGGGTTCAAAGCGACCTTCGGATTCATAGATGACCTGTTGCGCCTCCTGAACCACAGCCACGCTCTTAGTACATTACTCCTGCCTTTTTTTGTTTTTTAAGTATTGCATTACATTAATTACTCCCTAGAGTATGTTGTTTGTTCGGAGTGGCTGTAGCTCAGGAGGCAGCGCAGGTCACCTACTGATCAGAAGGTCAGCGGTTTGATTCCTGGCTACTCCAGGCTGCATGCCAATGTATCCTTGGGCAAGATACTTAACCCCAAGTTGCTCTCTGATGCAACTGTTGGAGTGTGAATGTTAGATACTTGAAGCACTTAGCTTAGTTAATCATGGAAGTGCTTGCATGAATGGGTGTGCATGGGTAAATGTAAACATGCTGTATAAGCGCTTTGAGTGCTCAGACTGAGTAGGAAAGCGCTATATAAGAACTAGTCCATTTTACCATTTACACTAGGCATTACTTTATTTTTTCATTACTCAGTAACATGGCCTGACCCACGGTCACATAATAGCTAGTTAACCATGTGACCCTGTGACTACAGTCACACACAATGACAAATTCCTGTCTTAATGAGGACACGCAAGATCTTTCTTTTAGTGCTTATGTTTTAACACAAAGTGGACAGCAAAAATGAAAACCAGCAGAAAGAGCAATTCAATTCAATTTTATTTATATAGCACCAAATCACAACAAACAGTTGCCTCAAGGCACTTTATATTGTAAGGTAAAGACCTGACAGTAATTACAAAGAAAACCCAACAGTCAAAATGACCCCCTGAGCAAACACTTGGCGACAGTGGGAAGGGAAAACCCCTTTTTAACAGGAAGAAACCTCCAGCAGATCCAGGCTCAGGGAGGGGCAGTCATCTGCCGCGACCAGCTGGGGCCGAGGGGAGAGAGACAGGACAAAAGACATGCTGTGGAAGAGAGACAGAGATTAATAATAACAAATGATTAAATGCAGAGTGGAGTAAAAACAGAGTAGAAAGAGATGAATAAGAAACAGTGCAATATGGAAACCCCCCCCATACAGAGAGGGTGTCTGTCTCCCGAATCCAATCTAGGAGGTGGTACTTTATATCACCTCTTTTTACAGAGTAAAAGAAACACAGTGCATCATGGGAACCCCCAGCAGCCTAGGCCTATTGCAGCATAACCAAGGGATGGTTCAGGGTCACCTGATCCCACCCTAACTATAAGCTTTATTATAAAGGAAAGTTTTAAGCCTAATCTTAAAAACAGAGAGGGTGTCTGTCTCCTGAATCCAAACTGGGAGCTGGTTCCACAGAAGAGGCGCCTGAAAGCTGAAGGTTCTGCCTCCCATTCTACTCTTAAGTATCCTAGGAACCACAAGTAAGCCAGCAGTCTGAGAGTGAAGTGCTCTGTTTGGTTGATATGGTACTATAAAGTTCTTGAGATAAGATGGGGACTGATTATTCAAGACCTTGTATGTGAAGAGACAGATTTTGAATTCAATTCTAGATTTAACAAAAAACCAATGAAGAGAAGCCAAAATGGGAGAAATCTGCTCTCTCTTTCTAGTCCCTGTCAGTACTCTAGCTGCAGCATTTTGGATCAGCTGAAGGCTTTTCAGGGAGCTTTTAGGACAGCCTGAAAATAATGAATTACAATAGTCCAGCCTAGAAGTAATAAATGCATGAATTAGCTTTTCAGCATCAGTCTGATACAGGATGTTTCTAATTTTAGAAATATTGCGCAAATGCAAAAAAGCGGTCCTACATATTTGTTTAATATGTGCATTGAAGGACATATCCTGGTCAAAAATGACTCCAAGATTTCTCACAGTGTTACTGAAGGCCAAGGTAATGCCATCTAAATGATCCATGACAGTCATTATAGTAGTGTTACCTGAAGATGGTGCCAATCCAGTGACGAAATCCATTCCATCTAGCACTGATTCTGCCAGAAAACAGCAGTAGATCATCACCTGCATTAGCCTAACATGTAAGTTAGTTACTTTAGCTTTTAATGACACAAGATAGTAAATGAACTGGGTGTTATATAGAGCTTTTCTACACTACATGAGCACGCAAAGTGTTTTATACAGCATGTCTTCATTCACACACACACATATTTATACAAGCACGTCTACATCTAAGTGCTTTCTATCTAACATTCACACTCCAACTTGGGGTTCAGTATCTTTCCCAAGGACACTTTGGCATGCAGGCTGGAGCAGCTGGGGATCAAACCATCAACCTTCAGTTTAGTAGATGACCTGCTCAACCTCCACAAAAGTTCAGATGAAAAAAGTTAGTTAAGATTTATATGCACTGCAGTAATACACATCATCCATGTTTATACACAGCTGTACACTTTTCAAATTGAAGCTAGTATATCTGCACATTTCTATGTAAAATTGCCTGACTCTGGAAAGGAAACAACGTTTTTATTTTAGTTTTCAGCTCAATAAAATTATTTATGGCATAAGCAAGATGGGAGGTGCATCTGCAGTCTGTCAGACATGGTACTGCTTTTCTCATAGACCTCTTCAGTGCTATCATGGCAACATGGCAAAGGATCTCACACTTTGCATTCTTTATGTACAGATTCTTGGGCAGGACAACGGGTATTCATCAAATTATGCTTTCTTGTTTTGACAAAAAAGAAAGAAAGCAGCAATACGTGTAGAGATTGAATAACACCCTGGTGTATTTTCTCACTTTCTCATATTGTGTTGTCCAGTTTTAAAAGTTATATAATTTAGCTAAATAATTGTGTAATAATTATGTTAGCATGTATTTATCCTGCTACAGCTGACCTCCTTCCCTGAACTCTCCTGTTTCTTTTTAGACCCGACTAACTTCATTCATTCCACAAGGCTTAGAGAAAACAGCAGGATTTGCCCTGTTTGATATTTGATCCGACTGGTCAAGACATCCAACCCCACACTCTCATCTCTGGCCTCCTTCTTCCTCATTCCTCTGCTGTTTCTCTCTGCCACTGAGTGATAAGTAAGCCTGATGGAATTTAGGAGCTGTGTTTCAATAGCATTTTGGGGCATAGGGAGATGTAATCTGTTAACTCTGGCTCTAGCCACCAGGACAGTGTAGAATATTATCGCTCATCCTTGTTTAAATTCTGATAAAGATAAGTATATATAAGTATATATAATAAGTAAGTACAAAAGGACTGAATTAGAAGAGAAAACAGGTCTGTTATAAACAGTCAATTAAGCTGTTACTTCATATTGTGTTGAATAACGTTTTGAATATTTTTGCGCCAACTGTAGTGTTACTGCTGGAAAGCTCAGGCCAACACCTGTATTTGACTGCAGCAGGGTGGAGACCAGACACGCATGTCAGAGGATATGTTTTTTGGGGGACAGCAGCTTTTTTTCCAATTCCTTAGCAACAGGAAGTGAAAGAGGAAGGTCCTGATATTGAAGCAGGTCAACTTTTGGTATAAATCTGCTTAACTGCTGTCCCTGTTTACAGTGCTTACATCTAAAAGGATTGATGTGTTTATGCATGGGTCTAACACAGAGCTTTGTAGATGATCATCTACATATTGTAGCAGTGTACGGTCACCAGGGTAGAACTACATGGAACAACTGGTAATGTGGGCTACTGTTGTTTGTGTTTGTGCTGCTGGTGCCCCTTTAGCTCTGCCCCTGCCACTGAGAATGTCATAATATAAAAGAACCTCTTTGTAGTGCAATCAAAGTGAGTTTTAAAAACAATAAACTCCTCCACCATAACCACTGTCTGTACTACTCATGTGTTCCCTTTGCTGTTCAAGCCTGTTTTTTTGGACCGCACATCAGCTTTGGCTACAGTCTACTCCTTCACTCATAGGCAAAGACCTACTCAAATGGGCACACACACAATAACATGAATTCTGCTGTAGTCCTCGTCATCAATATTGTTGCTATCATAGGCAAAATTCACAAAACTATAACAGATCTGCTGCAACAATCTTACAAGCCTCCCATTAGTTTCTTTGTCTTTCGGCAGCACTGCTGTGTGTTTGGACTGGGCCCAGCATTTCCACAGCAGTTCTGAAAGTCATTAAAACCTCCACAGACACACAACTGGCTTTCATTTTGTCATTATGGCCTCCATGAAGGACCTGATTGTTGGAGGGGAGCCTTAGCTACAGTACCACGGAGGGGGAGGGAGAAGAGGATGACGGAGGGACCACACATGTCTTCATGGATAGGGGATCCCCCACTACAACATTGAGTATACTGATGCATGTGTGATTCAGCTGCCTCTGTCAGGAGGTAGGAGAGTACATGATAATCTAGCCTGTAAATGCCCACCAAAATGTCTTTTCCTCAAGAGTTCTGATAAATCTTGGTGGATACTGTCTCCATTTATGTAGATAAGAAATGAACTAAGTATGCTAGAAGTATACTAGAAAAGGCTGCACCCTTAACCAAAACCACCAAGACTGAAAAGAAAGCTGCCAGTAGGTCTACATACACTTGTTTCAAAGGAAAGTAGATGACCTGGCAGAATTTGCCAAAGGTTATTGCCATTGTAGTTACAGTCAGGTTGATTCAGAATAAACCAGTGTGCAGTGTTGTAACAAAGGCTTCCATTAGAACAGTTTATTTATTACCGGATGCATCAGTAAAAACACAGCACAGCAAATTCAGGTGATTTTATATAGGTAACTCCAGATACACCCCTTTACATTCTGTGTGCGTGGTTGTGCTTGTTTATCTGACAACCATGTACAAGATCTGTTTCTTTGATGTTTCAATGAAGGACTATCTATTTGACCACCCTGCACTGGTGTCACATGATTCCCTGATAACAGCTATCAGGGGTGGAGGAACCATGCAGGATGTGGTCAGATGAGGTTAGGAGGGGTGGCACGAAGGTGGTTTCCAACTTTTGTAAGTTCTAACATTTGTCATTACTGTGGCAAATGACTACATTTATGTAACACTTTCTTTGAAAGAATTGCACAGTCTGAATCAGGGTTTCTGAAACAATGCATATTCAAATATGTGCTGATCTTATTACTGAATATATATCAGTGATTTGAGGTGTATGGCATGTAATTTCAGGCAAAATTTGTCCATCATGTCACTGCATTTTCCACTTTTGAGTGTCTTTTCACATAATTTAATTAAGTCACAAATGCTTCCTGTGAAATAACAGGTTAAACACAGAAAAACAAAATGAAATGAGATAAGAAATACTTTATCCCATATTTAGTAAATTCTTTTGCAATGATGATTAAATAATAGTAGTAGTAGTAACAATAAAGAGCCTTAAGGCGACGGTTTATTGTGATTTGGTGCTATATAAATAAAATTGAATTGAATTATTATTATCATTATTATTATTATAATATAATAATATTTTCCCTTCATGACCACAGTTTACCCATCTTCTAAAGGCTGTTTCTAGCAGGATAGTGTGCCATGTGACAAAGCTCAGATCGTCTCAAACTGGTTTACTGGACATGAGAATTACCTCACTGCACTCAAAGGACCTCCACAGTCACCAAATCTCAATCAACCAAAGCACCTTTGGGATTTGGTAAAACGGGAGATTCCGATCATAGATGTGCAGTCGACAAATCTGCAGCAACTGTACTAAAATCTCCGAGGAATGTTTCCAGCACCTTGTTGAATCTGTGCCAAAAAAATTGAGGCAGTTCTAAAGGCAAAAGAGGGTCCAACCCAATACTCGCAACACATGCCTACAATTTTTCCATTGAGTCCCCAACCCACCAAAATCTCTCTCTAAAACAACACACACACACACACACACACACACAGACACACACACACACACACACACACACAGACACACACACACACACACACACACACAGACACACACACACACACACACACACACACACACACACACACACACACACACACACACAATGGATTAGAATGCAACCTTTGATATATATATATATATATATATATATATATATATATATATATATATATATATATATATATATATATATATATATATATATATATATATATCAAAGGTTGCATTCTAATCCATTAAAACACTAATCATGGATCTACAGTAACGTTGACTAATTCACATCCAGCACTGTTAAGAATAGAGCTGCAGCTTAGGTGCTCTGTGTTGAACAAAAAGCAAACCATTCATTTGGCTCATGGTGAAGAGTACAAAAGCAATAGAAATCCAAAAAGAGAAACTTATGGAAAACTGAAAAATAAACAACACAAGGGAAGCAAAACTAAACACAGCACATATGAGATGAAAGGCTACCAAAATAAAAGAGGAAGTAACTAAACACAGAACCACTAACAGATGGAGACTTGAAAAGAAGGCTTGAGAAACTCAAGGGAAGAAGTTATGTGAAAAAAGAAATTGAATACATGCAAACCAACCAAGAACAGAACCATCATAACTAAAGCTAAATAAGCTACTAAACAGAGAAATTACTTTCTATCAAACATTCAGACACATTCATGCGCCATTGAACACATCAGAGAGAGCAACTTGGGGTTCAGTATCTGGCCCAAGGATACTCTGGCATGCAGATTGGAGCAGCCAGGGATCAAACCACCAACTTTCCAATTAGTGGGTGAGTTGCTCTGGCTCCTGAGCCACAGCCATCCCAAAACAACATAAAATGAAACAAAGATATCAAGGACAAAGGATTAAACACTAAGGAACAACAGCTGATAAAAACTAAAAACTGTAACTAATATCTCAGACTCAGAATAACAATTAGACGTGAGTTCAAAGGGTAAAAACACAGAAATGCTGGCTCAACGACCGAAGCCCATGACAATATAACAATATAGGATGTGAACGTATAACTGGTTTTCAGAGGGTGAATTTTAAAGCCAGATATATTCTTATGTAATGTTTTACTTAAAAGCTAAAACAATCAAATTTGGTTTCTCACAACTTCTTAAAAAATTTCACAATAAAATGTTGAGAAATAAACTGTTTCTGTCCATGCAGAGTGTAGTGTAGTAACTCTAACAGAGCGCGACAGTTCAAAGTTCAAAATGACTGAAGGGATATCATGTTTGATTATTAAACAGAGGGAATGGCCAATGACCTTCAGCAGTAGATGTAAATAAAGGGCAGTAACTTTAAGATGAAATACAGGGTTTATGTGAATGAAGAAGCAGTGTTGATATTTTTGCTTTACTTTTACTTAAACCAGCATCTACAGAAGCTTTTAAGGTGGAATGTATTTGTGCATTTTACTCAATGCAACAGCTGATGTTGTTAATCACTTAACACTTCAGTTACAGTGCCTTGCGAAAGTATTCGGCCCCCTTGAACTTTTCAACCTTTTGCCACATTTCAGGCTTCAAACATAAAGATATAAAATTTTAATTTTTTGTGAAGAATCAACAACAAGTGGGACACAATCGTGAAGTGGAATGAAATTTATTGGATGTGTCAAACTTTTTTAACAAATAAAAAACTGAAAAGTGGGGCGTGCAATATTATTCGGTCCCCTTGCGTTAATACTTTGTAGTGCCACCTTTTGCTGCAATTACAGCTGCAAGTCGCTTGGGGTATGTCTCTATCAGTTTTGCACATCGCGAGACTGAAATTCTTGCCCATTCTTCCTTGCAAAACAGCTCGAGCTCAGTGAGGTTGGATGGAGAGCGTTTGTGAACAGCAGTCTTCAGCTCTTTCCACAGATTCTCGATTGGATTCAGGTCTGGACTTTGACTTGGCCGTTCCAACACCTGGATACGTTTATTTGTGAACCATTCCATTGTAGATTTGGCTTTATGTTTTGGATCATTGTCTTGTTGGAAGATAAATCTCCGTCCTCCAACAGGTTTTCTTCCAGAATGGTCCTGTATTTGGCCCCATCCATCTTCCCATCAATTTTGACCATCTTCCCTGTCCCTGCTGATGAAAACAGGCCCAAACCATGATGCTGCCACCACCATGTTTGACAGTGGGGATGGTGTGTTCAGGGTGATGAGCTTTGTTGCTTTTACGCCAAACATATCGTTTTGCATTGTGGCCAAACAGTTCGATTTTGGTTTCATCTGACCAGAGCACCTTCTTCCACATGTTTGGTGTGTCTCCCAGGTGGCTTGTGGCAAACTCTAAATGAGACTTTTTATGGATATCTTTGAGAAATGGCTTTCTTCTTGCCACTCTTCCATAAAGGCCAGATTTGTGCAGTGTACGACTGATTGTTGTCCTATGGACAGACTCTCCCACCTCAGCTGTAGATCTCTGCAGTTCATCCGGAGTGATCATGGGCCTCTTGGCTGCATCTCTGATCAGTCTTCTCCTTGTTTGAGATGAAAGTTTAGAGGGACGGCCGGTTCTTGGTAGATTTGAAGTGGTCTGATACTCCTTCCATTTCAATATGATTGCTTGCACGGTGCTCCTTGAGATGTTTAAAGCTTGGGAAATCTTTTTGTATCCAAATCCGGCTTTGAACTTCTCCACAACAGTATCTCGGACCTGCCTGGTGTGTTCCTTGGTCTTCGTGATGCTCTCTGCGCTTTGAACAGAACCCTGAGACTATCACAGAGCAGGTGCATTTATACGGAGACTTGATTACACACAGGTGGATTCTATTTATCATCATCAGTCATTTGGGACAACATTGGATCATTCAGAGATCCTCACTGAACTTCTGGAGTGAGTTTGCTGCACTGAAAGTAAAGGGGCCGAATATTGCACACCCCACTTTTCAGTTTTTTATTTGTTAAAAATGTTTGACACAAATTTCATTCCACTTCACGATTGTGTCCCACTTGTTGTTGATACTTCACAAAATATTAAAATTTTCTATCTTTATGTTTGAAGCCTGAAATGTTGCAAAAGTTTGAAAAGTTCAAGGGGGCCGAATACTTTCGCAAGGCACTGTATATATTCTCCGACCTCTTTGTTAGGTACAACTGTTCAACTGCTCATGTATAGAAATATCCAATCACCCAATCACATGGCAGCGTCTCAGTGCATTTAGGCATGTAGACGTGGTCAAGATGACAACATGGACGGCTGATGTTCAAAACAAACATCAGAATGGGGAAGAAGGGTGCCAGATGGGCTAGTCTGAGTATCTCAGAAACTGCTGATCTACCGGGATTTTCCCACACAACCATCTCGCTGCTTGATATAGAATGGTCTGAAAAAGAGGAAATATCAAATGAGTGGCAGTTCTCTGGGTGAAAATGCCTTGAGGAGTGGTTGCCCAGAGGAGAAGAAGAAGGTTTATCACTGAGAGGATGCTGGTTTGAATCCCTGGACTGACATCACTGTGAGCCCTTGAACAAGGCCCTTAACCTGTGGACTGGCAGCACCAAAATCACCTGAAAAAACTACATAACGCACTCTGGTTATTATTTGCTCTGGAAAACCCATTTCGTAGCCTATTAACTGGCCACGTCCCAGCCGCGGGACAAAATGACACCTCATTTGGCCAATCAGAAATGGGTTTCACAGCGCCAATAATAACCAGAGGGACTCACATAGCTTTGTCAGGTGAGTTGGCTGCACCAACTCACCTGACAAATGGGAGGGTCTAGCCTGCCATATTAAAATGAACTACAAACGTCCTGCAGACAGGACGGGCTACCCCCCCGTTGGTTCCCTGGGTGCTTTCTAGCTGTTCCCTGCTCCACATGTGTGGTACATACTGCATTTGTGATGGGTTAAATGCAGTGTATATGACAAATAAAGTTGTTGTTAATGTCAGAGGAGAATGGCCAGACTGCTTTAAGTTGATAGGAAGGCAAGAGAAACTGAAATAAGCACTTTTTACAGCGAAGATAATGTCGAAGAGCTTTGAGCTTTTTAGCCTCATTAGAGATGGCAAACATGTCTACAGCTGATATATTCAAAACTGGGCAAGCAAGACACACCAAAAACAATATATGTGGATAAATCACTACAGCCCAGTGGAAAAACACACTCATTTGATTGTGTGCATATGTGTGTGTGTGTGTGTGTGTGGGGGGGGGGTGATACACATGCAGTCGACCATCCTGCAGCAACAGTGTGATGATATGTCAATATGCACTAAAATCTCTGAGGAACATTTCCAACACCTGTACCACAAATAATTAACACTAATGGGCAGTTTTGTGACAGTATCACTAATGTCGGGCATTTTTTTTACCAAATATAATATAGACAATAAAACATACTTCGCAATAAAATATATTAAGATCCTACAATACATCACAAATTGAAGTACTCTTCTTTCATTTCCTCCTTTACAACATCTTATAAAATGGAAAAAGGTATAGGAACTAAAAATAGTGAAAAATTAGAATGATAATAATAATAATGGAACTGGGAACTTCCGTCCACTCATTCTTGGGACATGTGAGCCTTGTCCAGTGAAGTCAGTCTCCCTGCATCACTAACAACTGTGGGACAAATAAACAAAAAGATTGCATTTTTTGAGGGGGGAAAAATGACCAGCTGACTCTAAATTTTATGAATTCATATGAGTTCTGCAAGGAACTCAGACAGCAGCAACATAGTGAAAATCACGTGAATACAGTCATGTGGGTGAAAATAACCCAATGATGGTGTTTTAGGGTTAAGGCAGTTCTGATGGCAAAACAGGCCATATTTGTCTTTATTGGCTTTTTGTGCATGCAATATGCTTTAATGATGTCTGGTTTTTAACAGAATTATGGTAAATACACTGTAAAAAAGTGGCTGTGTCTCTTGCTGGTGCTTTCCATCAGCACTACATGTCAGAGCTATGGTGTCAAGGTTTTGGTGCATCTGTGACCAAGTACAGTGTCATGTTTTTGTTTTTTTTTTAGTGCTTGCAGGATCGTAAATTTACACAATCAGAGACTTCTATTGACTTCTGATCACCTCCCTGTAAGAAATGTTCCCCCCAGCTGTTAAACTCTGGCTCATCTAATGCTTGTCTTTTCAGTATCCATTTTGACAACAGAGAGGCAGTTCAGCTTTTAGAAAATAAAGTTGGATAAAAAAGTTGTGTCTCTGCAAATCAAAACATATATTCATATATTTGATTACCTTCAAGCAAGACCAAGCTTCATTCATATTTGCCTGTTTGTTGTGCTGTAGTGCCTCTTGTTGGGGTAGTGTTGACATGAGAAGTTTTCTCTCTATATTAATACATACTGTATATATTTTGAGTGAGTATTTTCTAGAAGTGTAACACTTTAAAATATTTATCAAAATGACTGATACACTCATACACACAACCAGAGTCCAGAGTCTTAAACATAGTTAGAGTAAATGACATAGTTAACAGTACTCTGTTGTGAACATGAGATATGATAGTCAAGTGCTCATTTCTGTTACACCTCTTTGAGGTCCGCCATCTGGGGCACATTAACAGTTAGTGCATTGCAATACAAATTGTCTGTGGTCACAAAAAAATTGCAGGTATGTGGATGTCCACACAAATCCTCACTGTCTGATGATGAAACTGATGTTACTCAGACTCACAAAAGTAGTACAATCACAAGAGTAGACTCACAAAAGTCTAATGAAGGCCTTAGGCCCTTCACCATCCTCAGTATCTCTATATATTATATTATAGTATTGTGTTGACTGTTTGGTCAACTAATATATTAAGTTTGTACTCTTAGCACATGAAACCACAGAACTGTGCCAAAGAAAGGACTAGATTGTTGTGGTGAGGCCGTGGAGGAATGTTACTCTGTGGACTATCTGAAACACATATACTAACAGCATTCTCTGCAGGTTTCCACTTGATGACAGACAGATCTCTGTGATAAATCTTCACTGAACAGCAATGTACAATAGTTACTCTCATCCTGATGACCCCAGCAGCCTCGGCCTATTGCTGTGTAACTAAGGGAGAGTTCAGGGTCACCTGATCCAGTCCTAACTAAAAGCGCGATCAAAAAAGCTTGATCAAAAGGGAAAGTTTTAAGCCTAATATTAAAAGTAGAGCGGAAATCTATCTCCCAAATCCAAACTGGGAGCTGGTTCCACAGAAGAGGGCCCTGAAAGCTGAAGGCTTTGCCTCCCATTCTACTTTTAAATACCCTAGGAACCAGAAGCAAGTCAGTCTGAGAGTGAAGGGCTCTAGGAGGAGTGAGGTCTTTAAGATAAGATGGGGCCAGATCATTCAAGACCTTGTATGTAAGAAGAAGGATTTTAAATTTAATTTTGGATTTAACAGGGAGCCAATGAAGAGAAGCCAATAGCCCCTGTCAGTACTCTCACTGCAGAAATTTGGATCAAATGAAGGCTTTTCAGGGAGCTTTTAGAACAAACTGATAGTAACGAATTACAGCAATCCAGCCTAGAAGTAATAAATACATGAACTAGCTTTTCAACATCGCTGTGAGACAGGATGTTTCTAATTTTAGAAATATTGCACAAATGCAAAAAAGCGGTCCTACATATTTGTTTGATATATGCACTCAAGGACAGATCCTTTCCTGGGACTAGAGGCCAAGGTAATGCCATAGAGTAAGTATCTGGTTAGACACCATGTTTCTAAGGTTTGTAAGGCCAAGTACAATAACTTCAGTTTTATCTGAATTTAGAACCAGGAAATTAGAGGTCATCCATGTCTTTATGACATTCCTGCATGTGTCATCTGGCTTCATGGATAGATAAAGTTGGGTTTCAGCTGCGCAACATTGAAAATGTATCCTATGCCTTCTAATAACACTGCCTAAGCAAGCATCTATACTGTAAATAAAATTGGTCCTAGCACAGAACCCTGTGGAATGCCATAATTAACCTTAGTGCATGAAGAAGACTCCCCATTTACGTAAACAAATTAGAGTTTATTAGATAAATATGATTCAAACCACTGCAGGGCTGTAACTTTGATATCAGTGGTATTCTCTAATTTCTGCAATTAAATATTATAGTCAACAGTATTGAATGCTGCACTGAGATCTAGCAGGACAAGAACAGAGATGAGTCCACTGTCAGAGGCCATGAGAAGATCGTTTGTAACCTTCATTAATGCTGTTTCTGTACTGTGATAAATTCTGAAACCTGACTGAAGCTCTTCAAATAATTTTGAAATAAAAGGAAGGTTGGAAATTGACCTATAATTATCTAAGACAGCAGGGTCAAATGATGGCTTTTTATGTAATGGTTTAATTACTTGCCACCTTAAAGGCACGTGAACACAGCCCATTAATAGAGATAGACTTATCATATTGAACCATTAATAAAGGTAGAACTTGTAGGAATGGTTTTTAACAGACACATTGATGTTTTGGAGGAAGTAACTATTGAAATTAAGTCAGAAAGATCAATTGGACACAGATACGTTTAAACACCTTCAAAATGATTAAAAGCCCTAATTTACAACTTATACAATGCAAAGCTCTCCATACAACACATTGTACAGGACAAAGGATGTTCCAAATGTGTCAGTGTTTGGAGAGCAGGTGGGACTCAAAATGTGGGATTCTGTTCCCAAGTTTATTTACAGCACAGAATTTATAGGACAGAACAGGGGTTTCCATATCCAGAGAGTTCGGCTTCCCAGAACAGATTTGTCAGCTGCAACTCCTCTTTCTCGCTTCACTCACTGAACGCTCTCTCAGGTGTGCGTCATGGTTTCTGTGCAAAAGAGGAAAACAGGTAAGTGCAAAATCCTTTACGTTTGAGTAGCACAGACAAGAAACTCAGGGGCCAATATACTCGCGTGACTAGTCTAACAATATGGTGACGACTGAATGCCAACTTCTGCTGAAGAAACAACAGCACAAATGACATGATGACCCACAGGTGTGATTATCACCTCCACATGCATAAACCCCACCTTCTGAAACACCAGGGTGGGGTTACTGAACACAGCAACACACTCACACAAAACAAGTGAGAGAGAGCAAAAGAAGGAGCAAAGAAGGAAGATAACGGTGGAGGAATTAGAGTCTTTCTTAAACCTTATTACAGCACTTTCAGAAAGACATCTACAATTGCAAAATTTATTCCCCACTGCTGTGTAATCCATTATTGTAAATTTAAATGTTATTAAGAAATGATCACAAAAGAGGGTTTTCAGGGAAAACTGTTAAATGTTCAGCTTCTATGCCATATGGCAGAACAAGATCCAGAGTGTGATTAAAGTGTTGGTGGGCTCATTTATATTTTGAGAGAAGCCAGTTGAGTCTAATGATAGACTGAATGCAGCACTGAGGCTGTGATTTTCAGCATCTACATCAGGGGTGGACAACTCCTTGAGAGCCGGGGTCCTGCAGGTTTTAGATGTGTTCTTGATCCAACAAGTATTCAGCCCCCTTTTCTCTGAGTGCAACCAATTGCATTCAGAAGTTGCCTGATGACTGCTAATGACTAAAAAGAGTCCACCTGTGTGTAATCTAATCTCAGTACAAATACAGCTGCTCCGTGACGGCCTCAGAGGTTGGTTAAGAGAATATTGGGGAGTAAACAGCATCATGAAGTCCAAAGAACACAGCAGACAGGTCAGGAAGAAGGTTGTGGAGAAGTTTAAAGCAGGCTTAGGCTATAAAAAGATTTCTCAAGCTTTGAACATCTCACGGAGCACTGTTCAATCCATTATCTGGAAATGGAAAGAGTACGGCACAACTGTAAACCTACCAAGACAAGGCCGTCCACCTAAACTTACAGGCCGAACAAGGAGAGCACTGATCAGAGATGCAGCCAAGAGGCCCATGGTGACTGTGGACGAAATGCAGAGATCCACAGTTCAGGTGGGGGAATCTGTCCACAGGATAACTATTAGTCATGCACTGCACAAATGTGGTCTTTGTTAAAAGAAAACCATAAAAAGTCTCCTTTGCAGTTTGCCAGAAGCCATGTTGGAGACACAGCAAACATGTGGAACAAGGTGCTTTGGTCAGATGAAACCAAAATTGAACTTTTTGGCCAAAATGCAAAATGCTATGTGTGGTGGAGAATTAACACTGCACATCACTCCGAACCAGTTTTGGATTTTACATTATAGTTTCGTTTTAGTTAGTTTTTACTTTTTTTTTCTCTAATTCAGTTAGTTTTAATTTTTTTTAAGGTTGTTTTTTCTCGTTTTTATTAGTTTTTATATTCGGTTTCATGCTTAGTTTTAGTTAGTTTCAGTAATAGTTTTAGTATTTTCATACCAATCAGGTGCAAGATTCAAGGCACAAAAGTGACTATTGTGTAATGAAAACTTGACAAAAGATACCGTTTAAAGAAATATATTCAACAACCAACTGTTCACAAGACATGCTAAATTTGTGTAATATTAAGGACACACATGAACATCAACAGGGAGAAACAAAGAAAACATGAACTCCCAAACTCAATAAACTCTACAATAAACTCCACAATAAAGTTCAGCATCAGTGCAGTAGATTAATAACAGCTACATGTGGTGTTTGACAAAAACAAACTCTTTGAAGGAGTCAAAGCTCAAATCCAGCTGCATCCTGATGTTCTCACCACCTGAAGCTGCTTCTGTTTTGGAGCTAGCTTGGTTAGATGCTCGCTAATTAAACCTGCAGGGTCTTTGCAGCCTCTGTACATAACCTACAGAAGTTGTCGACCTCATGTCCACATTTATGCTTGTGTAGCTGGATTGTGTGTGTTAATTACCTTGTGGTCGTGTGCAGGTGTTTTATACGCGGTGCAGGCTGGGACTTCTTTTTTATTCCTTGCTCTTTGTGCTCAGTTTTTTGGCTGCAAACACATTTGTCCCTGTTTTTTTTTCACTTTCTTCATTCCTTCACGCCCTGCCTGATAGTTTCAGCAGTCTCCTACAAGGAATTTGCTGACACTTGTGAGTCCTTATATTGATGCTTTGATTATTATTCCTGATTGTTATTCTCTCACTGATAAAGTAGCCGGAAACACACAAGGACGCAACAGTTTAGTCCCGTTTCTCCAGAGGTGCAGGCCAGGTTACCTCGTAGGATCAGAGCGGTTTCTGTAGCCGTTGTGTGCTTCTCAGGTGGACTTTGATGTTGCTGGTTTTTCCTGACTGAGAAGTGTTCCGCACATTTTTCATGTGCAAAGCTGGTGGAGACATACCCTAAAAGACTTGCAGCTGTAACTGCAGCAAAAGGTGGTTCCACACAGTATTGACTCAGGGGGGCTGAATACTTGTGCACACCACACTTTTCAGTTTTTTTATTTGTAAAAAATGTTTTGAATCATGTATAATTTTCATTCCACTTCACAATTGTATACCACTTTGTGTTGGTCTTTCACATTAAATTCCAGTGAAATATATTTATGTTTGTGGTTGTAATGTGACAAAATATGGAAAAGTTCAAGGGGTATGAATACTTTTGCAAGCCACTGTAGCTCCTGGTTTACAACAGACCATCTCTAATATAATGCTTCAGCTGTGTCAGAGGTAGTGTAAAGGTACTGGAATGAACAGTAGGTCTTATTTTGGGTTGACAAAGCCTCATAATAAGTACACTGGCTTAAACAAGTTTGACATTTTCAGTCATATTTAATGGCCGTCATCAGTGCTGTAAACTTCCTCAGTTTTTTGATGAGAGTATTTAAAAAAAAATGTAACACTTAAGGAAATTTAATTGACTATTTCAGCTGGATAGTTATTATTAATTATTAATTAATAAGTTAATTAATAATGAATAACTCACTTATATTTTATACAAATTATGTACAATATCATCCCATTGGTGAGTTATTTTTTTTTTTTATTACAAATGTTTTGTATAAGCAGTGAAAATTTTAGAGCCTTTTTTTAATGTTAGTTTGAGTTTGGCTTTGGTTTCACAGGCTGACAGGTCTGATAGTGCACCAGTTTGTTTATTAACGGTTATAAACAAAAGAGGTTCTGTCACTTTTTATTTGCTTCATATTTTTACAACTGTGTCTGCAAAATAAATCTATACAACACACTTTATTTATTTTGTTTGCTACGCGTCAGGCAGAACATGTTTCTGTCGGTAACATTTTCTTAGGGTCTCCATGTTCCTTTTGGCCCAAGATTCAAACCCAATTAAACCCAAAATATCCAAAAACTCACTGGGACGAGCAGGTTATTATTAGTTACACACAACACAGACAAAAAACAAGATACAGACAGTAATATAGTTGAGACTAAGATACACACACACACAGAAGAGAAGAAGAAGAAATAAGAAAAGAGGGAAACACAGAGACAGAGAAAGATGCAGAAACAGGAAAGGAAAAAAAGAGGACAGGAAAGAGAAGAGCACACAGAGGTGAGCTGAGACAGAGTGGCAAACATTTTATATCCTAAACATGATAACCACCCACTTGCCTTTGACCCTTCCTAATTTACATAAAGTCTCAGCCCATGAAACTTGAATCCCAACCAATTATCTTTTAGTTAAACTACACCCACTCTAATGTCACATGTTTAAGGCGCACACATCACAGGGGTATCTTTTGGTTTATGACAGTTCAGACAGGTATTACAAATGATGAACATTTCTACTCAAACATCTGCTAGGATAACATCGTTAGTACCACTCCACTCAGCCAAGTCTTATCTCTACCCCCCTCCTAGCCAGGACAGCACGAAGGTGGGGGCCTACTGAACTAGGAATGTACCTGTCATAAAACACTGCTGAAGTATAACATAGTGTTACAGGTGTCATGACGAACAGCGCTCACTCTGGCAACTCTCCAAAAGCCTCAAACGCACACCTAAGATCTAACAGGTCTTACCCTCACCCCAGTGACCCCGAGAACATACAGCACTATATACACTGGTGTGTGTGTGTGTGTGCTTTCTTTTACTTTGCACAAGCCATAAAAGTGACGCATGGTATCTAAAACATGAGAATAATGACTCCATGCACCAGTATGAAGGCCATACAGAATATAAAGTAGTCTCAGTATAAGTAATAAAAGTAAAAATGAGTGACAATACAAATAACATAGGTGAACAATAAGAGTAGATATATTCCCATATATGTAATGATAAATGACTACTGGACTACTGGACTACATTAAGTTCTGTATCGGAAATGTGACTGTCAGCAAAAACATCCGGGTTTTCCCTAACCAGAAACCCTGGATGAACAGCCAGGTCCGTTCACTCCTCAAAACCCGTGATGCTGCCTTCAGGTCAGGCGACAGAGCTCTGTACAGTGCTGCTCGAGCTGACCTGAAAAGAGGAATTAAAAAAGCCAAAACAGACTACAGGAGGAGAATAGAGTCCCATCTGTCCAGCAATAACACCCGGGAGGTGTGGCAGGGCATTCAGAACATCACAAACTTCAGAGGCTGTGATGTGACTGCAGGAGACCTGAGTGTGTCACTAGCAGAGGAACTTAACTGTTTCTTTGCTCGCTTTGAGATGCCTCAGGACCACCCATCTGCTCCAGTCCTGCCCCCCCACCAGGCTGCACCCCACTCACTGTCCAGGAGCATGAGGTACGGCGCGTGCTCCTGGCAGTGAACCCCAGGAAGGCTACCGGACCAGACGGAGTACCTGGCAAGGTGATCAGAGCGTGTGCCCACCAGCTCACCCTGATTCTCACCAGGATTTTCAACCTCTCCCTGGCCCAAGCAGTCATCCCCCCCTGCCTAAAAACAGCCACAATCATCCCCGTCCCCAAAAGGTCATCTGTCACCAGCCTAAATGATTACCGCCCTGTGGCCCTCACACCGGTAATCATGAAGTGCTTTGAGAGGCTGGTTCTCCAGCACATCAAAGACCACCTGCCCCCCACTGTCGACACCCATCAGTTTGCATATCGTGCAAACAGATCCACAGAGGACGCCATCGCTGTAGCGCTCCACTCTGTGTTGAGCCACTTGGAGCAGCAGCAGAGCTACGCTCGCATGCTCTTTGTGGATTACAGCTCAGCGTTCAACACAATCATCCCGGACATTCTCACCACCAAACTGCACACCCTGGGCCTCCCCCCTCTCACATGTTCCTGGATCAAGGACTTCTTAACCAACCGGCCCCAGACTGTGAGACTTGGCCCCCATCTCTCCTCCACCCGCACACTGAGCACTGGCTCCCCACAGGGCTGTGTGCTGAGCCCCCTCCTGTACTGCCTCTACACCCATGACTGCAGTCCGGCCCACAATAACAACCTCATCGTCAAATTTGCTGACGACACCACAGTGGTCGGACTCATCTCGAAGGGAGATGAGGCAGCTTACAGAGAGGAGGTCTTGAAGCTGACAGCCTGGTGTTCAGAGAACAACCTGGTACTGAACACCATGAAAACCAAAGAGATCATCATCGACTTCAGGAAACACAGGACTGACCCAGCTCCCCTCTACATCAACGGCGAGCATGTGGAGAGGGTCCACACCTTCAGGTTTCTTGGTGTCCTCATCTCTGCTGATCTCTCTTGGTCAGATAACATCACAGCTGTTATCAAGAAGGCTCAGCAGCGACTTCACTTCCTGAGGGTCCTCAGGAAGAACAACTTGGACTCAAACCTGCTGCTGACCTTCTACCGCTCATCCATTGAGAGCCTGCTGACGTACTGTATCACAGTATGGTACGGCAGCTGCACTGAGGCAGACAGGGTCAGGCTTCAGAGGGTAGTCAAGACAGCACAAAGAATCGTTGGCTGCCCTCTCCCCTCCCTGATGGACATCTACACCTCCCGCTGCATCAGCAGAGCCAGGAACATCATCAAGGACAGCTCACACCCTGGCTTTGACCTGTTTGACCTGCTGCCCTCTGGCAGGCGCTACAGGTGCATCAAAGCCAGAACAAACAGACTAAAGAACAGTTTCTTCGCCAGAGCAATCACCACCCTGAACTCACACACTCACCCACTGTAACTGTGCAATATTATATTATTCATACTGAACAATATCTGACATTCCTATATTGTGTAATATCCAGTATTCATTCACTAGTGCAATATTCATTCACCAAGTGCAATATGCATCATCTTCATTATTATATGTATACACATATTTACTTTTCTTACAATGTACAGATGCACCAATGTATGTATATATTTTTATACATTCTATTTTTTTGTATATTTTACACATTGTTTATTTCTGTATATCTCTTGATTATATTGATCATACTAGATTATAATATTTTTATAATATTTTTATTTTAGAGAGTTTGATTTTCTGTTACATGGCACTGAACAGGAGTGGCCCTCCAATCTCATTGTACATCCTGTATAATGACAATAAAGGCATTCTATTCTATTCTATTCTATTCTATTCTATTCTATGAAGTTACACTGACTCAGCAGAGGCCCCAGTAATTAGCCATGGGGAAAGTAGAGTAAAATATTGAGATAATAAATGAGTCCCCCAGCAATGGAAGAGTGGCCCTCACAGTACATGTTATGGAATGATAGATGTCCCCCTGCTATGGGCGGGGAAAGTCCCGTCCTGCATATGACGCAATGTGTAAGGCTGCTACCAGTGGGAAAGACCCACCCAGCATACAGTACAAAATATTGAAAGGGCCTCTGATGCCAGTATGAGAAGCATAGATGACAAATGGAAGTAGTAAAAATATCCCCACATCTCTCTGTCTGGGGAAATTATTTTAGAAATGTAATTAATTTGCCTGCAAAATAGGGCTTTAGTGAATTTTGAATATTCTGATATTTTAACACTCAAAGTCAAGTTAATCACTAAAGTTGGCAGAACTTCCTACTATTGGGTTATCTGCACTTTTTTTTATAGACAGAGGTGGGAAGTAATGAAGTACAAATACTCCGTTACTGTACTTAAGTAGAACTTTCAGGTATCTGTACATTACTTGAGTATTTTCTTTTTCTAACACCTTTTTACTTTTACTCTATATTTTTACACAAACATATGTACTTTCTACTCCTTACATTTTCAAAACAGACTTGTTACTTTATTTTTCAGACATTTGAGGGAAGTTTGCATGTCACTGTGCCTTCAAACAGTAAACCAATCTAAGCCCAAATGGAAGAAGAATAAC